>NC_088388.1:13930333-14235666 GCF_037993035.2 Macaca fascicularis
TCCTGTCTCACAGTTACCAGATGTAGGCTACGGTAAGCAGGACCTACACTGCCTGACATGAGAAGAGAAATTACTAAATGAAAGTGTAAATGGACACTGAATATTTAAGGAAACCAATATTGTAAAATAGAGAAACTAAATACAATAAACAAATCAACAAACAAAAAAATGTTTTCTATATTTTGGTCAATGGTTCTACATACCTTTATCTCCCCTTTATTGCATTATTTCTCCCTCCAATTAATTTAATAATTATAAAGTCTTTTACTATGTGTTTTCTTTTAATCTTAAAATTAAAGCATGTGCTTTTGATTTATTAAATTTAAATAAGAATTAGAACTTTCATTTCCTCCAGGAAAGCCAATAGTGTAATGGTAGATTTAATCCTAACTATGTGAATAAATATATTATATGTAATAAAGTATAAATATTACAGACAAAATCTTAAAAACTCAAAAGTGAAATACTTACTATTTAAAAGTGGTATATTTTAATGCATACAAAAAGTGTAAAATAAAAGGATGAGAAACAATATATCAAGCAAACCCTAAACCAAAAAACGTATCAAATCTGACCTTAGAGCAAAAAATGTTAGTGATGAACAAAAAGATTATTTCTTACTTATAAAAATAGTTCAATTTTCAGGAAGATATAATCATTTTAAGTGTGTATGTATCTAATATCAGACCTCCTAAACATATAAAGCAAAAATTCACATCCCACAGAGGATTAGGTGGTATTTTTAATACATATATTTAAGAAAGGACATATATCCGGAATATATAAAGAATCTTTGTATGCATTAAGTAAAAGAGACAGCTCCACAGAAAATTGTTCAAGAGACTTGTCCAGACACTTCACAAAAGAGAATATCCAAATGCCCAAAAGATATTTAAAAACATCTTTTGTTTAACCTTAATAGTAATCAAGAAAATGAAAATTAAAACCACAATTAGATACCACACTACATCTACCAGAATCAGAAAATGCTCTTTAATAAAAGCATCACAAATTCTGGACTCACTTCTCTGAGTTTATTTATTGTTTCATCTTTCTTTCCAACTTTTATTTTCAGTTCAGCAAGTACATATGCAGGTTTGTTATATGAGTAAATTGCATGTCCTGAAGGTTTGATGCACACATTTTTTATTACCCAGGTAATAAGCATAATATACAATAGGTAGTATTTTATCCTCACACTTTTTGCACCCTTCACCCTCAAGTAGGCCCCAGTGTCTATCGCTTTTTCCTTTGTGTCCATGTGTGACCATTGTATAGCTCCCACTTATAAGTGAGAACAAGTGGTATATTATTTTCTGTTTCTGTGTTAGTTCACTTAGGATAATGGCTTCCAGCTTCATCCATGTTGCTGCAAAGGATATGATCTCATTCTTTTTTATGGTTATGTGGCATTTCATGATGTATATGTACCACATTTTCTTTATCCAGCCCACTGTTGATGGGCATTTAGGTTGATTCCATGTATTTACTATTGTGAATAGTTCTGCAATGAGCATATGCATACACGCATCTCTATGGTAGAACAATTTATATTTTGGAGGGTTTATAGCTAGTGTTGGGATTGCTGGGTCTAATGGTAGTTCTGTTTTAAGTGTTTTGAAAAATTTTGAAACCACTTTTCACCATCTCTGAACTAATTTACATTCCCATCAGCAGTGTATAAGTGGTCCACTTTCTCTGCAAACCTGACCAGCATGTTATTTTTTGACTTTTTAGTAAGAGTCACTCTGACTGGTGTGAGATGGTATCTCATTGTGGACTTGCATTTCTCTAATGATTGGTGATGTTTAGCATTTGTTCATATGCTTGCTGGCTGCATGTATGTCTTCTTTTGAGCAATTACAACAAAAACAAAACTTTACAAATAGGCCCTCCTTAAACAAAAGGGCTGTTTTATAGCAAAAAGAAACTATCAACAGAGTAAACAGACAACCTAGAATGGGAGAAAATATATACAAGCTATTCATCCGACAAAAGTATAATATCCAGAATCTGTGAGAAATTTAAATAAATTAACAAGAATAAAGCAAACAACCCTGTTAAAAATGGGTGTAGGATATGTACTTCTTATTTTGAATCACCATAGGAAGGTGAATCACCCATGCCTATATAAATCCTCTGGCCTTGCTCTCCTTCTACTCTCCAGTTCCTGCCACTGGCCAAGCCCAACCAAATGCCAGAAGTCACATCTACTATTATCTCCTGTTTTCAAAGTGGGTTATATTGGTATTTCCCAAAGTGTTTCAGTTGAACCCTAGTTCTCTTAGATGCTTTGAGGAGCAAAAACAGAGTGAGAAGATCTCATGGACCATTAAGTTTAGGAGGCACTAGAAACGTAGCCTTCTGGTAGACCCCCATGCACACTAACATATTAAAAACTCTGAGATGTCCCAACAGAACATTTATGCTTGAAAGTGAGGAAAAAATAAGGATTGTCTAAGAAATAACAGGGCACAGAAGGCTACCTCGGAGCTTCTTTGATTGATTAAATGATTAAAAGATATAATCCAGCAAAATAAAATAAAGATCTAATGAAAAATTTCAAAGACTTGAAATAGTTTTGAGCAAATAAAGCAATAAGGATTTAAGTCTAAGTGAATACATAAGTGATAGTAATTAAGACTCAGAAAATAAGTAATTTTAATGTAAAATATAAAATAACAACTGGACCAAAAAAAACTACATGACTCTAGTATGAGAAAGAGGAGGACAAGTATAGGTATTCTAATATCCCACTTTCAATAGTGTAGGGGTGTTTCTCAAAAAAAAATGCCTGGGTATGTTTACAGAAAAAACTTTGAAAATATGCTGGCCAAGCAAAAATCACATATACTTGATATTCCATTCCTTGGCTATCTAGTTCATAAACCTATAACTCTCTATATCTTCTATCTTTCTGTCTATCTATCTATCTATCTATCTATCTATCTATCTATCATCTATCTATCCATCCATCCATCTACCACCTAATCTATCATTTTTAAAGTGTGTGTCTAGCATGTAACTACCTCACATACAAGCAAATATGCATTTGTCTCATGAGTGAAGATTCTAGAATCAGACAGAGCTGGGTTTGAATCCTATCCCTTACATGACCTGGAGCACCTTTGATCAGTTATGGATTTTTTTTGGGGGGGCGGGGATGGAGTCTCGCTCTGTCACCAGGCTGGAGTGCAGTGGTGTGATCTTGGCTCACTGCAACCTTGGCCTCCCAGGTTCAAGCAATTCTCCTGCCTCAGCCTCCCAAGTAGCTAGGATTACAGGCACACACCACCATGCCCAGCTAATTTTTGTATTTTTAGTAGAGACGGGGTTTCACCATGTTGGCCAGGGTGGTCTCGATCTCTTGACTTCGTGATCCACCTGCCTTGACCTCCCAAAGTGTTGGGATTACAGGCGTGAGCCACCGCTCCCGGTCCCTGAATCTCTTTGAGTTGACCTGGCTACAACACAGCAGCACACATAGGCAGAACTCCAGGGCTGAAAGACCTAACATCTCAACCAGTGTCTACTGCAACAAGGAAGAGTGAATGGTGCCTGAGCCTTTATCCTCCAAAATTTTAAATATTTCATTTCACCCCCTTCTTGCTTGCATAGTTTCTGAAAAGAAGCCTAATGTAATACTTATCCTTGTTCCTCTCTAGCTAAGTTTCCTTTTCTCCTTTGTTGCTTCTTGCAACATTTTGTCTTTGTCTTTGATTTTCTGCTTTTGAATTTGATATACCCATGTATAGATGTTTTATTATTTACTATGCATGGTATTCTCTGAACTTCCTGCATCTGTGATTTGGCTTGTTACTAATTTTGGAAGAATATCAGTCATTATTTAAACTTCAAATATTTCTTCTTTTCCTTTCTCTCTTGTCTTTTTCTGGTATTTCCATTATGTGTAATGTTATGCCTTTTGTAGTTGTCCTGAACTTTGGGGATATTCTGTTCTTTTTTTTTTTTCCATTTTTTTTCCCTTTGCTCTTCAGTTTGGGAAGTTTTTATTGACGTGTGTCCAAGCCCACTGACTCTTTCCTCTGACACGCCTAGTATATTGATGAAATTATCAAAGACATTTTTAAAACTTTTATTACTGTATTTTATATTTCTAGCATTACCCTTTCATTCTTTCCTAGAAATTCCTTCTCTCTGCTTATCAAATTCATTTATTCTTGCATGTTGTACACTTTTCCTGTTAGAGTCCTTATAATATTAATCATCGTTCTTTTAAATTTCTGATCGGATAATTCCAAAACCTCTGCCACATTTGAATCTTGTTCTGTTGCTTGTAATTACATTGTAATTTTTTGTTGATAGCTGTAAATATGCCTTTTATGTAAGGTATTATGTTTATCTCACTAGAAGTTAGGCTGCATTTATTGTTTGCTGTAGCTATTTGTGTCAAAGGCTGAAATTTCCTCTAATGTCCTTGTTTTGGTCTCCCCTATTATTGTTGTGTCTTCCTAGACACCACTTCTTAAATAGGGTCTGAGGTTTACAGTTCAGCAGTTCATTCGCTGTAATCTCCTGTTATCATACAGGATCCTGATTCAACTGATGGTAGTGTAGAGTGAGGGGAAACATCCTCTAGTATCACAATTAGGTCTCAGCCTTTAGCAACTTGTACTCCTCAGTTATCAACTTTGCAAGTGCTTCCTAGCCCCCACTTGAACTTAGGTCAGGCAGGATACTAGAGAGAGATGTAGCTGAATATCAATTTCCCCACGTGAAAGGATAGAGGAAGGTAGAGTTACGTACTGACCTTTTCCAAGACTGGTTAGGTTTTGATATTATCCAAATCAATCAGAATCAATCAGAATCAGAAAAACATAGTTTCCCTTGAGGGAAGACTTTTTTGTTAAAGATAACAGAATGCCCTGGAGTCTTTCAAAAATGGTTATATTACCTTCCCTAACCAGAAGCACAAGAAGATTCTTCTCTGTTCTTTACACTAAGTACCTGGTAGGACACTTTGAGGTAAAAGCCATGCAAGTGTTTGACCTCTCCCCAAGACTGGGCCTCATGGAGTTTCAGCTCCCAAGTTAGTCCACATTGAGCATCCAGCAGTTCATCAGTTATAATTGATGTATTCCTATTGTGCTTCCACTCCTGCTAAGCTGGGAAGCTCTGTTTGGGCCTTCCTGTCCAAATTTTAGAACAAAAATTCAAGTCTGCATAATAACCAGCTGACAACATGATGGCTTCAATATTCTGTAGATGGCTAGCCAGTTATCCCATCACCATTTATTAAATAGGGGTCCTTTCCACATTGCTTGTTTTTGCTGACTTTGTCAAGTATCAGATGGTTGTAGGCATGTCACTTTCTTTCTGGGCTCTTTATTCTGTTCCATTGGTCAACGTGTCTGTTTTTGTACCATTACCGTGCTGTTTTGGTTACAAGTGTAGGTACCAGCCTCCTTAGCTTTGTAGTATAGTTTGAAGTCAGGTACCATGATGCCTCTTTTTGCTTAGGATTTTTGCTTTCTTCTTTTTGCTTAGGATTTCCATGGCTATTCAGGCTCTTTTTGGTTCCATATGAATTATAAAGTAGTTTTTTTCTAATTCTGTGAAGAATGTCATTGGTAGTTTGCTAGGAAGAACATTGAATCTGTAGATTGCTTTTAGCACTATGGCTATTTTATTAATATTGATTCTTCCTATCCATGAGCATGGAATGCTTTTTTATTTGTCTGTGTCATCCCTGATTACTTTGAACATTGTTTTCTAATCCTCATTGTAGAGATCTTTCACCTCTCTCATTAACAATATTCCTAGATATTTTATTCTTTTTTTTTTTTAATTTATTTATTATTATTATACTTTAAGTTGTAGGGTACATGTGCATAACGTGCAGGTTTGTTACATATGTATACTTGTGCCATGTTGGTGTGCTTCACCCATCAACTCGTCATTTACATCAGGTATAACTCCCAATGCAATCCCTCCCCCCTCCCCCCTCCCCATGATAGGCCCCGGTGTGTGATGTTCCCCTTCCTGAGTCCAAATGATCTCATTGTTCAGTTCCCACCTATGAGTGAGAACATGCGGTGTTTGGTTTTCTGTTCTTGTGATAGTTTGCTAAGAATGATGGTTTCCAGCTGCATCCATGTCCCTACAAAGGACACAAACTCATCGTTTTTTATGGCTGCATAGTATTCCATGGTGTATATGTGCCACGTTTTCTTAATCCAATCTGTCACTGATGGACATTTGGGTTGATTCCAAGTCTTTGCTATTGTGAATAGTGCTGCAATAAACATACGTGTGCATGTGTCTTTATAGCAGCATAATTTATAATCCTTTGGGTATATACCCAGTAATGGGATGGCTGGGTCGTATGGTACATCTAGTTCTAGATCCTTGCGGAATCGCCATACTGTTTTCCATAATGGTTGAACTAGTTTACAATCCCACCAACAGTGTAAAAGTGTTCCTATTTCTCCACATCCTCTCCAGCACCTGTTGTTTCCTGACTTTTTAATGATCGCCATTCTAACTGGTGTGAGATGGTATCTCATTGTGGTTTTGATTTGCATTTCTCTGATGGCCAGTGATGATGAGCATTTTTTCATGTGTCTGTTGGCTGTATGAATGTCTTCTTTTGAGAAATGTCTGTTCATATCCTTTGCCCACTTTTTGATGGGGTTGTTTGTTTTTTTCTTGTAAATTTGTTTGAGTTCTTTGTAGGTTCTGGATATTAGCCCTTTGTCAGATGAGTAGATTGCAAAAATTTTCTCCCATTCTGTAGGTTGCCTGTTCACTCTGATGGTAGTTTCTTTTGCTGTGCAGAAGCTCTTTAGTTTAATTAGATCCCATTTGTCAATTTTGGCTTTTGCTGCCGTTGCTTTTGGTGTTTTAGACATGAAGTCTTTGCTCATGCCTATGTCCTGAATGGTACTACCTAGGTTTTCCTCTAGGATTTTTATGGTATTAGGTCTAACATTTAAGTCTCTAATCCATCTTGAATTAATTTTCATCTAAGGAGTAAGGAAAGGATCCAGTTTCAGCTTTCTACTTATGGCTAGCCAATTTTCCCAGCACCATGTATTAAATAGGGAATCCTTTCCCCATTTCTTGTTTCTCTCAGGTTTGTCAAAGATCAGATGGCTGTAGATGTGTGGTATTATTTCTGAGGACTCTGTTCTGTTCCATTGGTCTATATCTCTGTTTTGGTACCAGTACCATGCTGTTTTGGTTACTGTAGCCTTGTAGTATAGTTTGAAGTCAGGTAGCGTGATGCCTCCAGCTTTGTTCTTTTGACTTAGGTTTGTCTTGGAGATGCGGGCTCTTTTTTGGTTCCATATGAACTTTAAAGCAGTTTTTTCCAATTCTGTGAAGAAACTCATTGGTAGCTTGATGGGGATGGCATTGAATCTATAAATAACCTTGGGCAGTATGGCCATTTTCACGATATTGATTCTTCCTATCCATGAGCATGGTATGTTCTTCCATTTGTTTGTGTCCTCTTTTATTTCACTGAGCAGTGGTTTGTAGTTCTCCTTGAAGAGGTCCTTTACATCCCTTGTCAGTTGGATTCCTAGGTATTTGATTCCCTTTGAAGCAATTGTGAATGGAAGTTCATTCCTGATTTGGCTCTCTGTTTGTCTGTTACTGATGTATAAGAATGCTTGTGATTTTTGCACATTAATTTTGTATCCTGAGACTTTGCTGAAGTTGCTTATCAGCTTAAGGAGATTTTGGGCTGAGACAATGGGGTTTTCTAAATATACAATCATGTCATCTGCAAACAGGGACAGTTTGACTTCTTCTTTTCCTAACTGAATACCCTTGATTTCTTTCTCTTGCCTAATTGCCCTAGCCAGAACTTCCAGCACTATGTTGAATAGGAGTGGTGAGAGAGGGCATCCCTGTCTTGTGCCAGTTTTCAAAGGGAATTTTTCCAGTTTTTGCCCATTCAGTATGATATTGGCTGTGGGTTTGTCATAAATAGCTGTTATTATTTTGAGGTACGTTCCATCAATACCGAATTTATTGAGCGTTTTTAGCATGAAGGGCTGTTGAATTTTGTCAAAAGCCTTTTCTGCATCTATTGAGATAATCATGTGGTTCTTGTCTTTGGTTCTGTTTATATGCTGGATTATGTTTATTGATTTGCAAATGTTGAACCAGCCTTGCATCCCAGGGATGAAGCCCACTTGATCATGGTGGATAAGCTTTTTGATGTGTTGCTGAATCCGGTTTGCCAGTATTTTATTGAGGATTTTTGCATCGATGTTCATCAGGGATATTGGTCTAAAATTCTCTTTTTTTGTTGTGTCTCTGCCAGGCTTTGGTATCAGGATGATGTTGGCCTCATAAAATGAGTTAGGGAGGATTCCCTCTTTTTCTATTGATTGGAATAGTTTCAGAAGGAATGGTACCAACTCCTCCTTGTACCTCTGGTAGAATTCAGCTGTGAATCCATCTGGTCCTGGACTTTTTTTGGTTGGTAGGCTATTAATTATTGCCTCAATTTCAGAGCCTGCTATTGGTCTATTCAGGGATTCAACTTCTTCCTGGTTTAGTCTTGGAAGAGTGTAAGTGTCCAGGAAATTATCCATTTCTTCTAGATTTTCAAGTTTATTTGCGTAGAGGTGTTTATAGTATTCTCTGATGGTAGTTTGTATTTCTGTGGGGTCGGTGGTGATATCCCCTTTATCATTTTTAATTGCGTCGATTTGATTCTTCTCTCTTTTCTTCTTTATTAGTCTTGCTAGTGGTCTGTCAATTTTGTTGATCTTTTCAAAAAACCAACTCCTGGATTCATTGATTTTTTGGAGAGTTTTTTGTGTCTCTATCTCCTTCAGTTCTGCTCTGATCTTAGTTATTTCTTGCCTTCTGCTAGCTTTCGAATGTGTTTGCTCTTGCTTCTCTAGTTCTTTTAATTGTGATGTTAGAGTGTCAATTTTAGATCTTTCCTGCTTTCTCTTGTGGGCATTTAGTGCTATAAATTTCCCTCTACACACTGCTTTAAATGTGTCCCAGAGATTCTGGTATGTTGTACCTTTGTTCTCATTGGTTTCAAAGAACATCTTTATTTCTGCCTTCATTTCGTTATGTACCCAGTAGTCATTCAGGAGCAGGTTGTTCAGTTTCCATGTAGTTGAGCGGTTTTGATTGAGTTTCTTAGTCCTGAGTTCTAGTTTGATTGCACTGTGGTCTGAGAGACAGTTTGTTATAATTTCTGTTCTTGTACATTTGCTGAGGAGTGCTTTACTTCCAATTACGTGGTCGATTTTGGAGTAAGTACGATGTGGTGCTGAGAAGAATGTATATTCTGTTGATTTGGGGTGGAGAGTTCTATAGATGTCTATTAGGTCTGCTTGCTGCAGAGATGAGTTCAATTCCTGGATATCCTTGTTAACTTTCTGTCTCGTTGATCTGTCTAATGTTGACAGTGGAGTGTTGAAGTCTCCCATTATTATTGTATGGGAGTCTAAGTCTCTTTGTAAGTCTCTAAGGACTTGCTTTATGAATCTGGGTGCTCCTGTATTGGGTGCATATATATTTAGGATAGTTAGCTCTTCCTGTTGAATTGATCCCTTTACCATTATGTAATGGCCTTCTTTGTCTCTTTTGATCTTTGATGGTTTAAAGTCTGTTTTATCAGAGACTAGTATTGCAACCCCCGCTTTTTTTTGTTCTCCATTTGCTTGGTAAATCTTCCTCCATCCCTTTATTTTGAGCCTATGTATGTCTCTGCGTGTGAGATGGGTCTCCTGAATACAGCAGACTGATGGGTCTTGACTCTTGATCCAGTTTGCCAGTCTGTGTCTTTTAATTGGAGCATTTAGTCCATTTACATTTAAGGTTAATATTGTTATGTGTGAACTTGATCCTGCCATTATGATATTAACTGGTTATTTTGCTCGTTAGTTGATGCAGTTTCTTCCTAGCCTCGATGGTCTTTACATTTTGGCATGTTTTTGCAATGGCTGGTACCGGTTGTTCCTTTCCATGTTTAGTGCTTCCTTCAGGGTCTCTTGTAAGGCAGGCCTAGTGGTGACAAAATCTCTAAGCATTTGCTTATCTGTAAAGGATTTTATTTCTCCTTCACTTATGAAACTTAGTTTGGCTGGATATGAAATTCTGGGTTTAAAATTCTTTTCTTTAAGAATGTTGAATATTGGCCCCCACTCTCTTCTGGCTTGTAGAGTTTCTGCCGAGAGATCTGCTGTTAGTCTGATGGGCTTCCCTTTGTGGGTAACCCGACCTTTCTCTCTGGCTGCCCTTAAGATTTTTTCCTTCATTTCAACTTTGGTGAATCTGGCAATTATGTGTCTTGGAGTTGCTCTTCTCGAGGAGTATCTTTGTGGCGTTCTCTGTATTTCCTGGATTTGAATGTTGGCCTGCCCTACTAGGTTGGGGAAGTTCTCCTGGATGATATCCTGAAGAGTGTTTTCCAACTTGGTTCCATTTTCCCCCTCACTTTCAGGCACCCCAATCAGACGTAGATTTGGTCTTTTTACATAATCCCATACTTCTTGCAGGCTTTGTTCATTTCTTTTTCTTCTTTGTTCTTTTGGTTTCTCTTCTCGCTTCATTTCATTCATTTGATCCTCAATCGCAGATACTCTTTCTTCCAGTTGATCGAGTCGGTTACTGAAGCTTGTGCATTTGTCACGTATTTCTCGTGTCATGGTTTTCATCTCTTTCATTTCGTTTATGACCTTCTCTGCATTAATTACTCTAGCCATCAATTCTTCCACTTTTTTTTCAAGATTTTTAGTTTCTTTGCGCTGGGTACGTAATTCCTCCTTTAGCTCTGAGAAATTTGATGGACTGAAGCCTTCTTCTCTCATCTCGTCAAAGTCATTCTCCGTCCAGCTTTGATCCGTTGCTAGCGATGAGCTGCGCTCCTTTGCCGGGGGAGATGCGCTCTTATTTTTTGAATTTCCAGCTTTTCTGCCCTGCTTTTTCCCCATCTTTGTGGTTTTATCTGCCTCTGGTCTTTGATGATGGTGATGTACTGATGGGGTTTTGGTGTAGGTGTCCTTCCTGTTTGATAGTTTTCCTTCTAACAGTCAGAACCCTCAGCTGTAGGTCTGTTGGAGATTGCTTGAGGTCCACTCCAGACCCTGTTTGCCTGGGTATCAGCAGCAGAGGCTGCAGAAGATAGAATATTTCTGAACAGCGAGTGTACCTGTCTGATTCTTGCTTTGGAAGCTTCCTCTCAGGGGTGTACTCCACCCTGTGAGGTGTGGGGTGTCAGACTGCCCCTAGTGGGGGATGTCTCCCAGTTAGGCTACTCAGGGGTCAGGGACCCACTTGAGCAGGGAGTCTGTCCCTTCTCAGATCTCAACCTCCGTGTTGGGAGATCCACTGCTCTCTTCAAAGCTGTCAGACAGAGTCGTTTGCGTCTCCAGAGGTTTCGGCTGTGTTTGTTATTGCCCTGTCCCCAGAGGTGGAGTCTACAGAGACAGGCAGGTTTCCTTGAGCTGCTGTGGGCTCCACCCAGTTCGAGCTTCCCAGCGGCTTTGTTTACCTACTTAAGCCTCAGCAATGGCGGGCGCCCCTCCCCCAGCCTCGCTGCTGCCTTGCCGGTAGATCACAGACTGCTGTGCTAGCAATGAGGGAGGCTCCGTGGGTGTGGGACCCTCCCGGCCAGGTGTGGGATATGATCTCCTGGTGTGCCTGTTTTCTTAAAGCGCAGTATTGGGGTGGGAGTTACCCGATTTTCCAGGTGTTGTATGTCTCAGTTCCCCTGGCTAGGAAAAGGGATTCCCTTCCCCCTTGCGCTTCCCAGGTGAGGCAATGCCTCGCCCTGCTTCAGCTCTCGCTGGTCGGGCTGCAGCAGCTGACCAGCACCGATCGTCCGGCACTCCCCAGTGAGATGAACCCAGTACCTCAGTTGAAAATGCAGAAATCACCGGTCTTCTGTGTCGCTCGCGCTGGGAGTTGGAGACTGGAGCTGTTCCTATTCGGCCATCTTGCTCCGCCCCCCCCCCTTTTTTTTTTTTTTTTTTTTTGCCTATTGTGAATGATTTGGCTCTCAGCTTGGACGTTGTTGGTATATAGAAATGCTACTGATTTATATACATTAATTTTGTATCCTGAAACTTTGCTGAAGTTGTCTGTTAGATGTAGGAGGTTTTGGGCAAAGACTATGGGGTTTTCCAGGTATAGAATCATATCATCTGCAATCAGAGATAGTTTGACACCTTCTTTTCCTATTTGCATGCATTTTAGTTCTTTCTCTTGCCCAATTGCTTTGTTTAGAACTTCCAGTACTATGAAAAGGAGTGGTGAGAGTGGGCATCCTTGTCTTGTTTCAGTCCACAAGGAGAACTTTCCAGTTTTTGCCCATTCAATATGGTGTTGGCTGTAGGTTTGTCATTGATGGCTCTTATTATTTTATTATTTTGAGGTATATTCCTTTAATGCCTCGTTTGTTGAGGGTTTTCTAACATGAAGACCTGTAGAATTTTATCAAAAGCCCTGTCTGCATCTATTGAGATGATCACGTTTTTAGTGCTGTTTATGTGGTGAATTACATTTATTGACTCACCTTATGTTAAACCAACCTTGCATCCAAGAAATAAAACCTACTTGATTATGGTGGATTAGATTTTTGATGTGCAGCTGGATTTGGTTTGCTAGTATTTTTTTGAGTGTTTTTGAATCTCTGTTCATCAAGGATAGTGGCCTGAAGTTTTCTTTTGTGTATGTGTGTGTGTGTGTGTGTCTGCCAGATTTTGGTACCAGAATGATGCTGGCCTCATAGAATGAGTTAGAGAAGATCTTTTCCTCCTGAATTTTTGGAATAGTTTTAGTAGAATGGTGTCAACTCTTCCTTATACATCTGGTAGAATTGGGCTATGAATGCATCTGGTCCTGAGCTTTTTTTGGTTGGTGGGCTTTTTGTTGTGATTCAGTTTCAGAACTTGTTATTGGTTTGTTCAGGGTTTCAAAGTGACTGAATGTGGGGAGTAAAAGAAAGAGAGGCATAGGCACTCACCTCCCAGGATTTTAGTGAGCAGCAACGCTGTGTCCTAACAGCCCAACCCACCATCCTCTCTCTGGGACTACTGCCGGAGCCTCCTCACTATTCTCCCCACATCTTCCCTTGCCTCCCTTCAGTCATTCTTACCAAGACAGGCGGCCACAGTGATCCTGTTAAGACGCAAGTTAGATCCTGTCTTCCCTTTGCTGAAAATCTTCCAGTGCCTCCTATCTCACTCAGAATAAGCCTTTCCTCCTTAATAAGCCTCAAGTCCTTTTACAATCCACGCCCCCGCCAGAAACCTCAGACAACATTGCCTTCTCCTCCCTGTTCCAGTCTCCATGTGTCTCCAGACCTCCTGTTTCCTCAGCAGCACAGAACGTGCTCACCTCAAGAGCTCTGCTCTTACAACTTGTTGGTCCAGATAACTGCTAGGGATTTGTATTATCAGGTTCAAGAAAATAAATGCGTGGTTCCACTCACTATCTCAGCATGATGATTTCAGAAGAGTAGTTCACACATATTGTTAGATTAAATTTTATTCAGCTAAATTGCTTTTGAGAAAATTTCTTTATTATCCATTTTGAGTAAAGAGTGAGAACCCTAGGAGGTGCTCGAGCAACACCACGTGGTTACTGGCATGAAAAGGGATGTGAGTAAGGTTCCTCTGGGGAGGCAGGGCTGGAAAAATCTGAGGAGTAGTGAGAGAATTTCTATACTGTGTAAAATAAAGGAAATAAAGGGAAAGAGAAACAAAACAAACACTCCAAAAACGGTACTGGCCCAGCCATAATGGGAATGGGTATTAGAGAAATGCTCAGAAGTCCTAACTTTACTCCACTTCTTTTAATCCTCTCTCCACCCAGCTTTCACTGACCCACTCTATGGCATTGGAAAATAAATGCTTGGTTCATTTCCATCAGTCAGTTTCACTAGAAATGACTAGGTTGGCTCATTTACTTTCAGAGTCACTTCTAGATCCATGAAACCATATGCGTCATCCCCAAATCTCTCATGGACATATTTCCTTAATGTGCAATCTATAAGTCCAACGCCATGTGGGAGGCTCTCAGGGTCGGGCTGGTTCACGTTATTTCCTGTATGAGAGGCCGGCGGCTGCTCCACCAAGATGGGAAGAAGCCAGGCACAGGTGGTGCCACCCGGCCACTCATCCTGAAGCCTTCCCAAACCCTCACCTTCGGCAATAAGATCCATGTTTCAAAAAGCAAAGAGGAGGGCATGGTAATTTATAACCCAGATTTTTCAGAATATGAGACCAGGTGAGATGTGCAGTCTCAGCCTCTCCCTCCAGCTGTATCCACTCCCTCCTCCATCCTGCATGTGCTCACATTTTACAGAATCTGGAGAAAGACAGGAGAAGGGAGAGGAGACTAGAGTAAATAACAATTAGATAAAATCTAAAATCTGTTTTTAGTTCATCCAGAGTGCAGAGAATGGGGTGGGGGTGGATAAAAAAGTGGTATAAAGTTAGGAGGGTACGAAAAGCACCCTTGGAAATTAAAACACTTTAATATTATCTTGAAAATCAACTTGTGATGTTTTCAATATTCATTCTCAGATATCCTCACTAACACCTTTTGATATAAGTAATAATATCTAAATAATATCTACATTTAGCAGATGAAAAAGCTGAGGGTCAGAGGGATGACGTACGGTATCCACTAGATTCCCAGGGAATATGGGATAGAAATAGGACCCAACCCAGAGCTAGTACACAAGACCAGAGCTGGAAGTTGGCTTTGCATAAAGTCCTCCCAGAAGACACCAGATTAGGCAGGAATTCAAAGCACATTTTCTTGTCCACTCTCTCCCTCTTGTGGCTCAATTAAATATGACAGGTCAATGTCAAAATGAAGGGGATAATAGGAAAAACAGAAAATCTGGGTTGTATATTCATTACCTTCATGACTCACGTGAATCACTTTCTTTCCCTGGGCCACAGTCTTCTCATATTTCAGTGTAGGAAGATTTCCACGTCTCTTCTAACTCTGATGTTCTATTTTTATAAGATGTAAATCAGGTCTCTCAGATACAGCCCAGTCTAAGCAAAGCATCTCTATATTGTAAGAACTAAGTGTCTGCGCGCACACGTGTGTGTGTGTGTGTGTGTGTGTGTGTGTGATTTCAGCAACTTCTCAGTGAGAGTCTCAACGACTTTAACATTGCTCTAGTACAAAAAAAGGAAGTGGTATTTGTAGGGCTGAGTTCATTCCGTGTGTCACACACTCACAGGAAGGTAACCCAGGGCCATTCAGGACACTGTCTAACCTCAGGAAACTTGGTCATAGGGCCAGTATGTGGGGCATGCAGGATTACAGTCTAAGTTTCCTGGCTTCAAGAGAAAGCATATTCCTTTCATACGTATCTATAGCGGATTGAATACACTTAGAAATGAAGATGCCAAAGGAAGAAAGAGGGCACAAAAGGAGCTGTGATGGTCTAGTGAAATGTGTCACAGAGAGCACCTTACCAGTAGCATAGACATATATTAATAAAAACTTAAAACACTGGCATTTATTTGAAACCCCCCTCTTTGTTTCATATGTTAAAACACTTCATGGATGTGAATCATGTAAACTGTTCTGTCTCATATGAAATTGACTTAGCAATAATTAAATTGCAGAATTGTAAGGATTAATGTGTGCCCTAAGGAGGTTTTAGTAACTTAAAGATGTTGATTATTTCTAAGTGTACAGAAAAGCAACCAAAAAGAAACTGACTGGAAAATGTCACGTATAAGAAGTAAAACAAACAAACAAAAAAAAAACAAGGACCTAGACCCCGAAATACCACTGGACCCAGCAATCCCGTTGCTGAGTATATACCCGAAGGATTATAAATCATTCTACTATAAAGACATATGCACACATATATTTATTGCCGCACTGTTCACAACAGCAAAGATTTGGAAGCAACTCAAATGCCCATCAATGATAGACTGGATAAAGAAATTGTGGCACATATACACCATGGAATACTATGCAGTCATAAAAAAGGATGAGTTCGTGTTCTTTGCAACAACATGGATGAAGCTGGAAACCATCATTCTCAGCAAACTAACACAGGAACAGAAAACCAAACACTGCATGTTCTCACTCATAAGTGAGAATTGAACAATGAGAACACGTGGACATAGGGAGGGGAACATCATACATCGGGGCCTGTTGAGGGGTGAGGGTCTGGGAGAGGGATAGCAGTAGCAGAAATGCCTAATGTAGATGACGGGTTGATGGGTGTGGCAAACTACCATGGCATGTGTATACCTATGTAACAAACCTGCACATTCTGCACATGTATCCCAGAACTTAAAGTATAATTAAAAAAAAAAAAAAAAAAAAAAAGCTTGCAGTGAGCTGAGATCCATCCACTGCACTCCAGCCTGGGTGACAGAGCAAGACTCCATCTCAAAAAAAAAAAAAAAAAAAAAAGACAAAGCAACAGAACAGAATTCACAAAGCATACTGAAGATGAGAGAACTTGGGGTGAAGGTTCTGAAGGTATAGGAAAAAGCTAAGACGGTGCTAGGAGTTTTGCGAGAAGACGTTTTGGTAGGGAGGATAACAGAAAAAGGGAAGGAGATGACCACAACTGGGACTACAGAGCAAGTATTAAGAGAATTCTTTGTATTCCTGGACTTCTTAAAATTGAGTACCACCTCCTACATGTCTTTGTGGTCAATGGTGAACAGGCCATACCACGAGTGCTGGGAGAATTTTCCTGATGCCGGGATTTGAGGTTTCCATTGCTGATTCATCCTAATTTATTCTCGAAGATACGCTACTTTTGGGGAAGAAACTGGGGAAAGATTGAAAAGTAAATCCCAGCTTGCATTCCTGGGACAAGTAGTCCCCAGGAGATTTATAACTTTAAGCTTGGTTCTGAACTGAGATCATTGTCTCCTCTAGTAACCTGAGGCAGCATCAAGACATCACATCCTACTCTCTGTCCTTACAATAAAAGGCCTCAGTTTGCTATCCCCAAGTCCAACTTGGCCCTACCCTCCAGAGACAGGTATGAAGATGTAAAGAGAGGGCCAAAGCTTATGGAATACATCCTACTCAGAAGAGAAGATAGGCACAGGGCCAGGTTCTATGCGTCCTGGCTCAACACCAACAGTAGAATTAACAAGCCTTTAGTTGCATCTGGAGAACTCCAGGTTCATCTAGAGCAGTAGCTCTTAAAATGTGGTTCCCAGAGTAGTAGCATCAGTATCACCTGACACTGTGGTTGACATGCAAATACCCTACCCCACACCTATTGAATCAGACACTCTGGGTGTGCAATCTGTGTTTTAACAAACCCTCCAGATTATTTTGATACACACTCAAGTTTGTTATCTACAGGCTTATAGCAGTAATTGGTAACGTTGACTATACGGTAGACTCAGCTGAAGAGCTACAAAAACTGTTGACTCTCCATCCATAATCCATATTAATTAAATCAGAATACCTGGTAATGGGGCTCATGTGTTAGTATGTGTTAAAGTCACCCAGGTTATCCAAATGCTCAGACAAGATTGAGATCCATTGCTCTAGAGGCAAAGGCAGACTTCTTGGAGAGCCTTTTGCTTCTGTATTCGTCCTTTCAGCTAACTAGTAGAAAGGCCCAGGCCTTTCTCACATTAACTTTTGTTAAGCAAGTTCTAGTCCCATCTCAGGTTTGTGCAGGTGATTTTTTTTTAAACATAAGCTTGGGACTTTAATTTTTATCTGATTAAGTTTGATCTGTATTCCAACACTAATGTTCCAGACTTTTGGGTTGTATCTTCAATCTTGACACTCTCATTTTATAAATTATACTTCTTGTTTTTGGATCATTTGCAAATAGGATCAGCAACTAAATTCTTGATGAAAATATTAAGTGGTTGAAGATCCAACCAAGAGACTCCACAAAGGATGACATGAACAACCCCTGCATAGGATTTCTACCAGATACAATACATATAACTGGTTGTTCAGGGCATGGTAGGCAGTTATAGTACTGATTCTCTGGTTTTCCATATTTAGAGTCAGCCCTGAGTCATTCATTGGCAGAGACCAGCTGGGCCTGGGTGTCATCTGATCACCTTTGTTTCAGGATCAGTCCCGAGCCTGTGAACTGAGGCCTCTTCAGTACTTCTTCTGAACTAATAATACAAGATTTCAAATGCCAGGTATAGGAGAAACCTAGTGTTGGAGTTATCTGGGCCTTGGTTTTTAAAACACAAGTAAGCACTTTGGGAACCCGAGGCGGTTGGATCACAAGGTCAGGAGATCGAGACCATCCTGGCTAACATGGTGAAACCCTGTCTCTACTAAAAATACAAAAAATTAGCCGGGCGTGGTGGCGGGCGCCTGTAGTCCCAGCTACTCGGGAGGCTGAGGCAGGAGAATGGCAGGAACCCGGGAGGCGGAGCTTGCAGTGAGCCCAGATGGCGCCACTGCACTCCAGCCTGGGTGAGAGTGCGAGACTCTGTCTCAAAAAAAAAAAATGTAAGGACAAAGGATGTCAAGATGTATAACTCTGATGTTCAGATGTTCAGCCTTCTGCTTCAGTCTTCCTCACTTGACTGTCTCTCTAGCCCTGAAGGAAATATACCAATGCCATGCCATGAAATTACCTCATAGGCATAATTGTTGTACATTCTGACTAGACACAATCAGAAGACGGCACGGCTTGAGTTTCACCACCAGCCCCTAAATGACTGCATAACAGCTATCACATAGTCTTACTGAACTAATGTCCCTGGGAACTTGAACTCCAAACTCTTTGTGCTGATCCTTTGTGCTGAAAAGTGCAATGTTGCATGCCCTTTCCCAGCTTCCTCTTCTCCAGGGACTTTCATATCTTAACTGTTCCTCTTACAGTACTCTCAGAGCTTTTCTCCACCAACCACTTTTTTTTTTTTTTTCCGTTTCAAGACACATCACTTTTTGTTTATTTCATTATACAAATTATTGCTTTCAAATCCATTTTTTCATGCATACATGCATGGCCGTTTCTATTGCTTTAGTTAAATTGTCTGGTCTGGCACTTTATTCATTTGTATTTTTTCTATGATTACTAGGTGGGCATTCTATTCTCATTTTCTGTCATTCAGTCTATTTCAACACAATGCATCACTTGTATTAGTTATTGTACACTCCATTTTAATTTCTGATAGTACTGTCTTTACTTCAACATTAGTTTTTATTAAAATACTTTTGGCTAGTCATACTCATTCCATATGAACATAAAGAACATTAAGTCAATTTCCACAAGAGAGTTATTTGAAAGTATATTATATTACATCTGAAAAAAGTTTGGAATAACTGACAACCAGAAATAAGTCAATACAGTTAAGTCTCTGTTTATGTTTCTAAATAAAAGATGTGTGTCTTTCCCCATAAAAGTTCTTCATGTTTCCAATTGAGTGAATTACTGAATACTTTATATTTTTGTTTTAATATGACCAAAATATATTCATTTTAGGCATTTAATCTGGTTATTAACAATTAAAAATCTATAAATAGTCATTGGGCTTGAAATTAATCTTATTTTGGTAACAAATATTTGTATTATTTACCTCTAGTTTTATTTTTAGTTAATGTGGGCTGGATTTTTTGTTTTAATTTAGTGAGGTTTTATTTGGGATGAATATATGGACAATTGTTGCCTATTTACCAAGGATTCTTAAAAGCATGCTTTCTTTAGTGCTGACTCATTCAAGTATTTTATAATTCAAATCATCGTTTTTGGCTTACATTCCTCAAAACTTATATATGTTAAAAATTCTCATGAGTACTATTTTTTTTTTTAGTTTCTCACACTCCTGGGCATTTTTTTATTAGTAGAATATTATATGTTATTTGATCATAAGATTCTAAACAACATATCATTATAAATGCCCTCCTTTGTCATACTTGAGAATTTTCCTTAGATCTTTTGTTGCCTAATATTAATATTCCATCCCTTGTCTATTATTTTGGATTTTCTGACCTTTATTTGCCTTTCCTTACCCTTACATTCACCACTATAATACGAACCTTTGGAACAGACATGGGATTTTGTCACTGTGCTGCTTGAATCCTTCTGTGGCTGCACATTGCCTCCATGACAAAGCCCAATGTCACCAGGAAGCATCTGAAGTCCTGTGAATTCCACATTTTGCACATCCAGGATCTTATCTCTCACCCAAATGAAACTGTCACTTCTCCCACTGTGATAGAATCATAACAAAGTTACTGCGGTTCCCCCAGTAAGCCAAACTATTTCAGGACTCTAGCCTCTGTGCACACTGATTCCCCTACCTAGAATGCATATGGCTGCAAGCATCTGCTCTTCTTTGAAAGCACAATTTGAATGTTAATTTTCAATGAAGCCTCCTCTTCCCAAGGGAAATTTTAGCCAACATATCTTACCTTTGTGCTCTCATGATGCTCTTGGGGGTTTGATTGTGGTATAAGTTGGGGTTAGTTGATTGGCTTTGATTTTAGTCAATAGACTGGCTTTGATTCTAGTTGGTTCCTGGGTATTGGATGAGGCTTCCCTGATTGCTGTCTCTCTGCTCACATTTATTATGTTGGGCATTCTGGTCCACAAAGTTCCCTTAGGCAGGGGCCACAGTTGGCAGACAAGTAGTATCCTTACAGCTTAGTGCTCATCTGCTGTCTAAATGCTTTCCAGGGTAACACAGTGTTGTCCCTGCCTATGGAGTTTAGGTGGAAGCAGGACCACTGGGCTATAAGCTGGGCTGTCTGGTTACCAAAGGCAAAGATTGTTGGAGTTGCCCACCCTATCATCTGGGTGTTTCTGGGGCAAGAGAAGTCTGCACTTCTTGGTGATTTCAGCCAGAAAGAAGTCGGACTGCTGAGCTGGAAGCTCCAGCAGATGTGGCTCACCTGTCTACCAGTGGTAGGAGTGGGTAGGGTTGCCCTCTCTGGCATCTGGATGCTTCCCAGGGAAACAGGAGGCTGCACCTGCTGGCTCAGCTCACAGAGAAGTAGGCCCACTAGGCCAGAACTCTAGCAGACATTGCCCAGCAGGCTAACAGTGGCAGGGTTGGGTTGCATTACCTGCCCTGCTGTCAGGGTGTTTTCTGTGATCACAGGAGGCTGTGCCCTCTGGCTGACTCCATACAGAGTGGAGCTGCTGGGCCAGGGCTCTAGTAAGCGTTGCCCGCATGGCTGCCAGTGGTGTGGGTGGGTGAGGTTGTCCACTCCACAGGCCAGGTGTTTTCTGGCACACCTAAAGCCTGCAATTTCTGGATGAGTTCACATGTAAGAGGGACTACTGCTCTGGAAGCTGTAGCAAGCATTGCCTGCCCGGCTACTAGTCTGGGTGGTGGGTGCATTGCCTGTCCTGCTTGTCTGAGTACTTTCTGGGACAACAGTAGGCTATGGCTACTGGCCAAGTCCAGGCAGAAGTGGAAATGCTGTGTAAGCAGGTGGCACGAGGAATATTATGTGGAGATTATTTCAGAACCCTACAACAGTCCCTAATCAAGAGAGGCAAGAGCGAAAGGACACAGGAACCCTAAGAGGGCTATGGGACTGCAAGTGTCCTTTCTTGATAGAAGGCCCAACAATTAGCTCAGTTGTCTGTGTTAAATGTCTGGTAGTTTGTACCCTGTTACGTACCCTCTAGGCTCCATCAATCATATTCTAATCCTACACAACCATTTTTTAACTCTGTATTTCTCCCACCTCCTCAAGCCAAGCCATCATCCTATTTTTATCAGGACTATTGCTTATGGCTTCTGAATGTTCCCTGGTTTTTTATATATTCTGGATATATAGATCCTTTCTTAATTATGTGTATTAAAATATTATCTAATATTCTGTGGGTTGTCAATTTTTGCTATGTGTATTTAGAGGTTCTGTTATTAAATACATACACACTTAAACTGATTACATCTTTCTGAAGATTGTACTATTTTTATAATTAAAAATTAGTCCCTTTGCTCACCAGTAACATATTTTGCTCCGAGGTCAATTTTCTTTGATCAGTTTTTTTGGGTTAGGGTTTGCTCGATATATCATTTCTCATCCTTGTACTTTACACTTTTTGTATGCATTAACATTTGCTTCTTTTAAATGGTAATTAGTTCAGTTTTGACCTTTTAAAATTTTGTCTGAAATGTTTGCATTTTATTACATATGACATATCTATGTATATATTTGGGATTAAATCTACCATCACACTATTGACTTTCCTGGAGGAAATAAATGTTCTAAATGTTGTTAGAATTTGATACATCAAATGCACATGCTTTAATTTTTAGGATTACAAGAACACACAATAAAAGACTTTATAACTTTACACTGTTGGTGGGACTGTAAACTAGTTCAACCATTGTGGAAAACAGTGTGGCGATTCCTCAAGGATCTAGAACTAGAAATACCATTTGACCCAGCCATCCCAATACTGGGGATATACCCAAAGGATTATAAGTCATGCTGCTATAAAGACACATGCACACGTATGCTTATTGCAGCACTATTCACAATAGCAAAGACTTGGAATCAACCCAAATGTCCATCAGTGACAGACTGGATTAAGAAAATGTGACACATATACACCATGGAATACTATGCAGCCATAAAAAAGGATGAGTTAATGTCCTTTGTAGGGACATGGATGCAGCTGGAAACCATCATTCTCAGCAAACTATCGCAAGAACAGAAAACAAAATACCGCATGTTCTCACTCATAGGTGGGAATTGAACAATGAGATCACTTGAACACAGGAAGGGGAACATCACACACCGGGTCCTATTGTGGGGGGAGGGGGGAAGGGATAGCATTAGGAGGAATACCTAATGTAAATGACAAGTTAATGGGTGCAGCACACCAACATGGCACATGTATACATATGTAACAAACCTGCACATTGTGCACATGTACCCTAGAACTTGAAGTACAATTTAAAAAAAAAAGACTTTATAACTACTAAAATTAATTGGAGAGAGAAATAATGCAATAAAGGGGTATATAGAACCTTCAATCAAAAAAATAGAAATCATTTTTTGTTCATTTGTTTGTTGTATTTGGTTTCTCTATTTTACAGTATTGGTTTTCTTAAATATTCAGTGTTCATTTACACTTTCGTTTGGCAATTTCTCTTATCATGCCAGGGAATGTAGGTCCTGCTTACCACAGCCTACGTCTGGTGACTGCGAGAGAAGAGGGGGCATAAAGACAGGTTATACATATAGATTGGTTGTGACATAGTTGAGAGAAAGCTCCAGACTAAGGTGACCTGTGTGTCTTCATCATCAGAATCCCAGCTCTAAAGTATGAGCTCAAGACTTTCATTAGGGAATCAATTCCATAAGGTTCTCTGCTTTTTTCTTTTCTTTTATACCCTGTGAATGGAAGCTTAGACCTTAATTCTCATCTCTTTCCTGTTTTTTACTCAGAGCTGGCACTCACATTCTATATACTTGTGTAGACCAGAACCATGAAACAGTTTTTTTTGTTTGGTTTTTGCTCATAAAACAGTTCTCATGTTTTGCTTTGGGGATAAACTACCTTGTTATGTGATGCCTGTGTGAGGGAAAGCAGATCAACTGACCCAGCTTTTCCAATATAATTTTAAAAATTAATTAACAACTGCTCTGGGCTCTGACCTACTTCTCTGCTGCTTATAGTTTTGACACTGAACTTGAGCTCTTTTTTATTTGCTTTTATTTGTATAGTAGTTAGTTTTGTCTTATGCTTATTTAGAGGTAGGGTGATTCTATTTCTGTTTCTCTGTCAAATTTCATTTTTATTGTTCTATTTTTTTGTTTGTTTGTTTCTGAGACGGAGTCTCGCTGTGTTGCCGGGGCTGGAGTGCAGTGGCATGATCTCAGCTCACTGCAAGCTCCGCCTTGAGGGTTCACGCCATTCTCCTGCCTCAGCCTCCCGAGTAGCTGGGACTACAGGCACCCGCCACCACACCCGGCTAATTTTTTTGTATTTTTAGTAGAGATAGTGTTTCACGGTGTTAGCCAGGATGATCTCGATCTCCTGACCTCGTGATCCACCTGCCTCAGCCTTCCAAAGTGCTGGGATTACAGGTGTGAGCCACCGCGCCCAGCCTATTGTTCTTTATATCACCATAAGTCCTCAAATCACTTGTCTGCTAATGATAACACTAATAAGATCTCACTTCACACCATATGGAAGAGGAGGAAAGATTGACATCTGTTCTTAGTCTAGAATTTCAACCTCTCTTATAAAGTCATGAAACTCTGTACCTTTGTCTTCCATAGTGCCACATTTTCCTAGTTTGCCTGTTATCTTCTTTAATCTCTTTTTTGTCATCCTCTGGGAACTCTTATTTCTGATAATACTGTTCTATACTCTGGCAAAAAGGGTTTGATCTTTTCTGCCTCCGCCCACAAGCCTGGGTGAGCTCATTCCTCTGGGTGAAGAGCTATTGGCTTTACCTCTACAACCATGTTCTCATTCCCCAGCTCCTGCGAGTTATCCAACTTTCGTCAACCTCATTTGAAGGACCCACACAATTCAAATTAAATATGCTCAAAGTCTTATTCTTTGTTCCTCCAGTTCTGTCGTTGTCCATGTCTATTGCCTTAGTGAATGGCTCCATCACTCATTCAGTTTCCTAACCCAGAATCTCAGTGTCATCCTTTCCTGTTTTTTTCTCCTGATTTACATATCCATTATATCAACAAGTACTGCCATTTCTCACTCCTAAACATCTTTCAAATCCATTCATTCTCTCCAACTTCACTAGCATCACAGGTAGTTCAGGTAACCATCATCCCTTCCCTAGAGAACTGCTTCTTTCTTGACCCTAATTCCCTGATTTCAGTATTATGTATTCCTATTGTTGCTTTACATGAAAACCAGGACACTATTTCTGAAATATAACCCATTTTAATTCTGAGAATTAAAATAATTTCAGATTATAGACAACAAAGTTTTTGGGATTAGGCAAAACTGGATGTCAGTCTCATCTATACCAGCTATAGGAATATCTCTGAGTTTCAGTTCCATCTTCGGGAAAATGGGAATAACAACATTATCTAGCTCCGTCCTTCTTCCATTTGTGTGTCTTTTGCTTATTCATCAGGTCTCCAATTAGATGTCTCCTTATCTAGGAAGTCTCCTCTGCCTACCCAACGTTGAGTTCTTTGATCCTCCTATGAGCTCTCTTAGGATACCCTATTTTACCTTGCAGATCACTGATTATAATCGGTTGTAATGATTTATTTACTCATTAGCATTGCCACTTTACCTTGCAGGTAACTGATTGTAATGGGTGACTTATTTACTTGTCTGTATTGTCAAGTAGTCTACAAAATCCTTGAGCGAAGATGATTTTTCACCATTTTATCTGAAGCACATGGCTTATGGTAGCTTTTCTCTAAGAAAATGCTGAATCAATGAAAACTGCATGCCACTTTGTTTTCCTCCTCCATGTAAAGTAGGCATTATTTTATTTTACAAATGAATCAGGTTCAGGGGATTAACAAGGTCATGCAATAAATGATTGCCATTGGGTTTGTCTTAGTCAAAGACCGGCTTGTTCTATGATACCAGCGGCTTCTTTAACTTAGAAAGATGTTGTATTAATTATTGCTGTACAACAAACTTGTTCCCATTTTATGGCTATTCATGTTGGACCTCCAAAGGTGAAATATCATGAAAATAAGATATTTAAGTTGTGTATATTGAGGCACAATTACTTTTTCACCAACCTAATACAATAGTAATAGTAGTTCTCTGGGAAGACAAGAATACTATGGAAATGTGTGAAATTGTGAAAGGGGGCATTTATAAATTACCATTTACTTAGCTTGTGTATATGACAATCTTTGAGCAGAGTCTGGCACATAGAAAATCCTCCACCACTGATACCCACAGTAATTAGCACTATTACTTTCATAGGAAAGACTGTATCAGGCAGCCACTGCTTTTTCAACACATTTCAAAATAGACTTCCACACCCATATTGGGAACACAAAATCAGTTAATGCTTCCGATACAAAACAGGAACTAGTTGTGGATCTCAGAAATTCTCAACACATCCTTTCAGGTTCCAAACATCTACTAGAAGAGGAATGCAGATTTAAACTGAGTGAGGTGTGGAGTGGGGGAAGCTGACTGGGTCTGGACCAAAGAACTTCGAGGAACTTGCCCAGAGCCCTGCACGCATCAGACCTACCGCAGACACTGCAGGCCCGAAGAAAGGTAGGCCCAGGGACTTGCCTTCCTAGGTTTCGGGCTGATGGTTTGGTTCACTTCCCGGGTTTAGGATTTCTGGGAGTGGAATGAGAAAAAAAATGAGGCCACTTCCCATGACACAAGCTGGTAGTCAGGGTTGGGGTGGGTTGCGTGCACCTTTAAATGTGCATTTGGTGAGGGGATGAGGAACAGTCTTTGCTACAGTTGATGGGAGTTAGAAAAGCCTCCTCAAGGCTGACACTGGAGCTGGATGAGATTTTTTTAAGTTACTTTTGTCCCTTAAGTTCTCAGGATTCCAAAACACTGTAAGCAATATCTTAAACTTTTGATTGATTGCCTCATCTGCTGTTAATGTCCTTCTTCCATGGTCTTTATGCTTTGTCCCTGACTGGTTATTTTTATAATTCGAGATTTAAGAAAAGATCTACCATGTGCAGAATTTGGCGTACATGGAGTAGGGCACAGGCAGGGTCTTGCATATTTAGATGGGCTGTGGCCTGCCCTCGTTCTCCAGTGGTCTTTGGCACTATTCTTGGGCACCCAGGCAGTAAACGGAAGCTGCTCATGATAAAATCTAATGAAAAATGCTTTGTAGACTTTTAGCATTCTTAGGATAAGAAAGAAGCTTGTAAGAGTCGTGGTCATTGTAATCCTTCCCCAGATGAAGTAAATGAAACTCAGAAAAGGGGAATAATGTACCCAGAATCACACAAGTTAATAAAAGGGCTGAGAGCAAAAAACCCAGAATTCTTGGTTCCTAGTCCAGGCCTTTCCACTTCCCATGCCACCACTTCTGCATCCCCATCATCCTCCTAAAAACTATCCAGATTCAGGCCTCATTTTGGGTTTCTAGTCTATTTGATAACTTTGCCAAGAAAAAGGGGGTGACCATGTGTACCACTCTCCTCATGCTCTCTCCTTGTGATTGTGGCAGGGGGTGGGGTGGGGCGGGGGGGATGGTGACATAAAAATGAGGAAACAAGAGACTGGTGGTGCTGCTGATCCACAAAGAGACTGGGGCCTATCAAAGAGGGAAAGGTGGTCTAGGTTCCCTCCCCTCTTTATGGGCGGGGGGCGGGGTGTGGGGAAGACATTGTAGTTGTCAAGAGCCTGATGCATATAGGTGATGTGACAAAACCAAGGTTTAGATTCTTCTCCAACCCAAAAGAAATGTCCCTCCCTCATATGCATCCAATATTCTCTGCAGTTAAAAAAATATATATTTTGATTGTAGAGAAGTGGAGCCTTGTAAATACGTGTTTCTTTCCTTGGGAACCTTATCTACCCTAGATAATTAACACATGGATTTCTGTGGTGTAAAGATAGGAGGCAGTTATATAAATTTATGTCAAGAATGTCTTACAAAGACAGAGCACCAGCCTTGAATGACCAGAACCTGACCTATGTTACCAAAGAATTATGGAAAAGCATAAGAGTCAGTTATAAGCCTTAATGTGATATAATGACTCGGCCCTCGGGAAGCTTACAGTCTTAACAGAGAGGCACTAAACACAGAGAGAGAACCACCAGGTGTGTTTGATAAGACAGACCCAACATGTCCTAAATTCTCAGTCTGAAGGTGTGCCTGAGATACTGAGGCAGAGTTTCCCTTACATTAAAGAAGAAGAGGCTGGGCGCGGTGGCTCACACCTGTAATCTCAGCGCTTTGGGAGGTTGAGGTGGGTGGATCACTAGGTCAGAAGATCAAGACCATCCTGAATACAGTGAAACCCCATCTCTACTAAAAATGCAAAAAAAAAAAAAAAATTAGCTGGGCATGGTGGCAGGTGCCTGTAGTCCCAGCTACTTGGGAGGCTGAGGCAGGAGAATGGTGTGAACCCAGGAGGTGGAGCTTTCAGTGAGCCGAGATCATGCCATTGAGCTCCAGCCTGGGCAATAGAGCGAGACTGTCTCAAAAAGAAGAAGAAGGAGAAGGAGAAGAAGAAGAAGGTGGTACACATTTAGATGGACTAAGAAGAATTATCTTTAATTTCTTTCAAAATAACTTTGGTTTATGTGGTGTAAAAGGAAAGTAACAAATTTCTTAAACCCTTAGCTACCACCAGAGGTTGAGTAATACACATGCAGGAAATGGGCAATGTGGGGAAATGGTGTCTGAAAGAAGACAAGAGCTACGCAAAACTGTTAGTGTGTGAGCGGATTAGATGCTGTAGTGGGTTTGTTGCTGTTCTTGTAAGGTGGTCATAGCAGGGGGGGTGGAATATTCCTGCAAATGGGCTCAATATATGCAAATGTCTCAATATATGAGTGAAATTTCCTTAGAACAACTTAAATAAGTAAAATATACTTGGGGCTTTAAAAAATAAAAAGGATAAATTCAAGATAAGGCTATGATAATAGATATGGGTTGAAGTAGCAGAGTTTTTGTTATCAATAACATTAAATTTTTATCTTTATACTAAAGGTGGTGAAATGCAAAGAAAGGACTTTAAAGGGGAGGGTGACACAGTTGTTTTTGCATTTGATCATTTGGCTACAAAGGCAGGGGTGGGTTTAACATCCAAGGTCACAAATGCACACTGGGGAACATTCAGAGGCTGTAAGTCCTGATAAAAATAGGATGATGGCTTGGCTTGAGGAGATGGGAGAAATACAGAGTTAAAAAATGGTTGTGTAGGATTAGAATATGATTGATGAAGCATAGAGGGTATGTAACAGAAGGTATCAATGACAAACTACCAGACATTTAACACAGACAACTGAGCTAATTGTTGGGCTTTCTATCAAGAAAGGACATTTGCAGTCCCATAGACCTCTTAGGGTTCCTGTTACCTTTAGCTCTTACCTCTCTTGATTAGGGACTGCTTGTAGTGTTCTGAAGTAATCTCCACATAATATTCCTTGTGCCACCTTCCTTTATCTGAAAGATAAATTTTGAGGAAGACTTAATATCTTCTACTTTGGTCTTCTAATGTTTGAAATAAAAATTACCTCTTCTTTTTGCTGGAACAATTTGCTGGATGATCATATTATGGACTTTATTATAATGACTTTAAAATTAACCCCAGAGGGGGACAATTCTCTCAAGTTCAGCAAAATTTGAGGGTATGGATTCAGTTTAAGACCAAAAATAAGGCTTGCTATTTTATGTTATTCCTTTGTTCCAAATCTAAATTTTGTATTCTGTTCAGGGGATGCTAAAGTCTACATATAGGTTTGATTATACCTACTCAATAAAATGTAAACATAACCCACCTCACAAACTCCATTATGATTAGAACAGAGATTACAAGAGGAAGAGGAGGGCCTCCTGGCCTGCCTCTACATAGTCTTATATCTAAATTAGTCCATGAGAGCAAAAACAAGCACAACCCTGACTCTTCTGACCAATCTTTGAGACAAACTGCAAAAGAGAGGAAGAGTCAACCTCAGACAACACGGTACCATGAATAACATGCTCTCTCCAATTATATAGACCCCTCCTCTCTGCTTTTCACTTCCCTAAGATAGGACCAGTTGAAGCAGGGTCATGCCAGGAATAAAGCCCCTCTTTAGCATGTCCTTGAATGGCAGAAAGTGTTAGAGGAAATTTATGTTTTATACTTCGAGCCAGAAATGAGTAAGTGAGAGTAGGAAGACCAATAATAATAGCCAATATGTAGTTAGTATTTATTAAGTGACATGCACTGGTTTAAATGTTTATATGTGCTATTTCATCATTAAATTTCTCTATGAGATATGCTCTATTATTCACAGGATAGAGTTACAGAAACACAAGATTAATTAACTTGAGTAAAGAGTGGCAGGGCCAAAATTTAAAACCAGGTAATTTAATTCCAGAACTCCTTTGCTTAAGAGGATCCACTATACTAGTCTGGTGAATAGAACTCTTTATTTGCACATTTATTCATTCCTCAGTTGTTGGACATTTGGGTTGTTTGTACCTTTTGACTATTATAGGTAACACTGCTAGGAAAATTCATTTTACAAATTTTTGTGTGGACAGATGTTTTTATTTCTCTTTGTATGTATGGAAGGGATGGGAATGGAATGGAAGGGATAGGTCATAAGGCAGGTTCGTGGTTGACATTTTGCAAAGAATCAGTTAGGGAGGAATCCTCCTTATGTTTTAGGAATAGTTTCAGTAGGATTAGCTCTTTGATATTTATTAGCTCTTCAGTGACATAAACACTTCTTTGTACATCTGTTAGAATTTGATTGTGACTCTATAGGGCTCAATAATCCAATCTTCCACCATAATAAACTGGAAAAAGAAGAGCAAACTAACTGGAAACAACTTGTAGAAAGGAAATAATAAAGACTAGAGCGAAAATAATAGAGAGTAGAAACACATTACAGTAAATCAACAAAACCCAAAGTTCATTCTTGCAAAGATCAACAAATTTGAAAAACCTTTAGCTATATTGAATGACAAAAATTACAAGAAGAAATCACTAAAATCAGGAATGAAAGAGGCAGCATAATTACCAAATTTACAGAATTAAAGAAATTATAAGGGACACTATAAAATTATATCCAAATAAATTAGATAACATATGAAATGGTCAAATTTTTATGAAAATACTACTAAAACTGACTGAAGAAGAAATACAAAAACAAAAAGAAATACAAAATCTGAATAGATCTATAATAAGAGATTAAATGAGGAATTTTAAAAACTTTTATAAAGGAAAGCCCAGGATCCTGTGATTTCACTGGTAAATTTTACTAAACATTTTAAAAAGAATTAATACCCTTCCATCAAAAACTACAAGAGAAGTGAACAATTCCAAATTTATTACATAAGCTAGTATTATTTTGACACCAAAATCAAGAAAAGACAACATAAGCAAACAAAACTACCTATGAATGTCTCTTATGAATATAGACACAAATACTCAAATAAATATTAGCAAGTTGTTGTGGGAAGTCTGGGACCCCGAACAGAGGGACCGGCTGAAGTCATGGCGGAAGAACATAAATCGTGAAGATTTCATGGACATGTATTAGTTCCCCAAATTAATACTTTTGTAATTTCTTATGCCCATCTTTACTGCAATCTCCGAACATAAATTGTGAAGATTTCATGGACACTTATCACTTCCCCAATCAATACTCTTGTGATTTCCTATGCCTGTCTTTAATCTCTTAATCCTGTCATCTTCGTAAGCTGAGGATGAATGTCACCTCAGGACCCTGTGATGATTGTGTTAACTGCACAAATTGTTTAAACAATATGAAATGTAGGCACCTTGAAAAAAGAACAGGATAACAGCCATGTTCAGGGAACAAGCGAGATAACCATTAGGTCTGGCTGCCTGAGAGCCAGGCAGAACAGAGCCATATTTCTCTTCTTTCAAAAGCAAATAGGAGAAATATCACTGAATTATTTTGCTCAGCAAGGAACATCCCTGAGAAAGAGAATGCATTCCCAAGGGGAGGTCTCTAAAATGGCCACTTTGGGGATGTCTGTCTTTTACGGTTGTAGATAAGGGATGAAATAAACCCCGGTCTCCCGTAGTGCTCCCAGGCTTATTAGGATGAAGAAATTCCCACCTAATAAATTTTGGTCAGACCAGTTGTCTGCTCGCAAACGCTGTCTCCCGATAAGATGTTATCAATGACAATGCATGCCCGAAACTTCATTAGCAATTTTAATTTCACCCTGGTCCTGTGATCTCGCCCTGCCTCCACATGCCTTGTGATATTTTATTACCTTGTGAAAGATGTGATCTCTGTGACCCACACCCTATTCGTATACTCCATCCACTTTTGAAAATCACTAATAAAAACTTGCTGGTTTTGTGGCTTGGGGGACATCACAGAACCTCCTGACATGTGATGTCTCCCCTGGACACCCAGCTTTAAAATTTCTCTCTTTTTTATTCTTTCCCTTTATTTCTCAGACTGGCTGACACTGAGGGAAATAGATAAGAACCTACATGAAATAACGTGAATTATCAGGGGCGGGTTCCCCAGATAGCAAGTAGAATTCAGCAATATATAAAAAAGATTATATATGAGGACAAAGTCAGATTAATCTTAAGAATATAAAACTTAGCATTCAAAAAAATCAGTGTTATATAATGCATTAATTGAATAAAAGACAAAAACCACAAAAAGGCACATGAATGCCTCAATAGATTAAAAAAATTAAGAAAATCTAATACTTTGTATGATAAAAATACTCATCCAATGAGGAATAGAAGGGAATCACTCCCCCACCAAATAAAAAGCTATTAGAATTAATGAATAAGTTAAGCAAGCTTGAAGGATACAAATAATATATGCAAATGAACAGATACTTCAAAAGAAGGTGTACATGCAGCCAACAATCATAAGAAAAAAAGCTCAACATCACTGGTCATTAAAGAAATGCAAGTGAAAACCATAATGAGATAACTCCCTTACATCAATCAGAATGACTATTATCAAAAAGTCAAAAAAATAACAGATGCTAACGAGGTTGTGGAGAAGAAGGAATGTTAATACACTGTTGGTGTGAGTGTAAATTAGTTCAACCACTGTGGAACACTGTGGTGATTCCTCAAAAACCTAAAACCGGAAATACCATTCAACCCAGTAATCCTGTTCTGGGTATATACGCAAAGGAATAGAAATCATTCTGTTTTAAAGACACATGCACACATTATGTTCATTGCAGCACTATTCACAATAGCAAAGACATGGAATCAACTTAAAACCTCATCAATAGTAGGCTCAATAAAGAAAATAATGTGGTATATATACACCATGAAATGCTACGCAGCCATAAAAAAAAAAAGAACAAGATCATGTCCATTGCAGGAACATGGATAGAGCTGGAGGCCATTATCCTTAGTAAACTAACATAGGAACAGAAAACCAAATACTGCATGTTCTCACTTATAAGTGGAGCTAGATGATGAGAACACATGAGCACATCAAGGGGAACAACACACACTGGGGCTTCTTAGAGGGTGGAGGCTGAGAAAAGGGAGAAGAGCAGAAAAAATAAATTATAGGTGCTAGTCTTAAAACATGGGTGATATGGTTGGGCGCAGTGGCTCATGCATGTAATCCCAGAACTTTGGAAGTCTGAGGTGGATGGATCATCTGAGGTCAGGAGTTCAAGACCAGACTGGACAACATGGTGAAACCCCATCTCTACTAAAAATACAAAAATTAGCCAGGTATGGTTGTGCACGCCTGTAGTCCCAGGTGCTCTGGAGGCTGAGGCAGGAGAATTGCTTGAACCCTGGAGGCGGAGGTTGTAGTGAGCTGAGATCACACCACTGCACTCCAGACTGGGTGACAGAGCAAGACTCGGTTTCAAAAAAAAAAAAAAAAAAAACCTGGATGATAAAATAATCTGTAAATCAAATGCTGTGACACAATACCTGTGTAACCAACCTGCACATGTACCCCTGAAGTTAAAATAAAAGTTAAATTAAACATATACACATACAAAAATAAATTGGAGTTCTATATGTTAGCATTGAATAATTTAAAAAATGAAATTAAGACAATCTCATTTATAATAGTTTCAAATAGAACAAAATTCTTGGGAATAAATTTATCAAAATAAGCGCAAGACTTGTACACCAAATACTACAAAATGTTAAAAGAAATTAAAGAAAATTTAAATAAATGAAAAAAACTCATATGCAGGAACTTGAAGGCTTAATATTGTTAAGATGGTAATATTACTCAAATTGAGCTACAGATTCAACACAATCTTTAAAAAAAATCAAGCTACCTTATTTCAGAAATTTACAAGCTAATTCTAAAATCATATGGAAATACAAGGGACTCAGAATAGTTCAAACAATTTTTGAAAAAGAAAAATAGTTTGGTGCACTTACACTTTCCAAATTCAAAACTTACTACAAAGCTATAATTTTAAGACAGTGTGGTATTGGCATGAGGACAGACATATAGAACAATGGAATAGAATTGAATAAAATTGTCTAAAAATAAAAATGGGATGGAATAGAATTGTCTAGAAATAAACTTCTATATTTATGACTAGCTGATTTTTGACAAGGATAACATGACTACTAAGTGAGAAAAGAATAGTCTGTTTAGCAAATCATGGTTGAACAACTTCAGATTCACAAGCAAAAGAATGAAGCTGGACACTTTCTTCCACCAAACAAAACAATTCAAAGTGGAGCAAAAACCGAAATGTAAGACCTAAATGTAAGACCTTTTCGAGGAAAAAATAGCCTTAATGACCTTGGTTTAGTAGTGGCTTCTTAGATATGACAACAAAGCTCAAGCCATAAAAGAAAAGCAGATAAATTAGGTTTTATCATAATGAAAAACCCTGGCTGGGTGCAGTGGCTCACGCCTGTAATCCCAGCACTTTGGGAGGCTGAGGTCAGGGGGATCACCTGAGGTCAGGAGTTCAAGAGCAGCCTGGCCAACATGGTGAAACCCCAAAATCCAAAAATACAAAAATTAGCCCAGCATGATGGCGGGTGCCTATAATCCCAGCTATTGGGAGGCTGAGGCAGGAGAATCCCTTGAACCCAGGAGGTGGATGTTGCAGTGAGCTGAGATCATGACATTGCACTCCAGCCTGAACTACAGAGTGAATCTCCATCTCAAAAAAGGAAAGGAAGGAAGGAAGGAAGGAAGGAAGGAAGGAAGGAAGGAAGGAAGGAAGGAAGGAAGGAAGGAAGGAAGGAAGGAAGGAGAAAAGAAAAGAAGAAAGGAAAAGGAAAAGGAAAAAGAAAGAAAGGAAAGGAAGAGAAAGAAAGAGAAAAAGAAAGAGAGAGGGAGGGAGGGAGGGAGGAAAGAGGGAAGGAAGGAAGGAAGGGAAAAAGAGACAGAGGGAGGGAGGGAAAGAAAGAGAGGGAAAGACTGAAAGAAAGAAAGAAAGGAAGGAAGGAAAGAAAGAAAAAGAAAGGAAGGAAGGAAGAACAGAAAGAAGGAAGAAAGAAAAGAAAGGGAAAGGGAGGAAGGAAGGAAGGAAGGAAGGAAGGAAGGAAGGAAAGGCTCCTATTTCAAAGGACACCATGAAGAAAGTGTAAAGACAACCCATGGGATATGGAAGAAAATATTTGCCAATACTATATCATATAAACCACTTGTATCCAGAACATATAAAGAATTCCTACAATTCAACTATTTAAAAAAACTTAATTTAAAAGTGGGAATATAAGTTGAATAGGCATTTTTCTAAGGAAAACATACAAATAGCACATGAAAAGATGTTCAACATCATTTGTAATTAAAAAATGCAAATCAAAACTACAAAGAGATATTAATTCACACACACTAGGATAGAAAAAACAAAAAAGACGTTAATGAGTGGTGGTGAGCATATGGAGAGATTGGATCTCTCAAATATTGTTATTCAAATTCTAAACCGGTGCAGCCATCTTGGAAATGATTTGGCAGCTTTGCAAAATTTCAACGATTAACCCGTCTTATGATCTAGCTCTTCCACTCCCAAGGAGAAATAAAAACATATATCTACACAAAAACCTGTACGATGGATTTTCTTAGCAGCATTACCGGTAATAGCCAAAAGATGGAAACAACCCAAATGTCCATCAATTGAGGAATGAATAAATATGCAAACAGAGGAGCTCTTCTGTTCACCAGACTAGCGTAGTGGATCCTCTTAAGCAAAGGAGTTCTGAAATTACATCTCCTAGATTTAAATTTTGGTTCTGCCACTGTTTACTAAAGTTACTTAATTTTGTGTTTCTGTAATTCTGTCTTGTAAATAATAGAGCATAACTCTTAGGGGAATTTCATGATGAAATGACAAATAAAACATTTAAAACATTGCATGTCACATAATAAAAAGTAAGTACATATTATTATTATTTTTTTTTAAGACAGAGTCTCGCTCTGTTGCCCAGGCTGGAGTGCAGTGGCATGATCTCGGCTCACTGCAAGCTCCGCCTCCTAGGTTCTTGCCATTCTCCTGCCTCAGCCTCCCGAGTAGCTGGGACTACAGGCGCCTGTCACCGCACTTAGCTAATTTTTTGTATTTTTAGTAGAGACGGGGTTTCACCGTGTTAGCCAGGATGGTCTCTATCTCCTGACCTCATGATCTGCCCACCTCGGCCTCCCAAAGTGCTGGGATTACAGGCATGATCCACCGCGCCTGGCCCATAAGTAAGTACATATTAACTATTTTTATTAGTCTTCCTACTATCACTTACCAATTTTCTGGCCTGAAGTATAAAACATAAACTTCCTCTAACACTTCCTGCCACTCAAGAACATGCTGGAGAGGGGCTTTATTTCTGGCATGACCCTGCTCCAACCTGCTCCTGTCTTGGGGGAAGTGGAAAAGAGGAGAAGAGGGGTCTATATAATTGGAGAGAGCATGTTATTCATGGTACCGTGTTGTCCGAGGTTGACTCTTCCTCTCTTTTGCAGTTTGTCTCAAAGATTGGTCAGAAGAGTCAGGGTTGTGCTTGTTTTTGCTCTCATGGACTAAGTGAGATACAAGACTATGTAGAGGCCGGCCAGGAGGCCCTCCTCTTTCTCTTGCAGTGTCTGTTCTAATGATAATGGAGTTAGTGAAGTGGGTTACATTTACTTGCTATTGAGTAGGTATATTGAGACCTATATGTAGACTTTAACATCCTGTAAGCAGAACACAAAATTCAGATACAGAGCAAAGAGATAAAATAAAACAGCAGGCCTTATTTTTGGTCTTACATTTAATACATACCCTCAAATTTTGTTAAACTTGGGAGAATTGTTCTCCTCTGGGCTTAAAGTCATTATAATAAAGCCCATAGTTTGATCATTTACCAACTTGTCCCAGAAGGGAGACAATTTATTTCAAACATTTGAAGACCTACATCGAAGATATCCAGGCCTCCCCAAAATTTCTCTTTCAAAAAAGTAAGATGGTACAAGGGACAGTGTGTGGAGATTATTTTACAATCCTACAAGTAGTCGCTAATCAAGAGTGGCAAGATCTAAAGGGAACAGGACCCCTAAGAGGGCTATGAACCTGCAAATGTCCTTTCTCGGCTGAAGGTCCAACAATTAATTACTTTGTCCATGTTAAAAATCTGGAGGTTTAAGATCCATCACTGTGGCTCACACCTATAATCCAAGCACTATGGGAGGGAGGCTGAGGTGGGAAGATTGCTTGATGCTGTGAATTTGAGAACAACCTGGGCAACGTGGCAAAACTCCATCTCTACAAAAAGTACAAAAATTAACTGGATGTGCTGGCATGCACCTGTAATCCCAGCTACTTTGGTGGCTGAGGTCGAGGTTGCAGTGAGTCATGATAACAGCACTGCACTCCAGCTTAGGTGACAGAATGAGACCCTGTCAAAAAATTCTGGTAGTTTGTCACTGATGCCTTCTGTTGCCTACACTGTATGCTCAGTAGCTCATTAAATGATGACCTTCTTTGCCTCTTTTGACAGTTTTTGATTTGAAGCTTATTTTATCTAAGTATAGGCAATCCTTCTCCTTTGACTACTATTTGCATGAAGTATTTCATCCCTTCACTTTCAGCCTATGTTTTTTTCTTAAAGCTAAAGTGAGACTCTTATAGCATATAGTTAGATCTTGTTTTTTTTTTTAAATTCAGCCACTCTATGATTGAAGAATTTAATTCCTTTATATTTAAGGTTGTTATTAACAGGTAAGTAGTTAGTAGTGCTATTTTGTTATTTTGGGGGTGGTTGTTTTTGCAGATATTTCTTTATTTCTTCATCTCTTGTATCCTTTTGTGATTTGGTAATTTTATGAAGTACTAAGCGTTTAATTTTTTATCATTCATTTATCTGCTGCAGTTCTTATAATTCTTATAGCTCTGAAGGCTGGGAAGTCTAAGGGCACACATGATGTAAACCTCTGGTGAGGGTGATCCCATGGAGGAAGGTGGAAGTGAGTGCACAAAGCAAAGAGAGAGAGATGGGGCCAAATTTATTCTTTTATCAGGAGTCCACTCCTGCCATAATTAACCCTCTCCCAAGATAATGATATTTATCCATTCATGAGGATGAAGGTCTCTGGATGTAATTATTTCTAGAAGGTCACACCTCTTAAAACTGTTACAATGGCAATTAAGTTTTCACATGAGTTTTAGAGGGAACATTGAAACCATAGCATTTCATTCACAACCCTCTGAAACTCATGTTTTTCTCACATGCAAAATACATTAATTCTGTCTCAATCGCCTCAAAAGTTTTTACCCATTCTAGCATCAACTTTAAAGTTCTAAGTCCAGAGTCGTCAGAAGCAGATATGGATGAGACTCAAGGTATGATTTATCGGGAGGCAAATGTTTCCAGCTGTGAACCTGTGAAATCAAAACTAGTGATTTGTTTCCAAAATATAATGGTGAGACAGGTACAGAATAGACTCTCTCAGTTCAAAAGGGAGAACCAGGCAAGAAAAAGGCATAACTGGTTTCAAGTGAGTCCAAAACCCAACAGAGAAGACAGCATTAAGCTTTAAATCTGGAGAATAATTTCCTTTGACTCCATGTCCTGAATCCTGGGAATGCTGACTGGGGCCCTCAGACATGGCCCCGCTCCCATATCTTTGCTGGGCTCAGTCCGTGCTTCAGGTCTGTTAGGTTGGAGTTGCATGCTAGTGGCCTTATGGTTCTGAGATCTCAAAGGTAGCCCCACTCCCTTGGCTCCACTAGGCATATCCCTAACTGTGACTGTCTGTGTTGGCTCTGACTCCGCATTCCCACTCAGCTTTGCCCTAATAGAGGCTCTTAGAAGTGGCTCCACTCCCGTAGCTATATGTGACATTCTTTGATCCTAGTTGGAGAAAGCCATGCCCCTACAGCTCTTGCAGTCTGTGAGCCTGTACACATGGATTCCACCAAGGTTTACAGCTTGTGCCTTCCAGGCACAGGTATTCCAGGCATAGTGGCAGTGCGAGCTGAGGTCCTAGGCTCAGGGTCTTGCAAAACTACTGTGGCATCTGGCACAGGATCACTCAACCCAGTCGTGGCTGGATGCAGATTACCCACAAACCTGAGGCTATAACTCTAAAGCACACCTCAGTAACTCAAGCCCGCGAAGCAGGGATGGAATTGAGACTGATTCTGGGGTCAGTGCACAACATCAAGGTTCCGGGGAAGGAGGCGTGCTCTGGAGGCTTGAGTTCTGAGGAGCAGGTTACAGTTCAAATTTGGGTTCCAGAGCCAATAGGGTAAAGCAGCAACTCCAACCCTGGGAGATGGAGTGCCACACAGTGGTAACTTTAGACCCTGAGACGGCAGGGCATGGCAATATCCCAGGCTGTGTAAGGCTGGATGTAGCAGCAGCAAGGCCTCGGGAATGGCTAGGCCTGTCTGTAGCTTTTTCCTTGGGTTTCTTGGAGCAGTGTAGAAATGACCCCCTAGGGAGCCAGGGTTTCTCAGAAGCTTAGACTCCAGGGGACTAGTCAGTTCCAGGGAGGTGGGGCACTGCACTATTTTGCCTGGATGGTGGGGTGACATATTTCAATCAAAGCTATGGGTGCCCAGACAGAGGAGCACAGTTTCAACTTGAGTTTGGAGGGGCAGGGTGCACCAGCGACTAAGATGGGGGCATGGAGCAGTTCCATGGCAGCCTGGCCTCGGCAGGTAGAGAGTAGATAGCAGCCGTTTGGCTCAGGTATGGCTCAGGTATGGCTCGCAGGTGTGCATAGTGTAGTGGGGGTTAAGCCTCAGAGATGGAGGGGTACAATGGCTACTCTGAAGCAGAATGCACTCTAGCAGTGATTCAGTTCCAACAAGGGGAAGCACAGTAGCAGCTCGGGCCATGGGGGCCAGGGCACAGTGTCAGCTCCTCCTCTGAGATAGAACAGACATGTGGACTTCAGGTAGCTCCGTCAGCTGAGCTCAGGGTCTGTGAAGATGCTAAGTGTCTCCAGTAGGATTGCAGGTGTCTATGGTGGTGTTGGGAGCTGCTGGGGTCCTGTCACTTACCTTTTCCCTGCAGGAAGAAGGCCCTCCTGACTCAGAGCTGGTCTAACTGGGGGAAGGGTGGTGGAGGAAAGGTATTTTCTCTCCTTCTTCATGCAGCCATCCTGGGTTTCTGTGCTTTACAAGGTTTCTGCTACTCCTTTGCTGTTTTCTGGTGCTCTTCTTTAGTTATTTTGGTTGGAATGTAGCTATTTATTCATTTTGTGTGTGTGTGTGTGTGTGTGTGTGTGTGTATGTGTCTTTGTGATGGTGATGAGGGTTAGTAACTTCTAGTTGTCCATGTTGCTGACATTCTCTAGAATTCTAATCAGACATATTCTAGACCTTTTAATCCTACACTTCTCATCTTTTAACCTTTCTTCTATTGTGACCATTTGCTTGTTTCTCTGTAGAATTCTTGGTGATTTGTTCAATTTTTTTCCAGTTGACTAATTCTACTTTCAGCTATTCCTTGTTATTTAACACAGTGGCAAAATTTTTTCTGTCAACATTATTTTATATTTGAAATTTGTTTGAGACCATGTTGCAAAATGTTGTGTCACTTTTTGCACTTTAACTTTTCATTTTTGTGATTTCATTTTCAATTGAATAAAGTATCCATACTTTTTACATATTCTATATTTGGTATATATCTAGATGCTCCTAATCTGTGGGGCTTCTTGGAGGCTTGTATCAAGGATATCTACTTCCTTCTTTATGGACTCCAACGTAAGACTTATTCAGAGACTAATTGTTTTCTAAGCATGTGTCTTTTTGGTGGGATTTCTCGTTTACTACTGACTTTGATCGTTCTCAGAACTATAATTCTCCAGGGAAGTGATAGGTATCAGCTGATGCATTTAATTCCCAGGATTATGATCAATAATTTATGCCGTATACCTCAAGGAGGCTCTTATCTTTGATAAGTATAATCTGAAATCTGTGGCCATGGTGCCCTGTTTCTTTGATACTTTTTCTACATTTTCCCCCAAATTTATCCTTATGCAATCTTTGTTTTTAACACTCATTTCACCTGATTTACAGAGATTTTACTTGTTTCTCACTTTCATAACAAAATGGAGTTCTAATTCTGTTTGTCCAAATTGTTTTTGGAACTTTTCTAGACGAGATAAGAACAAGAACATTGACTTTTTGTTTACATCCTTACATTTAAGTCCTTAACTACTTCAATCACATTTACATTATATATTTCTTATTAATTATTAATTATATTTATCTTTCTTTTAAAAAATACTTTTCTTATTTTATAATTTGTAATTTTGTACTTTTTATTTTTACTGCTTTTCATAACTTTGAATGTCTACATTACTAAAATTAATGTTCTAAATGATTAATCTTTTATTTTTATTTTAACTTTTCCCCTCTAGCTTTCTCTGAAATTCACCCTCCTTCTCCTAACTTTAATCAATTTTATTGCCAGATAGCTAATAATGTATTTTCATTGATTTATCAAAGGTAAATATAGGATGACAATTATTTCCACAGAAATCTGAATTTTTTCTGAACATAGCAAATTTGGGCTACAATAACTTTTTTTTTCATTATGTTACCAATAAAAGGGTGCACATTTCCAAAGTTAAGACTTTTTAGCATATATGCTCCATTGAAATCAACCATGACTTGAAGGATATTAGCAAGCTTCACTTCCCTAAAATTTTATGGAAGTGGGCCATGAAACATCTGAATATGAATTGAAATACACAGATAAAAATTTGCATGTGGCTTTAGCCTATCTCCACATTACTTGGTTGGAGTCATACTGAGGAGAGACAGAGGCATAACAGTAATATCTTTGTGCTTGGAATCTCAAAAAATGGCTTTATGTATCCTTGCTATGCACCAGCAAGTTAGAATTTAAAGTACTGTAATAGGAAAAGAGATTTAAATTTGTGGTGCAAAGAATATGACTCAGAGCCGTAAGTTTTATTCCCAAAGTTCAGAGCTTATGGGACAAAATACAAGGTTACATGGGAAGATTTTCAGCCCTGAGAATTTAACTGTGCTCTGGTTATAAAAGGAGGAGCTATACAATACTGTACCATAAATTGGAAGGCAGATGAGTTTGTGTAGCTTATTACTATTACAAAAGTAATCCTTCACGGGGAAGTGGCTCTAATCAAGGGACTAGGCTTTAAAAGGGATAGAAATAAAATCTGAGCAGACTTGGGATTTGAAGTTGAAGAAATTTCTCTAATTTACCTCATTTCTGTCAACATGTCCTCTCTTCTAGCATATTATTGATATCATGTAACATTTAAGTCAATCTCTCTATCTCTCTCTCCACCCCTGCTTAATGTGTTGCCTCTTCCACTTCCCTAGCTGTAACAACTGTTATAATATTGGAGGGAAAGGTAGACCAGGTTTTGTCCTTGGGAGAATCTGCCCGAAAGTATAAAGTCTTTCTTTTGTCATTTCCAGGACCTCATCCTAAATTACATTTCTTATTGTAGCACCTTTTCTGCTGCCATGACAACCATGCAAGGAATGGAACAGGCTACGCCAGGGGCTGGCCCTGGTGTGCCCCAGTTGGGAAACATGGGTGTCATACATTCATATCTGTGGAAAGGATTGCAAGAGAAGTTCTTGAAGGGGGAACCCAAAGTCCTTGGGGTAAGTCAGTTGCAAATCTGGGAGAAGACCAATAGTGTTGTAAACTCATGTTTGATCAGATCTAATGCCAAATACACTGTCCCACCAGCCTCTTAATACATCAACCAGCCCTAGCAACATCAGTATTTAATTTCAGGCCCTTTCTTTGAAAAAATATATCATATTCTACCACATCATGCTTCCAAATTAGTTATATTTAAAGTATATTGACTTCAGATCTATTCTATGGTTGTGGATCATCCATGATAATTATATTTGACTTCAGCATAGAAGAACAGCAAAAGAAAAGACCACCTGTGCACTAGCCGACGCCCCCTCCACAGGCCTTCCTGATAGCAGATAGATGCATATTGCTACTCTTTCTGTCTGGTACCTTTTCTTAGCCCACTGCTCAGAGGATGAAAAATCTGTTATTCTCTGAGCATTTCCATCTGGAGTCTCAAGTGAACGTGTCTAAAAACAATGTAGAATTAAAAGAATGTCAGGTTAGGGCAGGTGAAAGAACATGAAATATAGGTTTATCACTAGCCCAAGCTTCAAACCACTGAGAAAATATCATTGTGGACTCTTTGGATTCCTTCTTTTTTTTTTTTTTTTTTTTTGCATTATTCATTTTTTGGGGGGGAAATATAGCTATTTTTCATGAAATAGGTTATTTATGTTGGCACATACTAGGTTCAATTTTTTAATGTATAAATAATTATTTTAAAATATACTGCATGTTTTAGGGACGTTTTAGGCTTAAAGAACAATTGAGAGCAAAAGTACAGGTATATCCCATATGCCCCTTGCCCCGACACGTGCATAGCTTTTTAATTATCAACTTCCCCCACCAGAGTGGGACATTTGTTCCAACTGATGAACCTATGTTGACACATCATTACTCAAAGTACACAAATCACAATGGGGTTCATTCTCTGTGTTGTGTGTTCTATGGGTTTTAACAAAGGTATAGTGATAGAATCTACCTTTATAGTATCATACAAAGTAGTTTCACTGCCCTAAACATTCTCTGTGCTCTGCCCATTCATCCTTTCCTCCCACCAATCCCTGGCAACTACTAATCTTTTGTCTTCATAGTTTGCCTTTTCCAGAAAGTCATACCGTTAACATTGTAAAATAGGTAGTTTTTAAAGACTGCCTTCCTTCACCTAATAACATGCATTTAAATTTCCTCCATGTTTTCTTATGGCTTAATAGCTCATTTATTTTTAGTGCTGAATAATATTTCATTGTGTGGAGGTACCACAGTTTATTTATGCATTCACCTGCTGAAGGACATCTTGATAGCTCCCAAACTTTGGCAATTAGGAGTAATGTTGCTATAAATATCTGTGTGCATGTTATGTGTGGACATAAGTTTTCAACTTAACAGGTAAGTATGATTGCTATATTGTATGGTAAGAGCATGTTTAGTTTTGTAAGAAACTGCCAAACCGTCTTCCCTGTTACTTTGCGATGTGGAAGATGTCAGTCAGCAGTGAATGAGAGTTCCTGCTGTTCTACATAATAGGCAGCATTTGGTGTCCTCAATGTTCTGGATTTTTACCATTCTAATAGGTGTGTAGTCCAGTCTCATTACCATTTTAATTTTCATTTCCCTGGTGACATAAGATGTGGAGCATCTTTTTATATGTTTATTTACCATCTCTGTATCTTCTTTCTTGAGGTGTCTTATTAAAGTTTTTGGCACTTTTTTTTAACTGAGATGTTAGTATGCTTAATGCTGAGTTTTAAGTTTGTTGTATATTTTGGATAACAATCCTTCGTCAGGTATGTTTTTTGCAAAATCTTCTGTCAGTCTGTGGTTTATCTTTTCGTCTCCTGACAGTGTCTTCTGCAGAGCAGAATTTTTTTAATTTTAATAAAATTAAGATGATTAATTCTGTATTTCATGGGTTGTGCCTTTGGTTTTTATTGACAAATTCATCACCAAAACCAAGGTCATCTAGATTTTGGCCTATGTCATCTGTTAAGAGTTTCGGAGTTTTGAGTTTAACATTTGTGTCTGTGATTTATTTTGAGTTAATTTTCGTGAAGAATACAAGGTATGTGTCTAAGTTCAATTTTTGCCTATGGAGGTCCAGTTTTTTAAGTCATATTTTTTTTTTTTGGAAAGACTATTTTTCTAATTGTATTACCTTAGCCCTTTATCACTTGACTATACTTCTGTGTCTATTTCTAGGCTTTCTATTCTATTCAGTTGATCTATTTGTCTATTTCTTTGCCAATACCACATAGTCCTGATTACTATCACTTTATAGTTTGTCCTAAAGTTGGGTAGTGTTACTCCTACAACTCCTTCTTCTTTTTCTTCAAGATTGTTTTTGCTATTTTAAGTCTTTTGCCTTTCCCTATAAATTTTAGAGTCAGTTTTTCAATATACACAAATAACTTGCTAATATTTTGAGAGAGATAGCATTAAACCTACAGATTAAATAGGGAACAACTGCCATCTTGACAATGTTGAGTCTTCCTATCCATGGACATGGAATATCTCTCCATTTATTTAGTTATTTGATTTATTTTTTTAAGTTTTTCTTACAGATTTTGTACATAGTTTGTTAGATTTATGCCTAACAAACACCAAATACCAATACCTGAATATTTAATTTTGGGGGGTGCTAATTTAAATAGTATTGCATTTTTAATTTCAAATTTCACTTATTTACTCTAAGTACATAAGAAAGTAATTGACTCTTATGTATTAAGGTTGTATCCTACAACCTTAATATAATCATTTATTAGTTCCAGGAGTTTTTTGTTGATTATTTCAGATTTTCTACACAGACAATCATGTCATCTGTGAATAAAAGTAGTTTTATTTTTTCCTTACCAATTGTATACCTTTATTTCCTTTTCTTTTCTTACTGTTTCAGCTGTGACTTCCAGTAAATGTTTAAAGGAGTAGTGACGGGATCATCCCTGCCTTTTTCCTGATCTTAGTGAGAAAGCTTTGAATTTCTCCATTAAGTATGAAGTTAGCTGTAGTTTTTTGAATAAATATTCTTTATCAACCTAAAGAAGTTCTTCCCTATTAATAGTTTTTCAAAAGTTTTTATAATAAACCGGCATTGGATTTTGTTCAATATTTTTCCTGCATCTGTTGAGATAATCATGTGATTTTTCTTCCTTTCAGCCTGTTGATGTCATTAGTTACATTCATTGATTTTTGAATATCTAATCAGCCTTGCATATCTGGGATAAATCCCACATGGTCATGGTATATAATTCTTTTGATACACTATTATATTTAGTTTGCATATGTTTTGTTGGGAATTTTTACATCTTTGTTCACCAGAGATGTTGGTCTGCAGTTTTCTTTTCTTGTAATGTTTTTGACTTTTTTTTTGGTAGAAAATAGTGCTAGCTCCATAGAATGAGTTAGGGAGTATTTCCTCTTTTTCTATTTTCTGTAAAGAATTGATTGGTATAATTTCTTTTTTAAGTGTTTGGTAGAATGCACTGATTAACTTTTCCAGGCCTGGTGCTTTCTGTTTTGCAATTTTACTAATTATTGATTTAATTTATTTAATAATTATAGGCTTATTCAGAGTGCCTATTTCTTTTGTGTGAGTTTTGACAAACTGTCTTTAAGGAGCAATTCATTGTCTCAAGGTTATCAAATTGTCGGCATAGAAATGTTCATAGCATTATTTTATTATCCTTTTAATTTCTGTGGGAACCGGAGTGATGTTCCCTCTTTCACTTATGGGTAATTTGTGTCCTCTCTCTCTTTCTCTTAGACTGGCTAGAGGCTTATTGGTTTTATTTATGTATTTTTCTTTTTTAAAAAAAAAAGCATTGGGTTTTGTTGAGTTTGCCTATTAATTTTCTGTTTTTAATTTTATGATTTCTGCTCTAATTTCTATTTCATGGTTTTTTCTTCCGCTTACTTGGAATTTAATTTGCTTTTCTTTTTCTAGTTTCTTAAGGTAGACTCTCAGGTGATTGATTTTAGATCATTATTTTCTAATATATTCATTCAATGTTATAATTTTTTTCTAAGCACTGCTTTCTCTACATTCCATAAATTTTGATAAGTTGTTTTAATTTTTTTGACCCATTTTTAATGCCATGAGATAATTGTACTCCAACTCTCCTATTTTAAGAACGCTGTTTACTCATACTCATGTCCTCAGGCCCCAGACGTCAAGAAAATATCAGATTTGCTCTTCTTTTTTTCTTCCCCTGTACACACTCTTTTTTCTTCAGGTTACTTCCCCTTGCTAGAATAATTGCTTTCTAATTCCTTGGCCACTTCTCTCTGAGTGTGTGACAACAGAGAGAAACCGTTGTGGTAGAAGTAGCATCCTAGGTATCAGAAAAGCACCTGTGGGCTGGGTCTGGCATGCTCCTTTTAACCGTGAAATGATTGACAATGGTAGAGATCCTGAGAGATAATGTTGGTGAGAAAATATTCATGGTTCTTTATGTGGAAAAAAAGAGTGACAACAGAATATCAAGGTCATATGACTGTATGAAATAAAAAGAATAAGGATAGCTTAGTGATTGGAAAGGGGGTGGCATTAGTACCATTTTTGTGGTGGATAATCAGTTTTTGCTTTCTTCATCATTTCTAGGTTGTGCAGATTCTGATTGCCTTGATGAGCCTTAGCATGGGAATAGTAATGATGTGTGTGGCGTTTAGTTCTTATGAAGAACGTCCCATTTCTGTGTATGCTGGGTACACAATTTGGGGGTCCGTGATGGTGAGTAGGGTATTTTTTGATATAATTGGAGATCACATAATAGAGGTGTAAATACCCTGATCTTTGCAATTGTATTCTAACTCTGTCTTGTAATTCTGCAAATTTGAGAATGGTATCTAACCTTTTTAAACTCAGTGTTCTCATATTTAAAATAGTAATAATAATATAAAACTTAAAGTTAGGCAGATTAAATACTTTACATAAGTCAGTTAGGATCTATTACAGCAACACATTGCCAAAGACCCAAACTGGAATGACTTAAGCAATGAAAGCACTGATTGTTTCACAATGAGATTAGGGGCTTATTTCCAGAATTGCTTAATTTGGTGGTGTAAGGATTTCATCAAGAACTGCAAGCAGACTATACCAGAGGGGACATGGTAGACACATCCATTTTTGATAAATATTTTATATACATATGCCCAAATCAACTATCAGTAAGGATAACGAACTTGCCATTACTGGCTTAGACTAATTAAGATTTACCTCTGTAGCTGGGAGGAGCCTACACTACCTTTTAGCTCAGGAAAAACTGAAGAAAATGATGGTTTAGTTAGCAAGGAAAGAGAGGAGACGTGGCTGGTGCGCAGGCAGTTTCTCATATATAGTCTATTGACTATCAAATCTCAGGAAATTGTTACCTGAGAAAATTAAATTGTTATTTGATACATTTTGTTTCATAAGTTTAATAAGTTACTATGATTGATATTAAATTAAAATTAGAATTGGAATTTAGCTTTAAAAACATTCTCCCAAGAGAGAACACAAAAGAGTTTTGAGGCAAATTAAAAGTAAATTTGAGGTAAATTTGAGAATAAAATACCAAGTTTTATCTATTGACAAAAGAAAAATAAAATTTATAAGGCAGATTTAGGTTAGAATCAGGGAATTTATTCTAGTATTATAGGGTTTCCGTTTATTTATAAAACTGAGAATGAGATAGTTTAGAGTTTTATAATGGAGCTTAATTTCTGCTCTCCTTCTCCTGTGTACAGTGGAAGTGCGAGATTTGAAGGAGAGTGTATTTGTCAGGGTTCTCTAGAGGGACATGACTAATAAGATAGATGTACATATATAAAGGGAAGTTTATTAGGGAGTACTGACTCACACAGTCACAACGTGAGGGCCCACAATAGGCCATCTGCAAGCTGAGGGGCGAGGAAGCCAGTCTGAGTCCCAAAGCTGAAGAACTTGAAATCTGATGTTTGAGGGCAGGAAACATGCAGCACGGGAGAAAGATGTAGGCCTGAAGACTAAACCAATCTAGTCTTTCCATGTTCTTCTGCCTGCGTTATTCTGGCCACACTGGCAGCTGAGTAGATTGTGTCCTCCCAGACTGAGGACGGATCTGCCTTTCCCAGTCCACTGACTCAAATGTTAATCTCCCTTGGCAAGCCCTTCACAGTCACACCCAGGAATGATACATTGCATCCTTCAATCCAATCAAGTTAATGTTCAATATTATATATATATACATATAGTGCGACTTTCCACAGATAGAACAGCATTTGCTGTCTGTTATGGTTAATATTGAGTATCAACTTAATTGAATTGAAGAATGCAAAGTATTGTTCCTGGGTGTGTCTGTGAGGGGGTTGACAAAGGAGATTGACATTTGAGTTGGTGGACTAGGAAAGGGAGACCCACCCTCAATCAATCGGCTGCCAGCATAGCCAGAACAAAAGGAGGCAGAGAAAATGTGGAAAGACTAGACTCATTTAGTCTTCTGGTCTTAATAAACTCCCCTTTATCTATACACTTATCCTATTAGTTCTACCCCTCTAGAGAACACTGACTATCCTATTAGTTCTATCCTTCTAGAGAACACTGACTAATACAGATTTTGGTACCAGGAGTGGATCTAGAAAACAGAATATTAAGGATGGAGTTCTTTTGTTGGTTTTGCTCCTAAGTTCCCTGGACAAAATGATGAAAGAAAATTATGAACTCAGGGATTCTAACTCTCAGCTTCAGAAGCAGATACTGAGCCTCAAATCTTCTAAGATTGTCCTGAATGAGAGTCTTATCTTCTGTAGAGAAAGAGCTGAAATTGTGGACAATCAGACACAAGCTTTTATCATGTGATTTGCTGACCTGCAACAAAAGGTGCACGCACAGACTCACCAGGTGTCTACTGTTAAAGCGAGAGCATTGATTGAAAAGGAATGGGACCCGGCAACTTGGAATGGGGATGTGCAGTAGGACCTTGATGAAGCTGGGGACACTGAGCTTGTAAACTCTCACCAGCCATTTTTGCCAGAAGAAACAGCTTCCCCAATCACCAGTAGTGGCAACATCCCCTCCCTAACCCACACTGCCATAAGCCTTTTCACCTTTGCCTGAGGAGATAATACAACAGTGATGGCCTCTCCTCAGGCAATTGCCAAACAAGACAATGTTGATTCTCCTCAGGACCCACCCTAAGGCCCCTGTTTGCTTCTAGACCTATAACTAAAGTCTCAGCAGGCCCCTAGAGGTGAGGTTCAAAATGCGATCCCCGAGAAGGTGCACTACACTTGAAAAGAACTGCTTGAGTTTTCTAATTTATATAAGCAGAAATCTGGAAAACAGGCATGGGAATGAATATTAAGGGTATGGGATAATGGTGGAAGGAACATAGAGTTGGATCAGGCTGAATTTATTGATTTGGGTCCTCTAAGCAGGGATTCTGCATTTAATGTTGCAGCTTGCGGAACTAAAAAAGATTCTAGTTTATTTGCTTGGTTAGCTGAAATATGGATTAAAAGATGGCCCACTGTGAGCGAGCTGATAATGCCTGATCTCCTTGGGTTAATGTAGAAGAAGGGATCCGAAAGCTTAGGGAATTTGGGATGGGGGAGAGGATTAGTCACTTAAAGCCTACTCATCCAAGCTGGGAGTATTTACTGCTTTTCTAGGTAGATGCAGCTCTAATGGCTTCCTTTGGCCTTTTCCACCATAATAGCCTTCACCCTGCAAGTCAGGGGGCAATGTAGAGATTCTTCCAGCTGCTAAGCATCTGTATGCCAATTATGCATTCTGGCACTGGGGAAATGAGTGCAGGATGAGTGTGGGAACCAACTGGACCCACTGTAAGTTGAACCTGAGCTAAAGCTCCATTAATTACATGACCTCTATAAGCCCCTACTATAACTGGAGGACCATAATGACATTTGGGTCCCCTGGAATCCATGTCAGCTCAGAGTCAGTGTCCAGTAGTCCCTAAAAGGTCTGATCATTTTTCTTTCTTTCCCCAATCCAGTTACCCTGGTAAAAGACCAGAGGTCTCCTTGAAGGATGGGAGAAAGATTAACAGCATAAATTGTCAGTAGTGTAGTGGGATCCTTCCTTAAGAGGACCTGGTCTCCTTTTCATTCAAGGAGTTCTGGGTCTGTAAAATGGCACATGTCTGGAAATTGATTGTGGGGCTGCGATTCTCTGTTTTTATAATTCAAATTAGTGTTTTGTCCACTTGACCTGGAAGTTTTCTGCTTATATAAATTAAGTAAGAATTTGGCAAGCTTCCTATCAATTTCCCTTCTAGGAACACTGTGATTAATTAGCCAATGCCAGAGCTCTACACAAGTCAGACTATTCTGATTGCTGCTTTGCCTCTTCTATCCATTATGGTAGCTATGCCTACCTTTCCTTTGATGGTTGAGTGCTGCCATTTGGCCCCTGCCACCTCTGGATCCAATTATTTTTATTGCATTTAAATTTTGTAGTTGAGTGACTGCAGTTCCCACTGTAAGATCTGGCGTACATAGAAGAGCAATCACAGAGCTCTTCAAGGATGCAAGTGCTGCCCTCACAAATCTATTTCACAAAGTATTGGTCAAGGGTATATCTTCTGAACCCTCCCAGCTGGGATGAGTAGGCTTAAAGTGACTAATCCTCTCCCCCATCCCAACCTCCCTAAGCTTTCGGATCCCTTCCTCTACATTAACCCAAGGAGATCAGGCATTTTCAGCTCACTCACAGTGGACCATCTTTCAATCCATATTTCAGCTAACCAAGCAAATAAACTAGAATCTTTTTTAGTTCCGCAAGCTGCAACATTAAATGCAGAATCCCTGCTTAGAGGACCCAAATCAATAAATTCAGCCTGATCCAACTCTATGTTCCTTCCACCATTATCCCATACCCTTAATATTCATTCCCATGCCTGTTTTCCAGATTTCTGCTTATATAAATTAGAAAACTCAAGCAGTTCTTTTCAAGTGTAGTGTACCTTCTCGGGGATCGCATTTTGAACCTCACCTCTAGAGGCCTGCTGAGACTTTAGTTATAGGTCTAGAAGCAAACAGGGGCCTTAGGGTGGGTCCTGAGGAGAATCAACATTGTCTTGTTTGGCAATTGCCTGAGGAGAGGCCATCACTGTTGTATTAGACAGTGCAGGATTTATCTCCTCAGGCAAAGGTGAAAAGGCTTATGGCAGTGTAGGTTAGGGAGGGGATGTTGCCACTACTGGTGATTGGAGAAGCTGTTTCTTCTGGCAAAAATGGCTGGTGAGAGTTTACAAGCTCAGTGTCCCCAGCTTCATCAAGGTCCTACTGCACATCCCCATTCCAAGTTGCCGGGTCCCATTCCTTTTCAATCAATGCTCTCGCTTTAACAGTAGACACCTGGTGAGTCTGTGCGTGCACCTTTTGTTGCAGGTCAGCAAATCACATGATAAAAGCTTGTGTCTGATTGTCCACAATTTCAGCTCTTTCTCTACAGAAGATAAGACTCTCGATCAGGACAATCTTAGAAGATTTGAGGCTCAGTATCTGCTTCTGAAGCTGAGAGTTAGAATCCCTGAGTTCATAATTTTCTTTCATCACTTTGTCCAGTGAACTTAGGAGCAAGACCAACAAAAGAACTCCATCCTTAATATTCTGTTTTCTAGATCCACTCCTGGTACCAAAATCTGTATTAGTCAGTGTTCTCTAGAGGGATAGAACTAATAGAATAGGTGTATATATAAAGGGGAGTTTATTAGGACCAGAAGACTAAATGAGTCTAGTCTTTCCACATTTTCTCTGCCTCCTTCTGTTCTGGCTATGCTGGCAGCTGGGTCTCCCTTTCCTAGTCCACCAACTCAAATGTTAATCTCCTTTGTCAATCCCCTCACAGACACACCCAGGAACAATACTTTGCATTCTTCAATTCAATTAAGTTGATACTCAATATTAACCATAACAGACAGCAAATGCTGTTCTATCTCTGGAAAGTCGTACCATATATAAATAGATAGATAGATAGATAGATAGATAGATAGATAGATAGATAGATACACACACGCCATATATATATACACACACCATATATATATACCATATATATATAAAATATTACCAATGCCAAGAATAGCTTTTTATTAAACTCTTACTATGATCTGGACATTCTACTAAGTGCTTTTTAAGTGCACTTTTTATATCATACCATCACCACAAACTTTTGAGGGAGGATTTCTCATTATCTTCATTTTATGGATGAAGGGAGGTTAAGTAACTTGCCCGAGATCACAACTAATTGGGTCAGGATCAGGGTTCAAATTGACTCTATTATCACAGTCATATATATGTAACTATCTAGGTTTCTGCTTTCATGCCCATTTTCTTTTCAAGATCGCGTTGAAAACCAGTTTACATGGTTTTAGCCTTCCACACGTGTTCAGTAGATTACCAAGAACTGCAGGAGCTGTGTTTGTCCACTGAGACATCACTCAGACTCTTGTAGGCATTGAACTAGATTGGTAAATGTAGTAAATTGGTAAAAACTTTTTGCTGCTCCCTTCCATTATTCTTTCAACCTTCTTTTCCAAACATCACCTGCAAAGTGCTTCTCTATTCTCTCTTTTACAGTATAAGTACCAATACTAAGAGCCAGCTGTAAGTTTCTATTATCCTTGGCCTCTTCAGTTCTATTCCTATTTATGACTCACATTCTTCGTTAAGTTTTTTTCCTCTGAGATACTATATACATATTTTTTCCTGTGGTAAATGAAGTCCTTTTATTCAGTCCTATCTTCACATACACAAACATACATACACACTTCTAATATGTATATGTAATTTCTGTATACAATGTTTTTCCAAGATGCTTTACTGAATTTTTTAAATAGTTTACAGTACTTTTTAGTTTATATTCTTGGATGTTTGCAATAGATGTTATTCATACTAAATAACAGTAGTTTCAGCCATTTGTTTCAACTATTTTTCTTATATAACTATTTTGGTTAATATACCCCAAATAGTAATACATAATAGTCTACATGTTTATCTTGATTTTGACTTTAATAAGATGGTCCCACTTTTCATCATTTAACTTGATAAAGACTTGTAGACTGAGACAGATGTCCTATCATGTTACAGAAAGTATAATTATGTATATTTTACCAATAATGTTTAAGTCACTAATAATGTTGGATTGTATTAAACGCCGTATCCTATCAACGCTGTAAATGTGAATAGCCATTAGCATGCAATGTTTTCCTTAAATTTATTATATATATTAGAATATTTCAATATTAAAAATCTTTGTAGAGTTGAAGGATCATCCCAAATGTTCCTGATGTATTTTATGTTACACGATGGATGATTTGCTCTACTGTTTTCTTTTTCTCCAATGGTGATTTAGATAACATGAATCATCTCTACGTCTGGGTATTTGGAAACTAAAGAAGTTTATTGAGCTATTTTATTAGTCCAGTTTCTTTATATTAAGATATCATTTTTGAATCATCTGAGATCAAATTTGTAAAGGAAATTGAAAACTCTAACAATGGAATATTATAAGGCAGAGAGTCTTATAACCAACTTGAGAGTCTTATAACCAACTTGACTAGCTATTTTGGCTAAATGAAAAATAATTGTCCCATTGATGGATTCAAATGAAGTAGTATATTCTAGTTATCAAATAATTGGGAACTAAATTTTATGTGCTACTATTTTATTTTATAACCTTTTAAACATATTTTCAATGAGAATTATTTTAGTACCTTTTTTGTTTATTGTATTCAATATTGATATCACATAAGAATTACTTCTTATCAGGAATTTGGAAGCTTTATCTATCAGTGTCCTCAAACAGTTTTAATACCATTCCAGTTAGCTATTATTTGAAAGGCTTGATAAATTATCCAATGGACTCATCTGGCAGAATTTCTCTGTTCTTTATGGGAAAAGAGAAAATTATGTGCAATCTCTTGCTTTCTAAGATAATTGACCTATTTATACATATCTATCTACTTTGGAATAAAGTTTACTGAATTGTGATTTCCAAAACTTGTTTAAAGCTTTTTATCTCCGTTTTTTTCTCTCATTCCTAGTTTATTATTTCAGGATCCTTATCAGTTGCAGCAGGAATTAGAACAACAAAAGGTCTGGTGAGTAATATTTTGTGGGGGGTATCAAAAGGAAAGGACTAATCAATAATGGATTCTGCCAGGGTATAAAACAGGTTTTGTTTGTTTGCTTTTAAAAAATCAGGAGTGATTGTGCATTTTACTTAGCAGGATCTGTCTTTCAAAAATTGCAATAAGGCTAGTGATAGAATTACTGACATAATGGAAATTTTGTCAAGGTAGTTGATGAGGGGAACTTCATGAAGATATAGAGAATTATTTAGAACAAATATGAAGTGGAATCACTCAAAAAAAACTCTGCAGCTTGGGATTCAGCCCATGACAGTCACACCAAGTATTGGTGTGGCATAATGTTTATTGACCAATTGGTTAAAATGTAGATTCTGGCGAGGCACGGTGGCTCACACCTATAATCCTAGTACTTTGGGAGGCTGAAGCGAGCGAATCATTTGAAGTCAGAAGTTTGAAACCAGCCTGGCTAACATGGTGAAACCCCTTCTCTACTACAAATACAAAAAAAATTAGCCAGTCATAGTGGCGGATGCCTATAATCCCAGCTACTCAGGAGGCTGAGGCAGGAGAATCGCTTGAATCCTGGAGACGGAGGTTGCAGTGAGCTGAGATCGTGCCACTGCACTTCAGCCTGGTGACAGAGCAAAACTCCGTCTCAAAAAGAAAAAGAAAAAGTAGATTTCAACTGTATCCAAACAGGATTTTGAGTTTTCAGTATAAGAAATTCACAATAAAGTTATTACATAAGAAGAAGCAAATTTAAAATGTAACTCTCATGTCAATATGCCTTTCATAAAGCCAACAAAATGGAAAAGCCAAGATCTCAACAAGAGTTTTTCTAGCTAAACACCATATTTGAGTTTTCTTTGCTCAAAAGATAAATATCAAACTGTGGAGCATGATCAGCATGGGTTTTCCAAATCTGGCCTAACCCAACTTCCTAGTGTCTGCAGGGACCTGCAGCCACACTACACTCTTCACACTGTCCTGTGTAACTTTAATTCTCATAAAAAGCCTCCTTACCTTTACCCATGAGAAGAGAAGGTACGAAAGGGAATGCACAACTAAGAAAAATAATGTAAAAGGTAGAAAGGCACGAGAGGCAAGCAGTGTTTAGAACAATGATAAGAGATCAGGCACCGGAAGCAAGGAATGGCAGGGAAGGACACAGATAGGACTGTCCAGCTAATGTGTAAAAAATCATTGAAACCCTGCTAAATGATTTGGAGATTATCTCATCCGCTCACAGGAATTATCTGAAGAATTTAAGCTGGGGAGTCATGGGATCATATTTGTGTTTTGGCAAGAGATTAGAATTGAAACCACTATAAGGAGACAAGTTAGAAGACTATTGAAATAATCAAGATAAAGATAGACTGCAGTGTAAAGTAATTAATAGAGATATATCTGAGGATGATGTTGGATTGCTTAATTAATTTTCATTTCTTTCTAGGTTGGAGGTAGTCTAGGAATGAATATCACCAGCTCAGTCTTTGCTATAACAGGGATCTTAATCAATGCAATAAGCTTGACGTTTTATTCATTCCATTACCATTACCATTACTGTAACCAGAACCAGTTGTCAAATAATTGTTACATGACTATGTCCATTTTAATGGTAAGTGCTTTCTCTTTTCGTGAGATATCATCACAGAAGCAAGTTTGGGGGAGTGCTGGCTCTGGGAACAACAATAATTAACATTCCCTAATTGCTGAATGACTTTGGAAGTTGGAAGTGATTGAGAAATAGAATAAACTTTCAGTTAGGATTCAGGTACACATCTCATCTCTGTCTTTATTTTTCCTCTATATGTGATGAGCCAAAATGGGAAGAAAGCTTATAGTTATAGAACACCTACTCCTTAGTAGTTACTGTGCTGGGTATTTTGCATAAATTTATCTGTTTAATTTTAAAACATTGATGCAGTGTCTACTGTTATCTCCTCCAGATCCCTCTAGAAATGGGGTCGAGATGTCAGTCCCTATTCTCTAATAATAAAGTAAAATTGTCTTGAACAGTGTTTTCTAAGTGGTGAGTCACTCAGTATCCTTTCCAGCATCTTTGGATGTTCTTCCAATGTTAACCACTTTTATCCTCAACATGTGGCACCTGAAAAATTCTCAATCTCCATTCTGAATTTTACTACCTTTTTTGTACCAGTTGTCCTTATTTCAATGCTATCTTAATTGCTTTATTCTGAAAATTGCCACTTACACGGTATTTTGTAAGTAATAACACTTCTTGATGTTTCGGGCTATTGGGTAAATGTGGGGAGGAAGAGTTATTGCAGCACATCACAGCAAACTAAAATGCACAATTTAATCTTTATTATTATTATTATTATTATTATTATTATTATTATTATTGTTAGAGATGGAGTTTCACTCTTGTCGCCCAGGCTGGAATGCAGTGGTATGATCTCTGCTCACTGCAACCTCCACCTCCCAGGTTCAAGTGATTCTCCTGCCTCAGCATCCCAAGTAACTGGAATTACAGGCATGTGCCACCACGCCTGGCTAATGTTTGAATTTTTAGTGGAGACAGGGTTTCCCCATATTGGCCAGGCTGGTCTCAAACTCCCGACCTCAGGTGATCCACCCACCTCGGTCTCCCAAAGTGCTGGGATTACAGATGTGAACCACCACGCCTGGCCAGATCTTTATTATTAAAAAGCCTATTGGTCATTTTCAACACCACTACATTTTCGGTTACTGTTCCTCTCTATGAACTTTCAGCCATTTGCCTTACTGCTTAGTTCTTTCCTCACTGTGCCCTTCCCTCATGTGTATGTGAAAACTCAACACTCTTCCTAACTTACTAGACAGAATCAATTGCATTCTGTTTACTGCATTTCTAGCTAATCCCACATAGTCTTGAGGGCTACGTAGTCACACGAAAATAACCGCTTGAGGTGTCTTTGCTAAACTAATTTACTTCCCTTGAGATATCTAATGCTTTTTATAGTAATTTTATTTCTTGCCACTCACTCAAAATAAGAAAAGAAAGCTTCTTTTGAGAATTTGACACATTTTCCCAATGTCACTCAGTTGGAAGTTGGCAAAAGCAAGATTTGATTGTAGAACTTCTTATCTCTAATTCCCCTCTGATATGCTATTGTTATCCAGAAGAAGAACTTTACTTTTAATTTATGAGGCTCTCTTCATTCATAGACTTCAATGAACAATGATAGAGACAAAATCTGGAATTGGCCAGCTTCATAGGGCTGATTTCGTGGGCATGGGACCTGTGCAGTTACTCAGGACTTCAGAGATAGAAGAGCCCTGTGCTTGATCTAATGCTTTGCTGTTGCTATCTTGAAATTATTTTTTAAAATTTTTAGAAAGAGACTCTGTAAATTACTTAGCTGGTTCTGCATTCATCTCAATCACCTTTCCCAGAGGCCATGATGAATTCCTGTTAACTGTGTGAACATTTTTATGCCTGTTCTTGTAGCAAGGAGTTCCATAAGAGCTTTCTGGGATTTGAAGCAATGGGTCTCTTCTTGCCTGGGCACCTGCACATTCAGTCCACAGATCTATGGGTCCATAGTGTATGCCCCATTGCAGGGTTGGCGCCCCGGTAGACATAAGAAAGAGAATAGTTCCCTACCACAAAGGAACTTCAGTTCTCCTGGAAGAAAAAGATAGAAATGCTGGAAACCTTATAATTATTAAAGAGGCTAGAAAAAGTTGAGCTCTAGAAAAAAGTAGAGTCTACCACCTGGAATCATTAGGCAGAGCCATATGGAACTGCCAGTGATCAACTATACTTAACCTAGAAAGACAGCAGTTTCGTATGGCTCAAGCTAAGATATATATGTAATTTTAACAAGAGAATCTATAAATTACGTAGCTGGTTCTGTATTCATTTCAATCACCTTTCCCAGAGGCCAGGATGAATTCCTATTAATCGTGTGAACATTATTATGCCTGTTTTTATAGCAGAGGACCTCCATAAGGGCTTCCTGGGATTTGAAGCAACGGGTCTATTCTTGCCTGGGCACCTGCACAATCAGTCCACAGGTCTATATACGTGCTACGTTTTTTGGAAGCCCAGTCCTGTACCTGTTTTTGTAAATAAAGTTTAATTGAAATGTAACGAAGCCCGTTTATTTACATATTGTGTATTGCTGCTTTTGTGTTATAACAGCAGGTTTGAATATGTGTGCCAGAGACCTTACAGTCTGCAAAACCTACAATGTACATTATCTGGCCTTTACGGAAAGCTTGACATCTTCTAGTCTACCCTTCTAGATGGTAAAATCCTTGAAGACAGGGGAATTGTCTGTTTTGTTTGCTGCTCTATATTCTGTGCCTATTACAATATTGGAAACACAGAGGCCACCACAGCTGTTGAAGGCACAAGAAAATAAAAAAGCAATGAATGCAAATAGTCTCAAGGTCTCGTTAAGTCTGCATCACCCATATCCTAAGCTGTTGGTCTATTGGCTCTTCCACAACAGAGGGACTATCCCTAACCGTGGAGAGGAAAAGAGAGAATATTTAAACCAGATAATCCCTGCATCAATGCAGGGTAAAATTATTAGAAATGAGTGTACTGCCCCATGTTCTCCAAATTTTGGCGGTTTTTCTTGGCTGAAGACTAGACCTAAAGCCAGTGCTCTGGGGAGATGGATTAAAGACTAACCTACTTGATGTTCATTGTGGTATTAGCTTCTTATTGTTACTGTAACAAATGACTACAAATCATTAGGCAGAACCACATGAAGTCATTTAGTGTCTCAAAACAATACAGTTTGGTTATCTTATGTTTCTGGAGGTCAGAAGTTCAAAGTGGGTCTCACTAGGCTAAAATCAAAGTGTTGGCAAGGGCGTACTCCTTTCTGAAGGCTTAAGCGACAGTAAGTTTTATTGCCTTTTCTAGCTTCTGTAGGCTGCCTATGTTGCTTGGTTTGTCATCCCATCCTCTACCTTCAAATCAAGCAATGCAGCATCTTCCAAACTCTCTTGAACTCTATTCTGCCTCTTGCTTCCACTTATAAGGATTCTGTCATTACTTTGAACCCACCTGAATAATCCAGAAAAATTCTCTCATTCCAGCTAATAAGCAACCTTAATGTCATCTGCAAATTTAATCCTTTTTGCTGTGCAAAAAGAACAGTGGTCCCCCAGGGAGGTCTGCATTCTAATTCCCAGAAGCGAAGGATTAGGGGGACAAGGATGCAGACCTCCCTGGGGGACCATTACTCTGCTTACAATCACTAAGATATGGAATCATAATATTCTGTCAATGATACGAGTTTCTAGTACTCAACAGGATAAGATGACAATTATCTTTATACTACCTTCCTAACTTTTTAAAACACTTTCATCTTCCATGTCCACAATAGCACTGGGAGGTACTGAACCAGGGAATAAATGTCTGTGATTATTTTATCAGTGAAAAAAGTGAGAAGTTACTTCAGCAGATCAAGAGTTGGTCAAGGGAATGGCTGCCACTGGGAGGCAGGTCTCCTGACTCCCAACCAGTGCTTTTTCTCTGATGACATTGTGGTTCCTGGTAAATGATTCCTCTTGTCATCTCCATTTCTCACATTCTTTTGTTATGAATTTTCTCCTAGGGTATGGATGGCATGGTGCTCCTCTTAAGTGTGCTGGAATTCTGCATTGCTGTGTCCCTCTCTGCCTTTGGATGTAAAGCGATCTGTTGTACCCCTGGTGGGGTGAGTATTGGCCTTCATTTGAAGGTATCTGTATTACTTTCATATTGTTGTATAACCAGTTAAGCAAACTTACAGTCTTAACACAGTACGCATTCATTATATTTCAGTTTCCATGGGTCAAGAGTCTGGGCCCCGCTGATGTGGGTCCTTGGCTCAGAATCTGATGAGTCTGTCATCAGGGAGTTGGCTGGGGCTGTGGCCTTTTCTAAAGCTTCTGATTCTCTTCTATGTGAATGTGGTGGAATTAATTTCCTTTAAATTGAGAACTCATGACAATGTACTTTTTCTTTGAGACCAGCAGGAGAGTCAGAGTCTCTGGTTATGAATAACGCATTGTAAAAACCACACTGGCCCAGAATAGCAGGAATCATCACGAAACTAAGAAAAGTTCTGGTTATTCTTCCACAAACTCAGTGCAACATTGGGTTGGTAGGGCATGATGGAGGACCAGGAAGAGACAGAGATTTAGCCAAGATATGCCCCAAAGCCACTGCTTTTCTGGACTCACACCAGGAGATTAGAGAAACAACATTCCCCAGCTTCTATGCTGAGAGCCATAGAAGTTTTAATCCTCTCATAAAGCATTCACATGAAGAGGTTCGGTCCATCCAGAATAATGAGATTTTTATAAACTGAAGTCAACTAATCAGTACCTACACACGAGACTTGTATCCCATCTTATAAACAGGTTTCATCCACACTTGAGGGGAGGGAATCACAAGGGGTCAGTGAGTATCACCTTAGAACTCTGCCTAGCACAATAGCCAAATAAAAGATCTTTTTCCCCTTCCTTTCTCACTCAAAGGGCATAACATTTGAATCCAGATAAGAAAATATTTCACAATGAAGACGTACCCCAAAGTACTTGGTTTTATTCTATTATCCTATTACAACAACTTTTCTTGGGATACTGAAGGAATGTCATGATCTCAGACTTCTCTATCAGTCTGTGCACACCTGCCCACTCTCTTACCCTGAGACCTGCAACAGATGCTCCTGGCAGTTAAGCCAAAAGAACGTCACATAGAGAGAGGAAAGTGAGGAATGGAAGGAGAGAAGAAATTAAGAAAGAGGCTCTGGGAATAACGGGGTGGGATATCCTCCAAGAATTGGGAGTTCCAGAATGAGGAAATGGATAGTAAAACCCCAACGGCCACTCATTAACTTCATTACCCAAAGTCTGAAAGACAGACAAAACTGTCAGTCAAAGAATAAAGTAACTGTAGTTGGATGAGATTGTTTCTCTGGTGCCTTTCTCCATCATTTTGTGCCTCTCTGTCTTCCTTAGGGATTTCCAGGCCACACCACATCCCACTCCCCGACAGCCCTCCCTCATAGAAGAGAGATGGACTATAGCACATTGACTCTAGTAGTGGAGCTTTGCATCATAAAACCCTAGAAGTCAGAGATTCTCAGCAATTACCAATAATTTTGTAATTTCATCAAGTGAAGTAACTTTCATGTCATAATATTTAAGTCTGTGTTCCCTTTGGCTCTTAGCATAGAAGCTGGGGAATGTTGTTTCTCTAATCTCCTGGTGTGAGTCCAGAAAAGCAGTGGCTTTGGGGCATATCTTGGCTAAATCTCTCTCTTCCTGGTCCTCCACCATGCCCTACCAACCCAATGTTGCACTGAGTTTGTGGAAGAATAACCAGAACTTTTCTTAGTTTCATGATGATTCCTGCTATTCTGGGCCAGTGTGGTTCTTGCAATGCTTTATTCATAACCAGCAAATCACGATTTGGGTATGTTGATGTCATTAGCATGAGCAACCTGGTTTGGAAGAAGAGCCCCATATTTTTCATGACACCTTGGTTTACCCAACATATTGTGCACTGTCATCCACCTGTAAGACTGATTTACTTGCAAGACCAGGGCAGTGGTCATCACAGCTCGGGTCAAGAGCTACCACTGAATGTTGTGTCCTAATCAGGCCTGATCTAAAGAATGACTGAGAAGCCCTACATGATCTTGAGAATCAATCAGAGAAGAAAAGAGTAAACTCTGATGATGATGACTTTATGTGGGCAGGAAAGGGGCACTCTGAGGTTATTTGGGTGACTCGCCTATGGCATTCTGATTGTTTCACAGGTTGTGCTAATTATACCATCAAATTCTCACATGGCAGAAGCAGCACCTCCCACACCACTTAAGACAGTTTGATGTCACCAAAAGATCAACAGAAGAATGCTCCAGAAATCTATGCTGACTGTAACACAAGAACCCCACAAGAGAAAGTACCAGAATCCAACTCCAATACTGATAGACATATTCATATCATTATTATATGTAATCCAGTTACGAACTCTGTGTGTGTGTGTGTGTGTGTGTATATATATATATATATATATTCAAAATTATGTTCTCATTTTCCCCTGGTATTCAACAACTCATTTAACTGGCTCTTTATCGAGAGTACTAGAAGTTAAATTAATAAATAATGCATTTAATGAGGCAACAGTACTTGAAGCGCTTTTCATTCATCATCAGGACTTTATATAAAGGCATTGAACTAGCAAATAAGATTTGGAAGCAGAAAGGCAAAAAGGTATTGCTAAAACGAGACCTCCGTGCAAAACTCATAAGCTCTCCTGTATAACATTCCTCCCACTTACTTGACTTGTTTTCTGCCATATTTGGGGACCAAAGTGCTTTTTCCTTCATGAAGTGGAGATTCATGATCTTCTCCCCTTCCCCTTTTCCTTCTGCTTTCCTTCACCCATAGAAAGTACCTTGGAATAGCATAGTCAGTCCTTGCACATGCACAAGCTATCATTTGAGTAAAACTATACATGGAGTAAAAATCATATTAAGGATCAGATTCAACTTATATTTTCTATTTCTTCTTCTTCCTCTCCTTTCCCCCACCTTCTGCTGGGTAGAATTGTATCTTGATCAAATGTGTATCCTGTGCCATATGTGGAAATGTGCAACATATGGTATTTGTTAAATATTCATTAATTACATTTGCTTTTTTATTTCAGAGCAAAAATAAAATTAGAAGCAATACTTTCATGTGCTACCCCGTTTCTATTCAGATGCAGTATGGTGGAAAGACACTAAATGTTGATGTCGGCAATACTGTATGGTGGTAAATAATGTGGGCTTTCTAATCAGCAACCCTGGGTTTTCGTCTTGCTATCCCATCTTTGTTGTTTACTACCTAGGTAGCTATGAACATGCCACAAAATGTCTCTGTGCTTCACGTTTCTCTTCAGCAAAATAGTAATAATAGTGTCTGGCCCATAGACCTAGGATAATTTCTTGGTATAATAAAGATAGAGCAATTAGTACTCTGGTACATATGGAACCTCAAAAGCTTTAATTAATACATATACCTATATATGTACGTATATACATATTATTTACATTTGTCATTTCATCATTTTATTCAGCATATATTTGCAAGTATCTATAATGAGGCAGACATTGTTTTAAGCATATAAGAAAATAGTGGTGAATAAAAGAGATAATATCCTTCCTCTTGTAGGTTAAACTTTTAACGGGGCGCAGATTAACATACAACAATGAATCAAAACTTTGTATATGCTGTTAGAAGCTAACTGGAAGAATGAATGTGCTGGAGAGTGGCTGTTGGTAGTGGTGGTGAGAGAGATGAATCATTAGAGAGTAACCACGAAAGTTCTTTTTGAGGAAGTGATATTTTTGTTATGATAAGATAAAAAGTATTGAATTTGCGGCCGGGCGCGGTAGCTCAAGCCTGTAATCCCAGCACTTTGGGAGGCCAAGGCGGGTGGATCACGAGGTCAGGAGATCGAGACCATCCCTGGCTAACATGGTGAAACCCCGTCTCTACTAAAAATACAAAAAACTAGCCGGGCGTGGTGGCGGGCGCCTGTAGTCCCAGCTACTCGGAGGCTGAGGCAGGAGAATGGCGTGAACCCAGGAGGCGGAGCTTGCAGTGAGCCGAGATCGCGCCACTGCACCCCAGCCTGGGCGACACAGCGAGACTCCGTCTCAAAAAAAAAAAAAAAAAAAAAAAAAAAAAAAAAAGTATTGAATTTGCATAGGCATTCATATTTTCCAACTCAGTATATAGTATTTCTAGATTTCTCATTCTGCCCTACACTCACATATCTACTGTATCCACGTTTCTCCATGCACGCTTTTCATGGGAATGTGGGGCCCTCCTATCAATGCTAACCTGTCTACTTTCTCCAGCACCAGAGATAGACAATATCTGGAAAAAGTCAGTTACCACATTCTGTCTTCTTGGTTGAGGATTGAAAGGTAATCTAGCAAGAGCCACCAAATAGAACCTTAATACTATGGTTCTATGTCAATACAGATGTTCTATGTCTCTTATGGGACATCAGTGAGAATACATGTAGCCTGCTTTATTAGTGGCATATGTGTGTGTCTATAAAGGAAGTAGCTTTAAAAGAAACTCAAATAAGCAGAAATAGCAATAAATGGAAATGAAATGAATGCTTGATTTCGTGGTTGAGCATCTCTCTGTCACAGGGTTCATATAGTAGCACGATGGCTGCTGACTGCAGCAAACTGAACTCTTCACAGCTTAAAGCCCAACAGGAAAGAGGAAAGAGAGGGAGATCATTTCTTTGACAGTGAAGTGAAAATGATGAGATTAGTTTTGACTGGAAATGTGTCAGTCATTCACACAATTGGTTTTTCCTAGGTCACGAGGCTACCACAGAACTTCACTTCAGCTGAGTTGATGTAATTTGCTCGCAGACGAGAGCAGAACTGAGAAGCGCCAAGTGAACGATCAGACCCTAACAAAATCCTTTGCATTGCCAAGTCAAAGTTGACCTCAGGCTGGGTCAATCCCTGGTGTTTTAAATATATAAAGGCAAGGGAAGAGAATAAACTGCTATAACTGGGCAAAACCCTTCAATGGCTTCCTCTCTAATTCATAATAAAAGCCAGAACTCATACTAAATCCTAGAAGTCCTTACATCACCTGATTCTTTGTTCTCTCTTGGATTTTGTAAACTATCCTAACTATTATCCTGATATATTGCTTTGAGATTATTTTAAGTGGCCTGAGAATGTCTTCTCTTGGTTTCAAATAGTGCATACATAAACTTTTTAAGGTTAACACTTATATCAGCAATCTAAGATTAATGCATTTTTAGTTGTAAAAAGCTAATGCAAATATTTTAAGCAATTCATGCAAGATATTATGATTTCAGCTTGTAGAGAAGGCTGCCTCATGTATTTCATATCATGCAATTTTAAATTTCTTCTTTATTTGGTTATTCTAGGTTCTATCTATAAGTGATTAGGATGTAAAGCAGTAGGAAAATGTCCATGAACACGTTGCCTTCTTTTGCTACATTTACAATAAAAACAGTTATTCTTTTTATTTATTTATTTAATTCTTGAGACAGGGTCTGGCTCTGTCACCCAGGCTGGAAAGTAGGGGTATGATCTTGGCTCAATGCAACCTCCACTTCCTTGGCTTAAGCCATCTTCCCACCTCAGCCTCCTAAGTAGCCACGCCTACAGGCATACACCATCATACCTGGCTTATTTTCATATTGTTTGTAGAGACAAGGTTTCGCCATGTTGCTCAGGATGGTCTCGAACTCCTGAGCTCAGGTAATCCACCCACTTTGGCCTCCCAAGTGCTGGGAGTACAGGTTTGAGCCACGGCACCTGGCCAAAATAATTATTCTTTATATACATGATTAAATTCCCCACAACTTACTAGCTGTGGGTAGCTTATTATTGTGTTGCCTCAGTTTCTTCATCTATAAAAATTATTGTGTTGCCTCAGTTTCTTCATCTATAAAAATTACAATAGTACCTACCTTATAGGCTCTTACAAAGACTACAGGTATTATTAATACTTGTAATCACAGAATGAAGATTGACACTGGTAGGCGATATAAAAAGAGTGCTGAGTGATACTGATAGGTGATATATAAAGAATTATTAACCAATATACAAGCAAATAACAAAGCAAAAATAAAATAATAAAAGAAGCTAAAGATTAAGACAAGTTTTCATTTGAACACATAAGCAGTTATTATACTTTTAAATGTGCAGGAGAAGAAAAAGATAAGCGTGTCCACAGAATTCTGATTTTTACATAGCTGTACTAAGTATAAGAGTAATGTCCACATGGGACACAAAGAAGCTGCACTACCCTGAAAATTGATAATTTTCATTAACTTTAGTGAAGTTTTAGAAGTGGGAATTGATAATACTACTGTTTCAAATCTAATATCAGAACAATCTAAGATTCTCTAAAAATGGAGTCATCTTCCCTCAAACCTGTTTTCCTGTCATTGTGAGTTAGGTAAAATAGATTCCAACCGTAAGACACAGTTTTCCACTGTCAATAGTAATATGCAACCGGGATGAAGTAATGGATCTTTTTCTCTAAGAGAGGAGTATTTAGCTTCTACAGGTGTCATATTGAGAATGACATGGCAGAACAGGCACCTGCAGTCAGGTGGGAAGGACAGTCCTCCTGCAAGTAATCAGCTGTGCACCCTTATGATATAAATCAATTTTGTATTTAGGAAAAACTCAATATGGGTCACTTAGTGGCTTTGATGTACATTTGGAACCTAGGACTGTTTTCGGTTTTGGTAATAGCTCTCAGTTGGCTGTCTGAGAGGATTTTTGGCACAGAAGAAACATAGTGGGGAACAAAAAAAAAAAGACTATAAGCCAATGCAGTGTAACACAGGTGCATGCAATCAGATAATTTCAGAAAGCTACTGCCCAGATTGAATGGCAAGCTCCCATACATTCTATATACAAAAACATCAAAAAGTTATTTACAAATGTGTACTCTGTCATTAATCTTCATTGTAAATACATTCATAGCACCAAAGGATAGGTTTGTTTTGAAAATAAAGCAACAATTTGCCAACAGCACACACCATAAATCTCCTTCAAATCTTCAAGAGATAGGTCCTCACCTACACCAATTCCTTTCCTTTAGATCATCTCAACATGTATTAATAAGACATAGAGGCAATTTGATTCTTTGTCTGCTTAATGATTGCAAGTGGCTGCTCTGCTGAGTTGAAGTTAGGCCAAAAATTGCTTTTGTATTGACTGGTATGTGCATGTCTGGGTGCAAGGGCTCTGGCAATTAGTGATGCAGTTAATCATCGATTTTCCCTGTGAATAATAAGAATAAAAACAAGTTCTAAGGTCTCAAGTATATAAGGTGACATTATTGATAACTTCTAACTATAAGTAGTCCAAGATATTCAGGTAGAGTCAATATACTTGGGACTAAAAATGATTTATTTAACAAGTATTGATCCAGTATTTTTTTTCTTAGACTTACTGAAGAAAAATGAAGAATTCACACTAAGTTAAATTTGTGTATCACATATTTCTGTCCCCTTTCTCCTCTAAAATCTAATTTCTCTTCACTCATGCTATATATCAAATATTAGAAGAAAAGTAATGATAATTAAAGAATATTCAGATGTGATTTTTTTCAGTCAATGATAAGGAAATGGGTAATCAATAATGAGCAATTTGGAAGTGTAGTATAATCAGCATTGCTGCAAAAACTGCTATCTATTGAGAAAACATGCATCCAACTATTAAAGGTAATTTCTATTTATAAAATCAAATTAAACCCACTTGTAAATATAAGAGAAGCCTCAAAGGGCTTCAATCACTGTTATAACAGTTATAATAGGTATTTCTATATTTGAAGTTGTAACATAAAAATACTGAATACTATATGCAAAATCAGGAGCCAATCAACAGTTCTAACAGTCTAACAGTGATGTGTCATTCTTACATCACACAGTAAATTGGATCATAGAGCATGAAACCAGGTGTTCACAGTGTCCACAGTGACCACTAAAAATCTGTAGTTTAACTTAGCTTAAATTAACTGTTTTTAAAATTTGCCATTTGCCACAACTCTTATTTTTCCTGATTCTGAGTCCTGATCCTATAAGCTTGTAATACTCTATGGAAAGGATTTCAAAAGAGATATACTTTTATCTTTAATAAGAACATGAATTAAACCAGGAGAAAGGAAATAAAGAGATGAAGGCCACTGCCGTGGCTACTGAAATACCTGATGCATTTTATCTTAATACTTGATCGGAAATTTCCTGTTTCTTTAGTTTGTATCTTGTTATTAATTTTCATCATTAAAATGTGTAATAGCTTTATAGTAGTAAATATCTATATTATTTTTCTTCATCACTAAAATTGATTTGGCCATTCTAAGTCTTTATTTCATGTAAATGTTAGAATTAGTATGTCAACATATTCAGTCCTAAAAGACTTTCTTGAATTTTGATTAGGAGGGTATTGAATTTATAGGTCTATAAGGGAAGAATTGCCAGCTTAACAGTATTGAGTATTCTAATCCATTAACAGAACATACCTTTTCATTTATTTAGGCCTTCATTAATATGTCTCAGCAAGGTTTTTTTTTCATTTTCTGTTAACCTGAAGAACTTCCTTTGACATTCATTGTATTGAATTTTTCTGGTACTAAATTTTCTCAGATCTTTTTGTCTGTTGTCTGAATACATCATTATTTTACCTTAAATTTTGATTAATATTTTCAAAGGATGTGTATCCTTTGTTGACAGTTTTTGCCTTCAAGTACTCTAATGATGTCTTATGACTGTCTTCTGGCTTACATCATGTCTTATGAGAAGTCTGCATTATTTTTATCTTTGTGATAATGTGTCTTTTTCCCCCTCTGCTGTTAAAATGTTCTCTTTCTTACTCATTTTTAGCAACCTAATTAAGTTATGCTTTGGTGTAGTTTGATTTTTCTTCACACAACTTGTGGTGAGTCAGGCTGTTTGGATCTGTGGGTTTATACTTTTATCAAATTTGAAAATTCCAATGATTTATACAAATATGTTTTAAATTCATGCTCTCTTCCTCTTCTTGGACTCAGATTACGCGTTAGACTACTTCATACCGTCCCACTGATGCTTTATTAATGTTTCCAGACCTTTTTCCTACTCTTTGCTTCAGATTACAGGGATTCTATTTCCACCTTCCAGTTCACTAGCATTTTCTTCTGGAAAACTTAATCTGATGTTACTCATAGGCAGTGATTAATCATTTCATATATTGTAGCTTTTATCTCTAGAAGTTCTATAATTGATTCTTTTTTATATTTTTATACTCTTTGTGTCCATGTATTTCTTGAAATTCTTATGCACATTTATAGTGCATATTCTAAAGCACTTCTCTTTTATTGTAGTCTCTGTAATCTACAGGTCTGCTTTTATTGATTAATTTTTCTCCTGGCTATTTGTTACTGTGATTTTTCTGCTTCTTGGCATGTATAGTAGTTTTGGATTAGGTGCTGGATATTATGATTTTTATTTAAGGGCTCAAATTTTTCTTTTTTCACAAGATATTACACTTTATTTCTTGCAGGAAATTAAACTTAAAGACCAATTTGATTCTTTTGAGACTTTTAAAAAGGCATGATAGGGAGGGTGTATTAGTCCCTTTTCACATTCCTATAAAGAACTACCCGACACTGGGTAGTTTGTTAAAAAAAAAAAAAAAAAAAAAAAAAAGAAGTTTAATTGACTCACAGTTTCACAGGCTCTACAAGAGGCATGGCTGGGAGGCCTCAGGAAACTTACAATCATGGCAGAAGGTGAAGGTGAAGCTAACATGTCTTATGTAGCGGAAGCAGGAGGAGAGAGTGAGGAGGGAAGTGCTACATACTTTCAAACAACCAGATCTTGTGAGAACTCACTATTATGTGAACAGCAAAGGGAGAGTCCATCCCCATGATCCAATCACCTCTCACCAGGTCCCTCCCCCATCATTAGGGATTGCAATTCAACATGAGACTTGAGTGGGGACACAGAGCCAAACAATATCAGAAGGTTTATAGTTGTTATTAATTGGGGGTATGCTTTACTAATAATTGGCTTATTATTAACAGATTAATTATTAAAGCATTAATAATAATTGACTTATTATTAATAACCTTTCTGGAGGTCTCTGTTCTATCCCCCAAGTGTTCATGGAAGTCCCTACATTCTAGCTGATTGGAACTTGAATGTCTCTCAGCATTGTGTGAGCCCTGGTAATCATACAGCTTACAACTACCTGGCTAGTCTTTAACCGTACTTTTAAAATTTCAACCTACAAAGGTACAGCTTAGTATTGGACAACAAATTTAGGATACTTGCAGATTTCTGGAACTCTGTCTATGTAGAACTATCCCTTTTATGGTTCTCTTCTCACTAACTCCAGCTGTCTCAGTGCCCTCAGATTCTGGTTTTTGTCTTCTGAATTCAGCAACATCAGAATAAATCTCTCCCCCTGACCATGGTATGGAAAATTTCTTCATGCAGAAAACCAGAGCAATTATCATATTCACTTTATTTTTTCATTTGTCAACGTTGAAAGTCCTGCACTAACTTTGTCCAATGTCTGGAAAGAGTTGTGCTTATTTTTTTTCCAGTTTTCTTTATGATTTAAAAAATTTTATTGAGACAAGATCCAATTCTGTCATCCAGGTTCTAGTGCAGTGGTGCAATCATAGGTCATTGCAGCCTTGAAATCCTGGGCTCAAGGGATCCTCCCACTTCAGCCTCCCAAAGTGCTGGGACTAGAGGCATGAGCCACTGTGCCCAACCCAGTTTTTTAACTGTACAGAGTGGAAGATTAATTCTGGCTCTATCATAATTGGAAGAGCTGAGCTTCAACTTTAAAAAGATTCTCATGAATATAAATATTAGCATTTTTATTTCTTTCTTTATATTCCAAATTTACTTAAGCATGTCAACATATGTAACTTAATTAAATCAATACTTCTAATTTAAAATATCCAAGCAGAAAATTGAAGTATTGTCATTTTTATATGCTGTTATTTTTAGTCACCTTATTTAAGTTTCTTGAAGTAGCTATTAAAAGGCCCTATCACATTCCAGTTATTTTATATTTAAATTAATTTGTGATATTTTCCAATGTTTTATATAGTAATATCCAGACAGTTTTAATATATGCTCAAAGGTCTTTTCTTCACACAACAAAAAATACAAAAAAATATAATAAGATAAAGTTGTACACTTTCCAGGGAAAATATTTAAATCTTTTAATTAATTAAAATATGTCCCTTGGTTTAAATTTTGAGTTTACTGTATGAAAAACACAGAAAAGATGTATAAAGCAACATCCTTTTGATTGCCTGGTGGATAGAAAAACAAAAAACAACTAAATTTGAGATACAGTTTGAACAAAGCTGACCGTGCTTTTGCCTTCCTGTTTGAATCTCTTCAAGATCGGCGATTTATTTTTTTACTGACTAAGGTTTCTTGGGATTGCTAATGCTCATGTGATTCCCAGGAACTTAATTACTTGTGAATAACTCTGTGAGGCTGATAATACTAGATTAAGAAAACAATTCATCTTCAATAAGTACACTCTTTCTAGCAGAAGAAGCAGTTCAGAAAGTTCCTTGTGGTTTCCGCTCTGGATCTTTTCATCATCAATTTCAGCAAAGGATGATATATTCCCCCAGGTAAAGGTCAAGACAGCTTGTTTTAATCCTTCTCAGACTCTAGGTACAGCTTCACCAGATACAGTGGGTAACTTGCTCCCATCTCTTAAATGGATGTCTTCAGTTCAGCCAGGAGGGGCTGGACATCAAGAGGAGGAAAGTCACAGTCTGGATGGGGCTCAGGAACCACATAGTGCTGTATTAGCTAGCTCTCATCTAGGGTGGTTCTTTTCCCCTTATGCCAGCAGCAAAGTGCTCAACCCTTGCCAATTACTTCCAGTAATTCATTTTTTATCTTAATTTTTTCTTCTACTTAGTATCCCCTCATATTTGGAAAAAAATGAAAACATTTCCATCTTACCTCCAACTCTGAAGCCACAGGCACTGTGCCCCTAACAGGGTCGCCAAAATTACATACATGCATATATATATGTATACACACATATACACGCACACATGTATATATGGAATATATATATAAATTTTTAAGTTATTTGAAAATATATTTAAATACATAAATAGTTTGTATATTACACACAAATATGTTATTTGAAAATACCTTTAAATATTTAAATAACTTGTATATTACATATAAAGGTATGTTTTTAAAAACATTTAAAAACATAAATAACATTTACATTACATACAAATGTATGCTATTTGAAAATATAACTAAATATATATATAACTTGTATATTACCTAACAAATTTATGTATATTCCATATACATATATGCATATACTTTTTTTACTTAAGTTGTAACACTGGCACCATCTGCATGTAAGATAAGATTCCTTCTTTGTTGACAAAGATTATCTTTTCTAGAATTAGGATTAGAAAATTTAGTTATTTAGCACTTGGTCGTATTGTTTCAAAATTTTGAGTTAACTTATTCTGGAACTAGAAATGAACCTGCAAATTCTGCAAATTTTGCTTATAAATGTATCATATGCATATATTTGTTTTAGCCTACCTAGAAAGCAGAAGTTTCATATTTCAGTCACTTTTTATTTTTCTATCTAAAAGATATTTGATTCAAGAAGAAAATCAGTTCAAAGTTTTTGTTTATAAATATGATATATTATCTATTTCCAATTATATTGCCCAAGTCAGAGTCTATTATTTTCCCCAGGCAGATATTTGAAAGGACTCAACAACCACCAAAGAATGTACTCACATGAGGCTTTTATCTAAAGGCAGAAGGTACAATGCAGCGAGAGAGTAGGCAAGCACTGGAGACATTCCACAGTGCACGATCGCCATAGGCCTAACCAGACACATGAACCATGCCAGTTTCTGACTTGAACTGCCCAGATCTATGCAAGAAACTCTCTGTACCCCATTGAATAGAAGTCGAAACAGGTTTTGTCAAACCTATTAGGCTAGTTGCAAGTCGTTAACAAAGAAATTGACCTTGGGATTGGCCAAGAGAGTTTAAATAATTCTAAATGGCACAGTATAAATCCCAATGTTCTTAGCTTGATAAAGAGTCAAAATCCATACATTTAGGCATCTTCAGGGTTGAAGACAGAGCTCTTAAATACATCTGTAGATTAACTCTATAGCAAAATATCTTTATTCAACAAATGTTTATTGAGCATTGACTATATTCCAGGCACTACTGGGAATATAGAGTGAACTAACTCAGCTGTCTGTGACCTGACGGAGCTAACATTCTAGCTTCATTCTACAGTTATCCTTCAGGAGGCAGTTTTAGCACATTCAGTGTGATTCTCAGTTAAAAGCGAAAATAAAAACTTAAATTCCTGACTTAATTTTTTTCTTATAATTAGCCTCTTTTCATCATACTGAAACCTCACTGACCTACAAACTTGAGAGGAAATATACAGATATAATTTAATCCCTGAGTTTTTTGCTTGTATGTTACCCAGCAAAATAACACAATAAAACTGAAGAGAAATCAAACTCATGAAAAAATGTGTGCCATATGATTTCATTAATTAAAAGACCAAAAGCACTGAAACTAATCACAGTTATTAGAAGTTGAGATAGTGGTTACTCTTGGGGTATAGTGACTGGAAGGGAGCAAAAGGCTCTATACCTTCTTAGCATTTGCTATTTCTTAATTTGTAATTGGATGGTAGGAACACACATGTCTTTACTTTTTGATAATTTATTGACCTGTACATTTATGATTTACGCACTTTTTGTGCTCTTTCAACTAAAACATTGGCATTAGATCCCTGTCTCAGGCTCTGTTTTCTAATGAACCCAGACAGAGAGTGCTTGAGCTGATACAGTGCCTGACCTTCCTGGGAAATAAAATGTTGGTTGATTCAAGCAGTCCCAGCTCCCAGAGCCTAAGCTCATGCAATGTCCCATTTCAGAGAACTCTAGAGTCTTAGCCCAGCCAAACAGTCATGCCTCCTGGCACCTCAGCTAATGCAGTGCCCTGCCTTCTGAAGAAATAGAATATTGGTCAAGTCAAGCAGTCATGCCTGCAAGGGCCTGAGGTGACATGGTGCCTCACCTCCTGGGGAATCAAAGCCTTTACCGAGCTGTGCCACCCTACACTAAAGACTAAATATCTAGAACTCTCTGCCTCCCTGGAATGAGACTAGCCACCTGGAATCTGAGCTGCTGAGGTATGATGTCTCTTAGGGAATGGAACATCGCTGCACTACTCCCTGCCTCCCAGGGCCCAAGCCACAGTTGCCTCTCACCATCCTTGCATCTTTGCTGCCACTGCACTTCCCTTCTCAGAGCCTGAGCTGCTGCCATGTTTCATCAACCCAGGATCCAGAGTCATAATTAAATGGTGCCCTTGAAGTCTTGAGTTGGCACTGTGCCTTGTTGACTTCAGGACCTGATTGCAGATGCACCTGGTTCCCCAGGGCCTAAGCCTCTCAACCACCTACTTTTTCTCCAGAACTATAGTGATACTTCACTCCACCCTACAGAGTCAGAGTCACAGCTCCATCCCTGCCTCTTGGGCCTGAGCTGCTGGGGTACCTCAGAGTCACAGACTCTAGCTTTGTGGGTAATCTACATTCACCATGACCTGGAGAGTAAAACAGTGCACCAAGACTTAGGTGGAAGTTGTTTCATAGACTGTGGGTCCAGAACCTTGGCACTACAGCTACCCCAAGAGGCTGTACCTTGTATTTCAACACTGTTGTGGCTGCCTGTGGGCTGTGTTAGATCAAATATCAAAAGGGATTCCCTCAGCTAAGATTCTCTAGTGTGGGGAAAATGATTAAAAGAGGAAACCAAAAGCCCTATCACTGAGGACCCAAATAACCAATGCTGTCACGATAGCTGCCACAAACTCCTAACATCCAACTGTACTCTCAAAGGAAAGTTTGAGGACAAGAAGAGACAAATCCGGCAGATCCGCATTTACTCATCTTTCTGACATATCCTGGATGGTCCCCCAAATGAAGCAGGATATTTCTCTGATCCCCTTATGGGTGGGAACTGGAGTGCATGGGTGCCAGCAAAGGCAAACTCCACTCACTTGCTGCTCCAACCCTCATGGGAGAGGGTGTGCAGGTGACCAGGTGCAGGAGTCAGGGCAAGCACTTTTGGGTGACCCCAAGAGTGAACTTCATACCAGCTGTGCAGCAGCATCTAGGAGAGGGTATCCACGACCCTTGAAGCCCTAGAGGCAATGTTACAGTGCTTTTTAGCTTTGTCATCTGCAGACAGCTTATATGTTAACAGCTCAGTGGAGGGTCAGTGTGACAGCCTTTTGCACCTACACTCATGGCACCTGAGTTCTTGTCCAGTGTCCGGGAAGAATGAGGTTGCATGAAGGAATCAAAGATGGCAAATGTGGGAAATTGCATTGCCTGTGAAAGTGGCTCTCAGTGGGAAGGGGAGCTGCAAAGGGGATGGAGTGGGATGTTAATCTTCCCCTGGAGTCCAGCCATTCCCGAACTGGACTGCTCTTCAAAGCTATGCCGTCAAGCTGTTCCTTTGAACTCAAGCCTCTTCTCTCCAATGTTCGACTGTAGTCTCCAATGTCCTGCTTCTCCTCAGTCTGCTGGCTGAACCTGAGGTCTTTATGGGCACAGGATGGAGGGCTTGTGGGCCATGGGTGGTTTTGGAAAAGGCAACATTCAAGCAGGAAAACAGGAATATAATGTTCTCACTTTGGGCTGCAGTATTGGACTTTTTGGCTTGAGAATGGGGCCCTCTCCCGGGACTTGCTCTCTTCTGCCCAGAATTTCCCTGCCTCCTGTCCCTATCAGTGCTACCCAACACAATATAAGGATTTGACACAATCGTTATTCAGAGAAGTATAAAATAAAATGCTAAAATTCATGTGGAATCACAAAACACCCTGAATAGCCAAAGCAATTCTGAGAAAGAAGAACAAAGTTGAAGGCATTATGCTTCTTGATTTAAAAGTATATTATAAAGTTATAGTAATCAAAAGAGTATGACACCAGCATAAAAGCAGACATATACACCAATGGGTCAGAATAGATAGCCAAGAAATAAACCCAAACATAGATGGTTTCTATGGTTTGAATATTTGTGTCCCCTCCAAAATGCATGTTGAAATTTAATCTCAAATGCAGTAGTATTAAGAGTTTGGGCCTTCAGGAGGCAATTAGGTCATGATGACTCCTCCCTCATGAATGAAATTAAGGTCCTTATAAAAGAGGCCTCACGAAACATTTGGACTATTTTGCCCTTCCATTCCTTCCACCATATGAGGACACAGAGTTTGTCCTCTCGGGAAGATGCAGCCACAAGGTGCCATCTTGGAAGCAAGCATGGTGACCCTAACCAGACACTCGACCTGCAGCACCTTGATCATAGACTTCTCAGTTCCAAAACTATAAGAAGTAATTTGCTATTTTTTATAAATTACCCAGTTTGAGGCAGTAAATACCATTGTGTTGAGATGTCAGATGAAAATGAGAAATATTATATTATAAAGTGGAGGGAAGGCCATCCTTGTACCAAGAGGCAGAGAACTTAGCTGAATTGTGTCCATGTCCTAGAGTTTTGTGGAAAGCAGAACTTAAGAGCACTGAACTAGGATATTTGGTGAAATAAGTGTGCAAGTAAAGTGTTTAGGGAGATGACTGCTTATAGTAAAGTGTGAGAAGAGAGAAATAAATTAATCAAAAAAATTATACTCAAAAGAGAAGCGAAATGTAAAGATTTAGAAAATTATCTCCCTGGGGCTGGGCACGGTGGCTCACCCCTGTAATCCCAGCACTTTGGTAGGCTGAGGTGGGCGGATCACAAGGTCAGGAAATTGAGACCAACCTGGCTAACATGGTGAAATCCCATCTCTACTAAAAACACAAAAAATTAACCAAGGATGGTGGTGGGCACCTGTAGTCCCAGTTACTCGGGAGGCTGAGGCAGGAGAATGGCGTGAACCCAGGAGACGGAGCTTGCAGTGAGCCAAGATCGCACCACTGCACTCCAGCCTGGGCAACAGAGCAAGACTCTGTCTCAAAAAAAAAAAAAAAAAAATTATCAGCCTGGCCAAGTAGAGATAAAAAGCTGTCCAGGGGAGAAAATTGACGGTGTGGCCAAGCTTATCACTTTAAGTGATTTTAAATAAGAAATCAGTATGGGTAGGTGGAAGCCAGATGCTACTCACCAGGACATTCCACCAGTGGAGGAATGACCCCACTGGTATTTGGGAGATCTTTGAGGCTTCCACTCCCAGAACAGGCACAGAGCAACTCCAAGACACATAATTGCCAGATTCACCAAAGTTGAAATGAAGGAAAAAATCTTAAGGGCAGCCAGAGAGAAAGGTCGGGTTACCCACAAAGGGAAGCCCATCAGACTAACAGCAGATCTCTCGGCAGAAACTCTACAAGCCAGAAGAGAGTGGGGGCCAATATTCAACATTCTTAAAGAAAAGAATTTTAAACCCAGAATTTCATATCCAGCCAAACTAAGTTTCATAAGTGAAGGAGAAATAAAATCCTTTACAGATAAGCAAATGCTTAGAGAATTTGTCACCACTAGGCCTGCCTTACAAGAGACCCTGAAGGAAGCACTAAACATGGAAAGGAACAACCGGTACCAGCCATTGCAAAAACATGCCAAAATGTAAAGACCATCGAGGCTAGGAAGAAACTGCATCAACTAACGAGCAAAATAACCAGTTAATATCATAATGGCAGGATCAATTTCACACATAACAATATTAACCTTAAATGTAAATGGACTAAATGCTCCAATTAAAAGACACAGACTGGCAAACTGGATAAAGAGTCAAGACCCATCAGTCTGCTGTATTCAGGAGACCCATCTCACACGCAGAGACATACATAGGCTCAAAATAAAGGGATGGAGGAAGATTTACCAAGCAAATGGAGAACAAAAAAAAGCAGGGGTTGCAATACTAGTCTCTGATAAAACAGACTTTAAACCATCAAAGATCAAAAGAGACAAAGAAGGCCATTACATAATGGTAAAAGGATCAATTCAACAGGAAGAGCTAACTATCCTAAATATATATGCACCCAATACAGGAGCACCCAGATTCATAAAGCAAGTCCTTAGAGACTTACAAAGAGACTTAGACTCCCATCCAATAATAATGGGAGACTTCAACACTCCACTGTCAACATTAGACAGATCAACAAGACAGAAAGTTAACAAGGATATCCAGGAATTGAACTCATCTCTGCAGCAAGCAGACCTAATAGACATCTATAGAACTCTCCACCCCAAATCAACAGAATATACATTCTTCTCAGCACCACATCGCACTTATTCCAAAATTGACCACATAATTGGAAGTAAAGCACTCCTCAGCAAATGTACAAGAACAGAAATTACAACAAACTGTCTCTCAGACCACAGTGCAATCAAACTAGAACTCAGGACTAAGAAACTCAATCAAAACCGCTCAACTACATGGAAACTGAACAACCTGCTCCTGAATGACTACTGGGTACATAACGAAATGAAGGCAGAAATAAAGATGTTCTTTGAAACCAATGAGAACAAAGGTACAACATATCAGAATCTCTGGGACACATTTAAAGCAGTGTGTAGAGGGAAATTTATAGCACTAAATGCCCACAAGAGAAAGCAGGAAAGATCTAAAATTGACACTCTAACATCACAATTAAAAGAACTAGAGAAGCAAGAGCAAACTCATTCAAAAGCTAGCAGAAGGCAAGAAATAACTAAGATCAGAGCAGAACTGAAGGAGATAGAGACACAAAAAACCCTCCAAAAAATCAATGAATCCAGGAGTTGGTTTTTTGAAAAGATCAACAAAATTGACAGACCACTAGCAAGACTAATAAAGAAGAAAAGAGAGAAGAATCAAATAGACACAATAAAAAATGATAAAGGGGATATCACCACTGACCCCACAGAAATACAGACTACCATCAGAGAATACTATAAACACCTCTATGCAAATAAACTAGAAAATCTAGAAGAAATGGATAATTTCCTGGACACTTACACTCTTCCAAGACTAAACCAGGAAGAAGTTGAATCCCTGAATAGACCAATAGCAGGCTCTGAAATTGAGGCAATAATTAATAGCCTAGCAACCAAAAAAAGTCCAGGACCAGATGGATTCACAGCTGAATTCTACCAGAGGTACAAGGAGGAGCTGGTACCATTCCTTCTGAAACTATTCCAATCAATAGAAAAAGAGGGAATCCTCCCTAACTCATTTTATGAGGCCAACATCATCCTGATACCAAAGCCTGGCAGAGACACAACAAAAAAAGAGAATTTTAGACCAATATCCCTGATGAACATTGATGCAAAAATCCTCAATAAAATACTGGCAAACCGGATTCAGCAACACATCAAAAAGCTTATCCACCATGATCAAGTGGGCTTCATCCCTGGGATGCAAGGCTGGTTCAACATTCGCAAATCAATAAACATAATCCAGCATATAAACAGAACCAAAGACAAAAACCACATGATTATCTCAATAGACGCAGAAAAGGCTTTTGACAAAATTCAACAGCCCTTTATGCTAAAAACGCTCAATAAATTCGGTATTGATGGAACGTACCTCAAAATAATAAGAGCTATTTATGACAAACCCACAGCCAATATCATACTGAATGGGCAAAAACTGGAAAAATTCCCTTTGAAAACTGGCACAAGACAGGGATGCCCTCTCTCACCACTCCTATTCAACATAGTGTTGGAAGTTCTGGCTAGGGCAATCAGGCAAGAGAAAGAAATCAAGGGTATTCAGTTAGGAAAAGAAGAAGTCAAATTGTCCCTCTTTGCAGATGACATGATTGTATATTTAGAAAATCCCATTGTCTCAGCCCAAAATCTCCTTAAGCTGATAAGCAACTTCAGCAAAGTCTCAAGATACAAAATTAATGTGCAAAAATCACAAGCATTCTTATACACCAGTAACAGACAAACAGAGAGCCAAATCATGAATGAACTTCCATTCACAATTACTTCAAAGAGAATCAAATACCTAGGAATCCAACTGACAAGGGATGTAAAGGACCTCTTCAAGGAGAACTACAAACCACTGCTCAGTGAAATCAAAGAGGACACAAACAAATGGAAGAACATACCATGCTCATGGATAGGAAGAATCAATATCGTGAAAATGGCCATACTGCCCAAGGTTATTTATAGATTCAGTGCCATCCCCATCAAGCTACCAATGAGTTTCTTCACAGAATTGGAAAAAACTGCTTTAAAGTTCATATGGAACCAAAAAAGAGCCCGCATCTCCAAGACAAACCTAAGTCAAAAGAACAAAGCTGGAGGCATCACGCTACCTGACTTCAAACTATACTACAAGGCTACAGTAACCAAAACAGCATGGTACTGGTACCAAAACAGAGATATAGACCAATGGAACAGAACAGAGTCCTCAGAAATAATACCACACATCTACAGCCATCTGATCTTTGACAAACCTGAGAGAAACAAGAAATGGGGAAAGGATTCCCTATTTAATAAATGGTGCTGGGAAAATTGGCTAGCCATAAGTAGAAAGCTGAAACTGGATCCTTTCCTTACTCCTTAGATGAAAATTAATTCAAGATGGATTAGAGACTTAAATGTTAGACCTAATACCATAAAAACCCTAGAGGAAAACCTAGGTAGTACCATTCAGGACATAGACATGAGCAAAGACTTCATGTCTAAAACACCAAAAGCAACGGCAGCAAAAGCCAAAATTGACAAATGGGATCTCATTAAACTAAAGAGCTTCTGCACAGCAAAAGAAACTACCATCAGAGTGAACAGGCAACCTACAGAATGGGAGAAAATGTTTGCAATCTACTCATCTGACAAAGGGCTAATATCCAGAACCTACAAAGAACTCAAACAAATTTACAAGAAAAAAACAAACAACCCCATCAAAAAGTGGGCAAAGGATATGAACAGACATTTCTCAAAAGAAGACATTCATACAGCCAACAGACACATGAAAAAATGCTCATCATCACTGGCCATCAGAGAAATGCAAATCAAAACCACAATGAGATACCATCTCACACCAGTTAGAATGGCGATCATTAAAAAGTCAGGAAACAATAGGTGCTGGAGAGGATGTGGAGAAATAGGAACACTTTTACACTGTTGGTGGGATTGTAAACTAGTTCAACCATTATGGAAAACAGTATGGCGATTCCTCAAGGATCTAGAACTAAAAGTACCATATGACCCAGCCATCCCATTACTGGGTATATACCCAAAGGATTATAAATCATGCTGCTATAAAGACATATGCACACGTATGTTTATTGCCGCACTATTCACAATAGCAAAGACTTGGAATCAACCCAAATGTCCATCAGTGACAGACTGGATTAAGAAAATGTGGCACATATACACCATGGAATACTATGCAGCCATAAAAAACAATGAGTTTGTGTCCTTTGTAGGGACATGGATGCAGCTGGAAACCATCATTCTGAGCAAACTATCACAAGAACAGAAAACCAAACACTGCATGTTCTCACTCATAGGTGGGAACTGAACAATGAGATCACTTGGACTCGGGAAGGGGAACATCACACACTGGGGCCTATCATGGGGAGGGGGGAGGGGGGAGGGATTGCATTGGGAGCTATACCTGATGTAAATGACGAGTTGATGGGTGCAGCACAGCAACATGGCACAAGTATACATATGTAACAAACCTGCACATTATGCACATGTACCCTAGAACTTAAAGTATAATAATAAAAAAAAAATTTAAAAAAATCTTAAAAAAAAAAAAAAAAGAAATACAAATGGGTAACTCTTTGAGATAATGGATATGTTAATTTACTTCACTATAGTAACCATTCTATTCTTCATATGTATCTCATAACATCATGTTGTATACCTTAAATATGTACAATAAAATTTATTTTTAAGAATGTAAGTGCTTGACATCATGATCCTGGATCTCTAAATACATAGAATATGTCTCCTAAGAATACTATTATCTTATGTAGCTTTAATATTATTATTACATCCCCAAATTTATTAATATAATCACCTAAAATATAGTTCCTATTAAAATTTCCTCCATTATCCCCAAATTATCTTTACATAAACTTTGGGGATAAAGGAGGGGATTATGTGTTTAGATGTAAATAAACACATAAATTATGGTTCACTCATACATTTGGTTCTCCTGTCCTTTGAGTCTCCCATAATCTACTCTTAGAGAAGCTTCTGACCATTTTTTTGTTGTTTGGTTTCGTATTTGTTTTAGCCTTTTATGACATTTTTTTTTTTGAGACAGAGTTTTGCTCTTGTTGCCCAGGCTGGAGTGCAGAGGTGCGATCTCAGCTCACTGAAACCTCTGCCTCCCGAGCTCATGCGATTCTCCTGCCTCAGCCTCCCAAGTAGCTGGGATTACAGGTGCCTGCCACCATGCCTGGATAATTTGTTGTATTTTTAGTAGAGATAGGGTTTCACCATGTTGGCCAGGCTGGTCTTGAACTCCTGACAGGTGATCCATGTGCCTCGGCCTCCCAAATATCTGGGATTACAGGCATGAGCCACCGTGTCTGGCCCGACTGTTTTATTCAGTCTGGAGCGTTTGTTTTATATAGTACCCCATATCTTGGGCATTTCTTCTTGTTTTTCCATGAGTTCAAGTTAACTATTTTAATAAGAACACAATGTAGAGTATATGGTCTACTTACCAACCTTCCCTTGCATCACACAAGGAGGCACATGATAAAAGTTTACTCCAGTTTTGGCGATAGTTACTTTGATCAATTGATTAAGATGGTGTTATCGACTGAATGTTTATGTTTTCCCCAAATTCCTATGTTAAAATTCTAACCCCTAATGTGATGATATTAAAAAGTGGGGCCTTTGAGAGGTGATTAGGTAACTAAGGTGGTGTCCTCATGAATGGGATTGGTGCTTTTATAAAAGAGACCCCAGGCTGGGTGCATCTGGCTCACATCTGTAATCCCAGCACTTTGGGATGCTGAGGCGGGTGGATCACCTGAGGTCAGGAGTTCGATACCAGACTAGCCAACATGGTGAAACCCCATCTCTACTAAAAATACAAAAAAATTAGCGGGTTATGGTGGCGGGTGACTGTAATCCCAGCTACTGTGGAGGCTGAGGCAGGAGAATTGGAGAATCGCTTGAATCCGGGAGGCAGAGGTTGCAGTGAGCCAAAATCGTGCCATTGCTCTCCAGCTTGGGCAACAAAAGTGAAACTTTGTCTGAAAAACAAAACAAACAACAAACAAAAAAAAAAGAGAGAGAGAGACTCCAGAGAGCTCTCTCATTCCTTCCTACCATGTGAGGACACAGCTAGAAGACAGACATTCTCGAATCAGAAAGTTGTCCCTCATCAGACGTGAGGATATGCCAGTACTTTGATGTCAGATGCCACTGCCTGCAGAATGGTGAGAAATAAATATTTGTTGTTTCAGTTACCTAGTTTATGGTATTTTTGTTTTAACAGTGTAAACAAAGACAGGTGGTATTCACATGCTATCTTCATTCTAAAGGTACACTCTTAACTTCGTAACTAAAAAGTAATCAGTAGGCTGACACTTTTAAGACAATGTGAATATTATGTTTCTGAACATATTTTCACTGGATGGTTTTAGCATCCGTTAAATTTGTCATCTCATCCTCTATTCTCAGCCTAAATGTGTTACTCTACTTTATTACTCAAGTTACAACTGAAAGACAGAAACTTGGATATCAAGCTATAAATGTTTTGCATTTCCTGGGAACACATGATTGTAGCAAACTCTTAGATAAATTGATCCTAATTATGTGTCGATGTTCATTATTCATGAGGAAATTAACCTTGATCTCATGTCAGTTCATGGCATGATTTAAACCATCCATGTATCTTAGGTAAGTCAATGTTTCCCCATGTAGCCGAGGTGCTAAGTGCAAGTATTAACTTATTCAGAATACCATCAACCTTGTCAAAACCATAAAACTGCTATCTCTTTATTAGTTGACCCAAATTAATTATTTGGACAGAGATGTTTCAAGACATTTTGAGATACAAACCATTAAACAAATATACCAAATAAAATACAAGAGACAAATAGAAAGCAATTGATCTGAGGCTATTATTTATATAACAAATAAGGTTTTATCATGTTAGAAACACCCACAGAGCCGCAGAGATCAGCCAGAGCTGGAGGACTCTTTCTAACTGTTGATTCCTCCTCCTCACAAAGAGTCACACACTTCATTTTGCTTAATTGTCGGTTTGAGGACAATGTTTCCTCCTTTCTTTCTTTCACACTTCCCTGTTTTCCTCCATTATAGAAAGAAACTTCTCACTTATGTATGAGAAATCACAGTCACTTTTATGAAATAGTTTATGCTGAACATTAGCCCTTCCTTCTCTGAATCCCTTGAATGCTGGAATAGTTGCCAAGTTGTGTTTTCAACTGAAGACGTCCTATTGCCCAATACTAATTTATTCAATGGAAATTATAAGAAAAATTAAAATTCTTACAAGCACATAAATATTTTTTTCTTCTCTATTCCAGCCATTTAGGAACTTCTTAGTTCTTTGCTTAAGATAATATATGCAAAAGGAGATGCTGCTTACCAGCTTCTAGCTTTTGTTTTCCAGCAATCCAAAGAATAATATCTCACTAGAGATTTTACAATAAATGCTTCAGAAAGATATATCAAAAGGGAAGAGTTCCTAGTACATGGGGTACGAGAGGTATCATGGAATGGAAGGGATAACATGATAATTAAGAAAAGCACAGATGTCCTTACAGAATAGAAAATTTTCTGGTCCTAAAGGAGAGGAGTTGGAAAGTGGGTAATGAAGGCTGAGATGCAGATGGGACCTGAGAAACAGGGCTAGCTAGGAAACAAAAACACAAATAATTGTTTTGGGTCCAAAGAGTTAAGGCCTTCTTATTCTCTAAGGAGAGATCCTTGGAACTAGAAAGGCCAGAGAGACAGACTTGCTCATAGACCTGCAGGAATAAAATATATTTCACGGAGAATGTGCACAGGGAGTTGTATGTATACTTAGAGGAACTCCAAAATTTCTCTCCAACCCCTTGTTGTCAAACATAAGCATCTGTTTTTGAGTTCTGACATAGGAACTTGGGATAACTAGATGACCTCTCAGCACAATAGGCTCTAGCAATAGGAAACTGACTTGAGTGTCATCAGCAAGGTGATGGAATAGGAAGCCTCAGGCCCTCATTTCCCCATGGAGAGACTGACTTGACAACAATGTATGAACTACATTGCCTTTGTGAGAACTCCAGAAACTAGTTAAGAAGTTGTAGCACCTTAGGTGAATGTAAAGCCAGGAAAAGATGCATCAAAATGGGGAGAAAATGTCGCATTTTACTCATCCCAGCCACTCCTTCACTCTGGCACAATGCGACTTGATCTACAGAAAACATTAAAGTCCCAGTGGAACAGGAATTAAAAGAAATTAAAAACTGTGTAAGCAAAAACTCAGTTGTATGTAAAAAAGCCCAATTCCCCTTAAGGAAGGGAAAGGGCTGGAGTCCTTTAAAATTAACTGCCTGTTTTTCTTTCTGAAGCTAGTGAACCTTCTCTCTCCCTTTCCCAGGCATTGTGAAGACTCTGTTTCCCCAGCTGTGCAACTGCAAGGTCACTAGGCAGATAATCTCAAGTCATAAAACATAATGTTCCTTGAAAAGGAAGAAATGATGCAATGCATGTCTTAATTAAATAACTGTCTTTGTTTCTCGCTTCTGTAATATGCTCACCCCTGCACAGATCTCCCCGCAACCCACAAAATGCTTAAAAGTTAACCAGACTCTTTGTTCAGGGCTCAGTCCTTTGGATGTTAATCTGACTGGGTTGGTGCACCTAAACAATTAAATAATTCTTCCTCAACCCCTCGGTCTCTCCAATTACTTAATTATCCTGCTGCACCAGGTTCTCCCTTAAAGAGGCAAGAGGAGTAGACCATGAGTCCAACATTCTGGGTTTTGTGGCGACTACCCAAGGTACTGGTTTCTGTCTTGCCTGACTCAGTGCAAAGTTGAATGGCATATTGTGAGCCTCTGAGAACAAAGGCAAGCACCCTGTTTCAGCACTAGGGAGACTGTAGTACTGCAGGCAGACACCAGGGGGAGAAAGAGGAAGAAGCAGGCAAAACCCTTTTACTAGGAAATTACACACACATATCCCAAAAAAGTTTGAAGGGCCCCCAGAATCTCTAACTATGCTAACCGATAAAGGTCTTCCACTACATAAAGTCAGTTTGTAATTACTGGAAAAGGTCGGTGTGTTTTTCAGATGCCCAAATCTCAATAAAAGATCACAAGGCATACAGAGAAGCAAGAAAACATGGCCCAACTAAAGGAACACAACACATCTCCAGAAACTAACTTTAAAGAAATAAATATCTATGAGTTACATGATCTTGTAGAGATATTGGTACACTCATATTTACTGCAGCATTATTAATCATAGCAAAGAGGTGGAAGCAACCCAAATGTCCATCAATGGATGAATAAAGAAAATGTGCTATATACATACAATGAAACATTAATCAATCTTACAAAAGAAGGAAATCCTATCATGTGCTACAGCAAGAATGAGACTTGGAGATCTCATGCTAAATAAAATAAGCCATTACAAAAAGACAAATACTCTGTGATTCCTCTCATATGAGGTATCCAAAGTAGACATGTAGCAGGACAAGTTGCAGGCAAAACCCCTCAGACACTGAGTTAAAGAAGGAAGGGCTTTATTCGGCCAGGAGCTTTGGCAAGACTCACATCTCCAAAAACTGAGCTCCCAGAGTGAGCAATTTCTGTCCCTTTTAAGGGCTTACAACTCTAAGGAAGTCTACATCAGAGGGTCATGATTGATTGAGCAAGCAGGGGGTATGTGACTGGGGGCTGTGTGCACCAGTAATCAGAACAGAACAGAACAGGACAGAGATTTTCATAGTGCTTTTCTATACAAAATGTCTGGAATCTATAGATAACATAACTGGTTAGGTCAGGGGTCGATCTTTAACCAGGCCCAGGGTGCGGCACTGGGCTGTCTGCCTGTGGATTTCATTTCTGCCTTTTAGTTTTTACTTCTTCTTTCTCTGGAGGCAGAAATTGGGCATAAGACAATTTGAGGGGTGGTCTTCTCCCTTATTCCCCCCCTTTGAGAATCTCACTCATTAGTGGGAGTTCTCACTTTCATTTTCACTACCCATGTCTTCTTGCAAGACAGATCGATAGTGATTCACATAGTACACTTGCGCTGAAGCATTTTGGGGAACTAAGGTAGCGATTAAGCTTTTTATCTTTTGAAGAAGTACAGGTAGCAAACAAGGAAGCAGTAAGCAGATTTCTATTACTATTATAACTCCTGTTATAAGAGTTTTAAATCTTTCTAGCACTGGGAACCATTTTCCAAACATGGCCCCAGGATCAAATCCATGCCACACTTGCACAGGCACATGTGCCAGTTTTGTCATATTTCTAACTATGTCTTCAACTACTTGCCCCTGATCATCTATGTGTAGACAGCAATTAGTAAGGTTAAATTTCCCACAGACCCCTCCTTCAGCTGCTAGCAAGTAGCTAAGAGCCAATCTATTTTGATAGATACCATTTCTCAACTGAGTTTCTTGCCAGGCCAGAATAGTCAAGGCTCTGCCAGTCTTATTAGTGCTTATTTCTAAGACAGCTTGTAGCTGTATGATTCGGTTGAGAATGTAAATGGGGGTCCAGTATCTCCATGAGCCATCTTGTGTCCAAGTAGCAGGCCCATAATATTGTATGATTCTCTCAGGGGGCTATTTATTATCTTTCCAATTTCCTATAGCTATGCTTCTCTTTTTGCGGGAAGCATAGACAGGGAAGCCCAGGAGTTCACCTGTCTTTATGGGCAGTAGGGAGAAAGATGGTTTAATAGTGCCAATAACACTACCTGCCCACTGGTTGGGTAATTTGGCATAAGGTCTATGCCCACAGATCCAGTATAATCCAGTGGGGGCTGTCCAGTCCTGGTGGTACTCCGGGTGGTTCCACATGGTTTGCAACTTTGGGAATTTACTAAATGGATTTTTCTTAGTGTGGTTTGAACTCCACTAGGTGGCTGTTTTTGTAGTATTATTATACAGTTTTGCCCAAGGCAACTGAGTCTTCCCACAGGAAGGGTGAAGTCCTTCCCCACTCTTGCTATACAGTATTGTCTAATGATTGAGGCTTTTAAGACCCAGAAGTTATCAGGGTGATTTTCTTGAGCCGGGAATTTATCAGGAACTGGGTCTGCAGGTACTGATTCTCAGGCTTCCCATGGCCGTTGATCTCCCATTATAGTTCCTCCACATACATAACATGAAGTGACATTGAGAGGCTGGGCTACATGCTCAGCTAATTGCAAGAACAAATTTCTTGTTTTTCCTGGAATTTCTGGTACTGGCACATTCAGTTCATCATAGAAATTTGAAATACTGGCTCAGGAGAGCATTTATAAACTTCTTCTCAAACTACAATATTTACTCAAGGATCCAGTCCAGCCCCATCGATTTCTAGGGTTACATGCTCCCCCATTTTCCAGCGAGGATCAAGGGGGTTGGTTATTCCAAGTTTTAAGGGGTTACACTGACCACTGGTACAGGAAGGGCCACTTTTCCTTTTCTGAAGGTGGACAGGATTTTTTTTCATTTTTTATCCAAGTAGCCTAAAAGACACAAGACCTGTATCCACATTTATTTTCACACAGTCCTAATTCATGACAAATGTACTTATTTTTTGTCATATAGCCCCTTTTTTAATTAAGAGAACCACATCCTATTTCTAACTTATTACTATTAATGACAGCACAGGCATCAAATTTTAAGGTGACTTGTTTGGGAAACTCTTTTTCTTCTGTTTTGGCTAACACTTTACTCCTTTCGTTTATGAGCCCCCACGAGTCCTCAGTCCTTAATCTTATTTCAAAAACTGCGGTCATGGGAGGCTCAGATGGGTCATAACACGCATCAGGTTGGTCATTTCCTGGGTTACGTGCCTTGTATAGAATAACATTATACAAACAAGTTCTTTTTAGAGTTCCAGTACACTTATAATAACCATAAAATAATAGGACTGTAACAACTTTTTGTCCTACCTCGGTGACTTGATGTATACACTGGGAACAGTCCTCATTCTGAGGAAGGTCAGTTGAAGTCCTTACTGTACAAGTCCAAATTTTAAGGAAAATGAGTACCACAATGAGTTGTCTCATGCTTTGGCCACGCATGGACCAGTCAGCTTCCGGGTGTGACTGGAGCAGGGTTTCTTCAGAGTCACTTTGCAGGGGTTGGCAAAGCTGTTCCCGTCCACATACAGCTCACAGTCTACTGATGTTCAAGGATGGTCTTGGAGGTTGGGACCACTAGAATAAACTGAGTCCAATACCTCTACAGTTATGTTCAGCTGAGCTCTCTGATACTGAGAGCAAGGTGGCGGAGTTTAGGGTGTTGCAAACTTCAATGGTTATGGGGATTTTCACATAGCAAGCTTTGTTACTTGGTTAATCTAGCATTTGCTAGCCAATGATGTCCTTTGGTATTAATCAAAGTTACCACAGCATAGGGGATCTTTATATTCAGGTTTTGCCTAAGGGTTAGTTTATCTGCTTCTTGTACTAACAGGGCCATTGCTGCCAGGGCCCTTAGACATGGAGGCCAGCATTTGGAAACCCCATCTAGTTGTTTTGAGAGATAGACCACTGGCCTTGGCCAGGGTCCCACAGTCTGGGTTAAAACTAACTGCCATATAGAGTATAAAGGGTTTTGTCAGGTCAGGTAGCCCCAGGGATGGGGCCGACATGAGTTTTTCTTTTAACTCATGAAAAGCTCGTTGCTGTTGGTTGTAATAGATGTCGTTTATCCAATCTGCATTTTTATTAACTGTTATCTACTAAAATATTAACTTAAATCTTGCAGCTATTTGATTTCAAGCTTTAAATTGATCTGGTATTCCCTGTGGGAATCCAATCACATCTAAATAGATGTGAGAGTTGAAAGATCCATAAGGGGCTTCTCTCGCTGTACGATGTCTTAATTTTCCTCCCTCTGGTTGATGAAATGCCAGGGTGAAAGGGAGAGCCAATTGGACTAAAGTACAAGTGTCACTCCAGTTATTTGGCAGAGTGCCCAGTAAAGGTCCACCACAATACCACCACATCCGCTGGGGGATGAACAAGGGCTGACTGATTGATAAGCTCTTGAAAATTCTTAAGCTCATCGCATCCCTTCAGGTCTCCAAGGAATGCTAAGTTTCCTGAGAGACACAAAGTGAACTTAGTGTTGGGAGATGGAAGCTGGATGACCCTCGGGGGCTGACCCGCAGGGTGCCAGACTTTGGGATATAGCAGAGAGAGCTTGGCACAACTTATTACTCCAGGCTGTAGAATCCTGGAAAAGAGCTTCCATGCAGCCCATCCTGGTCGAATGGAGGACCACCTTAGTGGAAAGGGGACAATCTGGGCCTTTGGCCTGCCATGTGCACAAGCATAACAATTGCTTTTGTTTAACATGTGGAGGGAATATTTGATCCATTTCAACCAGGCATTTGCATCTTGGTATCCTGTCTTAATTGCCAAAATTTGTTTTAAGTCTTTAACTTCTATGATTCTCTATTAAAATGAATGTATGATTTTAGGAAATTACAAAAACCAGTTGGGGCAGTCCATCCTTGCTCTTTAGACATTCACAGATGTTGGACCAACTACAGCACAAAAGCTCTACATTGGGGGGCAAAACTCCTGCTTGACACTGGAGTCTTTATTGAAATTTCTCTGGATTACGTGGTCCTAATTTACTAATGTCCAGTCTGAGGAGAGTCGGGAGAGACAGAGGTACTTTTCTAAAATAGAGAGCTGTCTTTGACTTGGCAAGTCCCCACAGGGTATAACAAGGCAAGCATTAAATGCAATAATTTGAGGTGAAATTGACTTGGTTATGTTAATAACTAGATGGTCAGCAACAGAGAGAGGAAAGAAGAAAGAGTAATAGAATAGACTAAAGAGTTAAATTTTTATTAGCTTTAGTTTGGTAGGGTTTTCCCCTGGGACTATGGCCCACGACTCTGGAGGGGATGGTGCTTTCTTGACTTGGGTGTGATGAGTCCATCCTTTTTTTTTGCTGTACAAACAGCAGTCTTGGTGGTTAGCAGCACAAGGTAGGGTCCTTCCTAGGCTGGCTTGAGTTTACTTTATTTTTTCACCTTTTGATGAGAATGTGATCTTCAAGCTGGTGCTGGTTTACCGGAAATTCTAGGGGTGGTATGTGTGCTAAAAGACTTTTAGTTTTGAGGGAAAGGGAAGTGGAATATAAACCAAGTATATAATTTTTAGGAAATTGACCTTTTGTTTTAAATGTGGGGACATCAGCAGTGGACTTTATAGTCCTTAGTGCCTTTCTACTGAGAAATTTCCTTTAGCACCTATTTTTTGTTAATTTTTAGACCAAAGAAGCCAAACACCATTCTATATTTGACAATGTTTCCTGTATGATTTTTATACCAGGTAAACTAAATTTCACCTTTATATTAGTGTGCTATTAATGTTAAACTTAGTTTTAATAAAACTTTGTAGACATATTTATTTAATTTTTAATGTCGGACCATAAGGTAAGATTTTTATAGACTCTTTTAAACCTTTTATAGTATTTGTTGAAGAGCAGGTTAATGCTTTAAGAAAAATCTGTTGTGTTTTTATTTTAATATTCAGTTCACAGAAAAACTGGATTATACCCCTTTGACTTTAGCCAATATGTTTACACACAGAATTTCCTTTACAGTTAATGTTTTAAAACTTACTTAAACCTTCAGAACAATTTTTTAACCTTTTAATGTAGGTAAAAATCCACATTCTTATGCCTCCTTATAATCCTTTTACCAGAGATACATTTTACTTTTCTTATACACCTTGCACATAAACTGTTTTTTCAATAGTTTTACATTCAGGAGGCCAAGTTACTTTTAAATTATACAACATTTCTTGCATAAATTTTTTTAAGACTTTTTTTTCTTTTTCATGACTTTGCAGACAATTCTTCGACATGCCTCAACTTTCTGACTTACTACAAACATTTCTTTAACAACCAGTTAATTTATTTCAGGACAAGAATTTACAATATAACATTCTTTTTACATAAATTTTGTCCCCCTTTTGTCCCTTTATTTTTTTTTTTCGAAGATAACCATTCTTTTCCAAAGCAAATTTCCTTTATGTCTGTTGTCTAGACTGTCTAAGGCCACAAGATTAGAAGTTACTATAATACATGTTACACTGTTAACTTTTAGCAAATTTTACTTTTGTTGAAAACCTTGTAAGTTTGGGATTTCAATTATCCTTTGCTATTAATAAGACATTGTTTAGTCCAAATTAACTTAGAATTGGTATAGATGGCTTTTTTTTTCCTTCAATTACCCAGGAGGAACCATCCATCATCCTGTCCTGAAGGGAGTTCCTCCTAGGTCTGGTTGGACCTTTACATGGTAATTAAGATTTAGATCCCCTGTTAGGAAACCTGCTGGGTTAAGGGAATTTTCAGTGGTTAATGTTAAATCTTTTTTTTCCTTAGGATACTTCTGAACTGATGAGGTGTGCTCACAATGAGGTTTCCTCTAAAAGTTATTTTTCTACTTTCTTGTGTTAGCAAAGCAGTTGCCACTACAGATTGAATGCATTTGGGCCATCCACAGATTACTAAGTTAAGGGTTTTTTATAGGAAGGCTACAGGTTGTCAACAGCCTCAGTGCTTTTGGGCTATGCCCTTGTTTACACTTACAACAAGGTGGTATTGGAGTGTTGTAGGGTCACAGAGAAGACCTTCAATTATCAATTATAGATTTTAAATTTACCCTGGCTTTTAAATGAATAGGGTACACTGTTTTTTTCTTAACTACTTGTATATCTCTTTCTTTCTCTCTTTAACTTTCTGTCTCTTTCTCTTTGACTTTCCTTTTGCCTCGGTCTCTTTCTCACTCTCTCTCTGCCTCTCTCTTTCTCTTTCTCTCCTTGACTCCCTCTTTGTCTCTCTGTCTCTTCCTCTCTCTCTCTCTGCTGGTCTTTCCTTGCCTCTGCCAGCTGTTATGCTGCTGTTCTCTTAACCACTGTGGGTGGGTGGGGGTGGGGGGGACAGTGGGGTCTAAAACCAGCTGTAACCAAGTGTCTATGTACGGGAACCGGTCTGGGTGCCCTGGCTTATAAGTTACCTTGTGCCATACCTTTGAAACAAGGGACCTGTCCAGGCTTCCTTCTGATGGCCAATCCACCTGTAATACTGGCCAGTCTATTTCACACAAAGTTCTAAGTTTTGCTGGTGTCATAGTAACACTGTAATCTTCCTTAAATCTTTTCTTGAAATTTTTCAATAGAATTCCTAGTCGGGTGGGCTTACTTTGTGCCTGACCCATGTCTCCTTGAGACAAAACACCACGCTCACACCACACACACACTACAAAACAAAGAATCGGTAAAAAGGGCACACACACACACTTTTACAGTTTACACCAAACCAGAATCAAAACCAAAATCAGAGTATCAAGAAGTCCAAGCCAGGTCAAAACCAAAACCAAAGTATCAAGCAATCCAAGCCAGGTCAAAACCAAAACCAAAGTATCAAGCAATCCAAGACAAGTCAAAAACAAAAACCAAACTGCCAGTACAGGCACGTCATGGGTGATTGGACCACTCTTCCACTCAAATGGAGTGGGCAAGTTCCAAAGACCAGTCTTATCAAGTTTCAGATGTCCAGACTTCAAGTGCCTGCTCCTTCCCAGTGTTCAGCCACTGCTTTGATCCTCTGCTAGGGCCTACCACACGCTGCTCTGGCAAGGTGTTCCACCGGGGCAATTGCCTACCTGGGAGCGCTCTCAGGATCCACGTCAGTCAGGCTGGCTGGAGTCTCCTGCAGGGATGCTCCACAGGGGAGGCCTAAGCTGCCTAAGGGGCTGCCTTGACCATCCATTAATCACCTCGCTTCCTGGTCAGGGAACCAAGAAATGAAACAGGACAAGCCACAGACAAACCCCTCAGACACCGAGTTAAAGAAGGAAGGGCTTTATTCGGCTGAGAACTTCAGCAAGACTCACATCTCTAAAAACCGAGCTCCCCGAGTGAGCAATTTCTGTCCCTTTTAAGGGCTTACAACTCTAAGGGGGTCCCCATGAGAGGGTCATGATCTATTCAGCAAGCAGGGAGTGTGTGACTGAGGGCTGCATGCACTGGTAATCAGAACAGAATAGAACAGGACAGAGATTTTCACAGTGCTTTTCCATACAATGTCTGGAATCTACAGATAACATAACCATTTAGGTCAGCGGTCGATCTTTAACCAGGCCCAAAGTACAGCGCTGGGCTGTCTGCCTGTGGATTTCATTTCTGCCTTTTAGTTTTTACTTCTTCTTTCTTTAGAGGCAAAAATTAGGCATAAGACAATATGAGAGGTGATCTCCTCCCCTAGACACAGAGCAAACATGGAACAGAAAGTAGGGTGGTGGTTAACAGGGGCTAGGAATAGGAAGGACAGGGGTAGTTGTTCAGTGGGTATAGAGTTTCAGTTTTGCAAGATGAAAAAGTTCTAGAGGTCTGTTACGCAACAATGTGAACAAAATTAATATTAGTGGTTTATACACTAAAAAAGTGGCTAAAATAATGAATTATATGTATTTTGTACCACAATTTAAAATTTTAAAAATGAAATTTGAGAAATTGATTTAAAGAAAACATTGTTTGTTTCTTGCACACCTGCCTTTACACAGAACACACAAAAGCCCTTTTGCTCCTAGGTCAGTAGTTCTCAACATGAATGTGAGGGGATTTTGTTCTCCCTCCATCAGGACACATCTGACAATATCTGATCATGTTTCTGGTTGTTATGTAGGGTAGGGTTGTGCTGGCATAGGCCAGGGAGTCTGCTAAGCATACTACAGTGCACAGGATAGCCACCTACTACAAAGAATTGCCCAGTCCAAAGTGGCATTAGTAGCTTATTTGAGAAACCTGTCCAAGATCATTAATCAGAATGTGTTATTGATATATCAGTCTTCTCCCCTCTGGTTAGGTTGGTAGAGTTCAGACTCTGGAAAAAACTGGGAATGTAAAAGGCTGAATGAGTGTAAGCTGAAAGACAAGAGACAGGAGTCTTGTTTGGAGCTTACTGAAGTCAAAATGGAAAAAAAGGAAGATTGGGGGAGGAAAGACAGTGAACAGACCACTTTTAGGTCAAATTCTTTAGGGTTCTGTACTAAGCACCTTACGTATGTTGTCTCACATAATCCTTAAAACTCAGAAATCATTTTAAGATAAATAGTACAGAGAGTAAAACAGACTGGAGAGGGAGTCTTTGCTTGGGTAGGCAACTTTAACTGGTTTATCAGCACATTTCCCGGAAGGGAAAGGGGGTGTGATTGCTCCTGAAGAGACCCAAGCTCCTTTTTAATCAAAGCTCAGGAGGAGAGCTGCATTCCACTGTTTCACAGATGCTGTGAGGGTGGCAAAGATGCAGGGCACCCACCGGAAACACAGCTGGCACTCTGTGAAAGTGGAAAGGGCACCAGGAGCGCGGGTGAGCGAGGCTGGAGGTGATTCTGCCCCTCTCCCCAGGCTTTCTGGGTGAGTCCATTCCCCCTCTCAGACTCACTGTTAGAACTCAAGGCAAGCCAATTACATTTCGTAATGTCTGTGTCATTCTGATGCTGAGAACGAATCCAGCCTTCTAAATGGTGTTTCTTAACTCTTTTCTTCAACAGAAGAGTTAATGTGTGGAATGAAGTGTAGAACCCATGGCCCTCTGAGGTGGCGGTGATGGTTCAGGTTGTGTTTCTGGGTTCATTCTGGCAGCTCCTCCAAGGAAAGGAGGAAGGAAACTGGCAGGGTGGGGCTTTGCCATCGCCCTGGCTAGCTCTGGTTTCCTTGCCTGATACATTGAGGTCAGCTTCAAAAGAATGCCCAGTCAAGGGTTTGAAGGGCACAGTGGCTCTGTCCTCACAAAACCAGCCTGCATATGAGTTTGCTGAATTCATTTAGGTCCTGCTGAATCTTTCCCATTTGTTCCTTCTCCATTTCAATATTTCAATACTTCCCTAGAGGGGCCCAACCTTCCTGGAGGGCAAAGATCTGTTGTTAGAGAAAGAAAGCAGCCAGAGGAGGAAGAGGACTTCAGGGTAGGCAGCAGTTGGGCAATGAGTATTGAAAGGTTGCTTTCAGCCTGCCAAGACTTGGAGAATTAGAAAAGCAAGTCAAAACAAGTGAATACACAAACTATATATATAAAACAATTTTTTTTAATTTTTATGTTCTATATTACTATTATTAGCTATATATTACTGAATGTTCCTTTAAAGCAGTATAGTCATTATTGCTATTATTATTGTTATTATTATGGTTGGTTATATACAATGGAATATTGTTATTTATCTATATTATGATTACTAGCACTATTGTTATTATTATTTACATGTTATTGAAAGCCTCAAAGCAGCATACGCTTTTTATAAATATTTTTGCTCATGTTTATGACAATTCTCCAGTGTTGGTATTGCTCCTCTATTTAACAGATTAGAAAACCGAAGCTCCAAGAACAGGCTTGCCTAATAACAGGGAACTTGTACACCTCAAAGTGGCAATTCACACAGAAGGCTCCGTGACTCCCGAACTCTCACAATTATGAGGTGGTCTTTTTCATAGTTTTTCTGAAGTTACTAGAAGTTTACAGAAAAGGAAGTGCAGGCACATTTCACAAATCTACAGTCTGTAAGTATCACATCCTGTATAGCTGTAAACACTGGAATAAGGAAGGGCTGATGACTTTCAGAAGATGAAGGTAAGTAGAAACCATTGATGGGACTGAGAACCCAGAGTTAAAACCTCTTGGGAGCTTCTGAGGACTCAGCTGAAACCAACAGCCACAGGTAGGTAATGCTGAAAGACTTTTCTCATGTCACCGTTCCCTTGCCGTGACCTCATGAGAGGAGTAATGTGACTTGAAACTCCTTGACAGCAGTTAAGAGACACTAGAGCCTTTGGAAATAGAGTGGGCAGATGGAAGGAGTATCTGTTTTTAACTCTGTTTCCACTGTATTCTGATTGCGTGAACTCAGTGAGTCGCTTACCTAAGATTGTGTAATTAATGGGAGTAGAGCTCTTGTCTCTTCAAATGTGTTTAGACCATTTGTAAACTGGGCAGCCTGTGGGTTGAGAATGGTGTAGTGAAAAGGGATCCAAACTGAGCTTAGCAACAAATACCACAGCCTCGGTGGTCTTTATGCTAAAAAGTGGGGAGGACCGAGGATGCAAGCCTATGTGTTATGACTCCAAGACTTGTTCTCATACCACTGCATGCAGCTGCTTCTCCAGCCTGAGTAAACTCAGACGCAGGCTGGCATTGCCAGGTGGGAAAGTAGGAAGAGGTGGAATGATCTAGAGATTTATGCAAATGCTTCAGACTCCAGGAAAGCTGTGATCCAAGACTGGTTTTACAGTTTCCCAGATGTGTGAACCAGGGTGAACAATAAGGGTAACTGCAAATATTTCTTCAGCATTAACTCTGGGCCACACATATGCGCAATATGTATATTATTTGCATTCATAACTTAAACTTTATTTTGCATGTCCTTATTTATTACATGTTTTTACTAACTAACATGCAGAGCTATTGTAAGGATTAAAAGCACTGCAGGATAAAAACTAAGAACATGTCTAGTAAAATATGATAAACATATCTAAGATGAATGCTAATAAATAGTATTATTAGACAAAAAATAAGTAAGCAGAGTTCATTTATGAGTCTGAAAATTCATCAAATATATGGCAATACAGTTGTTGTCTGTAGGACTAGGGGAAAGAGAGGTTGCCTTTGTATATTGCAAATTTTGTGTGACCCTTTGCCTCTGGACATTGGGGCCTCTCAAGATTCATGTTGCTGCCACCCTGTGATGTGTTTATTATCGATAATGGACTGTGTCAAACATTGTGGAAAAATCCTCATGAAACCAAGGTTGTGTGGTTTTCACTGTTCCATATTATCAGTTTCTTTCTCTAATGGACAGGCCAAGCCTGGACTAATTGGCAAAGACCAAGTTACAGTTTTTGGAGCCAGAACCTGGGAGCTCTGTACTTTTTAAGAGGTAAATCTATTTTTTCTTCCATAGTTGGTAACACCATCATGACATCACAACCTGTTCCCAATGAGACCATGATAGTGCTCCCATCAAATGTCATCAACTTCTCCCAAGCAGAGAAACCCGAACCCACCAACCAGGGGCAGGATAGCCTGAAGAAACGTCTACAGGCAGAAGTCAAAGTTATTGGGGTAAATCTAATTCAGAACATGTTGGAGAGGGGTTGGGGGAAGTGGGAAGAGATGATGTATGTCTTGGGACTGGTCATCTGTCCTGAGTGTGGAGACCCTTAAGTTTTGCCAGAAGGACTTTGGAGTAGAAGCCACTTGGAGAAAACTGTCCCAGAACTTTTCCACAAGAGGTTGTCTTAGAAATATATTTTCCCTTATTCTGAATATGAGGAATTCATTTTCTATGTTGTCTTTGTATTTTTACAATACAGTGCTTCTCTGTATTTTTTTTTTACAAAAGTAATGGTGGTAAATAATTACATATTGTGTGTGTGTGTATATATATATTTCACAATTGCATGCTTAATAATCCACACCGACTTTTTGCAAAGAATTTTACCCTCACTGCAAATTAGAGGAAATATACACCTCCTTTACCTCTTTTCTCCTTACTTTTTTGAGAATGGAAATGATATTCACCTTCTGTTTGCCTCTGCACTTACGTGATCTGAGGTGAGGCACTCCATTTGACTGGATTTCAGGACCTGATGGGACTGGTTTCCTTGCCTCATGTACAATCACGTGGGTTTCTGTGAGGCTCATGTGACATAAGGTCTAGAAAACTTCTTAGTAAATGATAATAGAGCTGTGAATCTCTGAGGTGGACGTCCAGGAGGGAAACTACCTCCCAAGACAGAGCTTCCGTTAGACGTGAGAACATGCAGTATTTGGTTTCTGTCCCTGTTAGTTTGCTAAGTGTGATGGCTTCTGAATGATGAGAACACACGGACACATAGAAGGGGACAATGCACACTGGGGCCTTTCGGGGGGTGGATGATGGGAGGAGGGAGAGGATCAGGAAAAATAACTAATGGGTACTAGGCTTAATACCTGGGTGATGAAATAATCTGTACAACAAACCCCCATGACACAAGTTTACCTATGTAACAAACCTGCACTTTTACCCTTGAACTTAAAATAAAAGTAAAAAATAAAAGAGCTTCCAGAACTTCAGCTTTTGGTTTGTGAACTGCAGTTTCCAAGGAGGTGACCAGAGGGGCAAACTCCATGTCTAGTGGAGTCTCGGAGATGAGGGGAGGGACTTCTGCACCGCCAATCCTGCAGGGAATGTGGGGGCTTTCAGGTGCCCCTTGTTTTCAGGGAGGTAGAAAGCCAGTTAACTAGTCAGGGACTCAGAAGTCCTGAGAACTGGGAAAGGAAATCCCAGCACTTGTTTTGAGCTGGAAGCAGGAGCCATGAGCAGACCAGGACCTGAGAGGCAGAAATGCAGACGCCTTCCTGAGCACCTGCCAGACACCGAGACTGTGGCTTCTGTGGCAGAGCCGCACACCCTCCAGGGTGTCTTTTCATGTTTCTCACTCCAGTTTCCACAGGGTTTGTATCCTCACTGGGATCTCGCAGAAAGTGATAATGCATTAGAGCCATGGGAGAGGCAAAAAGGCCCTGTCTTTACAAATGCTGGTTTTCATCCCCAGTCTCCCTTTCTCTTCCCACAGACTATCCAGATCTTGTGTGGCGTGATGGTGTTGAGCTTGGGAATCATGTTGGCATCTGCTTCCTTCTCTCCAAATTTTACCCAAGTGACTTCTACACTGTTGAACTCTGCTTACCCATTCATAGGACCCTTTTTTGTGAGTAGAGTTTCTGAGGAGGGCAGGATGGGGCGAAGACGGGAGGAAGATGCCAATAGCTTAGACTTTCCACCTGCCACCTTGCTATGTTTGATCTGCCAGGAGCAAGGAGTCAACAGTGAAGCTTGTTCTCCTGTGTGTGTAGTTCAGGGAGGATTGAGTACGGCAGGATGACAGGGGTTGCCTGATTTTAGATCAATTTCTTATCAGACACAAATAAGCATTTCTTTTTAAGATTATCGTATTTTTCAGATTATCATCTTGAGCTATGATGAAGCTAGTGACTTCTCTCCAGGTTTAGGCAAAAAAAAAAAAAAAAAAATCCATGAATTACAATAAAGTTGGGAAGGAACATTTTATACAAAAAAAAATGAGCATCAATGGAAGACAGCATACACTCACAGAGAAGCCACACTGTGATCCCCCCATGCTTGTGGGGATCATGGAGGAAGGAAACTTACATCTCTGAACATTTTGAAAATACTTTTACTGCATTGACTGATTCCCGCGTAAGGCTGAGCCGATAGCTATGCCCAGTGATTGACAGGAAATTCCTCTGAAATAGCTGCAAGTCTGGAGTTTCAAAAGAACTTAGTCCTTTTCTCAGAGAACTGCTTTCTCTTAGATGGAGGCTTTCTCATAGTTAAGCTTCCCTTTCATAGATGTTTTTTCCTTCAACTTCCTGCAATTTGGTTGCTATTTGTTTTTCTTACATTTGTATATTTGATGCACCAAGAAGTCCACCTTTTTGTGTATCTTGTCCATTTTTCTTCTCTTATTAACTAAAGTTACACTTGGATTTGGACTTCATTGGTTTTCCCCAAATGACCTTTTTCTGTTCCAAGATCCATGCCAGGCTACTGTATTACACTACATTACATTTTGTCATGATGTCTCCTCAGGCTCCTCTAGGCTGTCTCAGATTTTCCTTTTCCTTGAGGACTCTGATAGTTTTGGCTAGTGCTGGCTGAGATTTTTATAGAATGTTCCTAAATTTGGGTTTATCGGTTTTTGTTTTTGTTTTTGTTTTTTTTTTTGATGTTTAGAGTGTGGTGATGAATTTTTGGGTGATGATGACAAGGTAAAGCACCATTTTCATCAAGTCGTATCAAGGGTCATGCTACCAATATAATGTCACTGACACAATTAAAGTTGATCATGTGTTTGGGGTAGTATTTTCCAGGTTTCTCCTCTGTTAAATTAGTACTTTTTTTTTTTTTTTAACCATTGTGTTCATGTCCTTCCCTAGAGAACATCTTACACCAAAACTGTCTTATTTTGTTAAAAAAACAAAACTTCTTTCCTGGCTTTTAAGGTCTTTTTTTTGTTTAGTGGGATACTTTTTGTTTATTAGGATATATTTCTGTTATCTTTTTTTTCTGATGCTATCTGAATGTTATATGGACAAAGGGACAAATATATGTCTTTAAATGGAACTTACCTCATTGATCACTGGTTTCTCAAGGCTTTTCCCATGACAGTTTTCTATAAACATTTTGATAGTGACATTGCAGTTACTCTGTACATGGAAAGTGACCTGACCATTTTCTCTTTTATCTTAGTTTATCATTTCTGGCTCTCTATCAATTGCCACAGAGAAAAAGTTAACCAAGCTTTTGGTGAGTATAAGAACTGTAACCCACAACCCAATGGATCAAAATAAAACTTAGACAGAACTCGTTAAGGCCAGTCTTTCTACTTTGAAAAGTTGAAAACTCAGTTCCAGAGCAGACAGTTGTTAGAGTTAGGAGCCGGGCCTGGATCCTCTGTATCCTTGTTCAGAGCACATTTATCCAATTATTGTACCCTACATCAAAGTCTGCATTCAGAGAATTATAATATTCCCTCTGCCCATGACGAAGAATCTATCACAGAGAAATTGTGCCTGTTTATGATGTCCTTTCGGTGACAATTAGCCTTCAAATTCAGGTTTTCAGTGGCAAGGAAGCTGACAGTGTTATAAAGAGGTCTATTGGTTGGGGTCCACTCTTTAAGCCCAGGTGTTACAACCCTTGAAAAACAATGAGTCAAAGTTTTGTTCATGTGAGGTATCCAAAGTAGACACAGAGGCTGCTATAGTATACTACATTACATTTAGGCATGATGTCTCCTCAGGTTTCTTTAGACTGTCTCAGATTTTCCTTCTCCCTGAGGACTTCAGTCGTTTTGGGTAGTGCTGGCTGAGTGTAGTCTTTCATCTATCTCACCAGAAGAATAATACTTTTATTTTGTTTGAGTATAAATTCTTGCACCCTAAAAAGTTGTCCCTAGTCATTTGTGTTGGCTAAGAAAAGAAAATAAAAAGCTTTACCAGTCTTTAACCCTTATTCCAGCAAAAACTAGAGTTGGAAGTGGCAAGGAGATAAAGGCTGGATTATAGGGAGAATCTTCTCTTGTCTCTAAAGTTTCGTTAAGTCTTCACTCAATCCATTATCCCTCAAGGGGCTGATGTGAGAGAACGTCATATGATGCAATTGCACCAAAACTCAATTTAGAAGCTCTGGCTACAAAAATCTCCCAAAGTCAGCAAGGAAGTGAGAAAGAGTACCCAGAAAAATGCCAATTCTTTTTCTCATCAGTATTTAGAGATTATTATTTGGACCCCACAGTTAGACTCTGAACTACTAACTAGATCTGTGCTGTTTAATTTAACTTTCTATGATGATGGAAATACAATGTAACTTTCTATGATGATGGAAATGCACTACAGCTGCACTGTACAACATAGCAGTCACATGGGGCTGTCGATGATGTGAAATACAAATGGTGCAACCGAATAAAAATTTCTCTTAATTTTACTTTAAATATAGATAGTCCATGTGGCTATTGGCAACCACACTGAGTAGCCTGGCACAAACTTTTAGTGCTTTCAAACTTTCAGGAGGAAATAGATGGGCCTTTTACTCCAGAGAACAATCCCACAGTGAACATGCAGGAAGCTCAAGGATGCAGGATGTGGTCTCGGGGTGGGCTCACACTCACCAGAAACATTGAGGCTTTAGTGAGTTCTGCTCTTGTCACACATTGTACCAGCCCTTTTTGAGACTGAAGAAGAGTGCCATCTCGAGACAAATCTAGCTTATTCTAAGAAATATATACTCTAGGCATCAAGACTACTACTGGCTACCAGGAGGCCCAGGAGTATACCCTTTAGTCATTATGTTGGGAAATTGGGGTCCCAGAGCATCAACTGGTGAGTTTCTAAAAAAAGAAGTGCCCATGTGGGATTAAGTAACCCTTTACTGTACAGCTGTGGGGTGTGCCCTGGAGCCTACCTACCTGTAACTATAGCTTTCAGAATGCTCTTAGCTCAATTCTCTTTTCTGTGTGAGTTGGAGTAAAGGAAGTCACTTCTGAGGTCAGTTTATTTACTCCCTTCACTTCATAAATGTAGAAATGAGAACCAGAGTGGGAAATAAAACCAAGGAACTGATTACCCAAGGGAGTAAGCCAAGGCAAGTCTAGTACTGTGACCTCAATATTCTGACCTCCAGTTCAGACCTTTTTCTTATACCTCCCACTGCCTCCCACACATTACACCATCCTTGGGCTGCACCTAGACCTCTGCCCACAGTCACCCCATGCTGCGCTCAGTGTGGCCAACCGTATGCCTGCCCAGGTTCCAGGGCCTGCCTGAGACTAAGAACTACCCCCTCACTCATCTCTGAGAGGTGTGCTTTTGAGAGAGGCAATGGGCATGCAAGAGTGAACTATTAGGTTGGTGCAAACATAATTGTGGCTTTACAGCAAAAATCGCAATTACTTTTGCACCATGCTAATACATGATCTGCCTTTTCCGTGTAGCTGATGCTTCCACCAGGGGTTTTTGAGTTGAGTGAGAGAGAAACTGCATCTAGTTCATTGCCACCTTTGCTTTGGGTCACGCTCTCTTGGTAATGTTGCAGGGAAAGCCTCATGAAGGCCCTGCTATCTGTCCTGGGGAAAGAATTTAGGAGAGTAACATTCTCTACCACACCACTGAGATCCTGCTTAAGGGGAACCAGTTCATATGTTCATTCGTTCAGCCAAGATGTACCTCGGAGATTGAGAGATTTTTGCTGTACACTGGAGAGGCATACAGCAATAAATGATTAATCCCAGACCTCCTGAGGGGACAGATAAGGGAATAACTTACAATTTAATGGCAAAGACATATAAGAGATTCATGGGTCATTAGCAATGATCCTTACCTAGCATTTTTCTTTCAGGTGCATAGCAGCCTGGTTGGAAGCATTCTGAGTGCTCTCTCTGCCCTGGTGGGTTTCATTATCCTGTCTGTCGAACTGGCTGCCTTAAATCCTGCTTCCCTGCAGTGTGAGTTGGACAAAAATAATATACCAACCAGAAGTTATGTTTCTTACTATTATCACGATTCACTTTATACCATGGACTGCTATACAGTCAAAGCCAGTCTGGCTGTAAGTATTTTAGATGGGATGTTCTAATTTTATGAAGTATTCAAAAGCCTGGATTTCTTGTTATTCCTTCTTTTGAAAATCTCTCTATTGGTTCTGGTTTGGGCATCTGGGGGAAGGTCAGGATTATGTAAATCAAAGGGGACTACATGGATGAGACTAAGGCGATTACATAGTAATAGGGTGGAATTGAAAATGTTAAATAAGGTTGATGATGAAAAAATAAAACTTATTGTTTGTAGAGGTTCTTAATTATTAAACTAATCCAATTTTGGAAGCATAAATTATGAGTTTATCAGACTGAGAATTTTGGTACATGGAGTGGTGAATTAAGAATGGAAACAGAGCAGAAAGTCCAGGAGATCAGAATATGCCAACAAGGAAACCCAGTATGTGTGTGTGGTAAGGAGTGAATTTGGTTTGAGAAGACATCAGATTCAGTACTAAGAAAAAGAGAATAGGAAATATGGGGATAGAAGATAAGGGCTGCTTCTTCTGATATCACAATAATGAATACTACTGATCAGGTGAGAATGCAATATTATTGTTGCTTTTTGTTATAGCTGAAAGAAGTATGATATATTAAATCAGGAGATAAGAAATATAGGGAGATGGAGAGTGTAATTGAGAATGATTGCGGGAGAATTCTATCTCTTTGGAAGAAGAAAAACAACGAAGTTTGGCTAACAGAAATAATATGTCTGCAGTTGAAAGATTAAGGGGCATGTGCACAGTCAGCAACACATTGAGAAAAAAACAGACAACATAAGAGTAAAGAGATGGCTGGGCACAGTGGCTCATGCCTGTAATACCAGCACTTTGGGAGGCCATGGTGCATGGATCACGAGGTCAGGTGTTCAAGACAAGCCTGGCCAAGATGGTGAAACCCTGCCTCTACTAAAAATACAAAAATCAGCCGGGCGTGGTGGCGGGCACCTGTAATCCCAGCTACTTGGGAGGCTGAGGCAGAGAATTGCTTGAGCCTGGGAGGCGGAGGTTGCAGTGAACTGAGATCGTGCCACTGCACTCCAGCCTGGGTGACAGAGCGAGAATCCATGTCAAAAAAAAAAAAAAAAAAAGAGTAAAGAGATTGCAGTATATTTGTTGTCCTGCAATCATAAAAATGAGATAAGCCAGGAGCTCAAATGGAAGATGGACAGATAGAAAGGTCTGAAGAAAGTCATGTTTGTACAGCACTCACTATGAAGAGGGCCTTGCTCCCAAGGTAACGGTATAATGAGAAAAAGTACAAGTAAATCAGGCTGACAGTAAATAGTACAGATTAACACTGGGCGCAGCCAATTCCACCTTGGGAAAAATTCTGAAGAGAAATTTCAGAGAAATTTGTTAGTGAAAAAGTATAAATTCATGATACATTGGAAATAAGAGAGATTCTGTTGAGCTTGCTTGCTGGAACAATTTCTAGGTAAAGGAAAAAAGTTATATTTATATCTTCTCTTTAACTGTATGTAAATATCACAAACCAAAAGTTCATGTGATCAAATTATCTCCCTTTATTATCAGATGGTCAGTTCTGCACAAAGAATGTCTCAAGACAGAAATGGTAGAACCCCTCCTTGTGAGTTGCTAGTGGTGATTAGCAATTCTGGCAGTTTACGACCTTCATGGATTTTTTCTAAGCCTTCCAGCCACACACAAAAAGGCACAAACATAAAAAACAACAAAGAAACCACAAGAAAGATCAAGAAGAAATCCAAAGGGGTTCAAATACATAGACAGGGATGTCAATACTGAATTTTACAAAGGACTTGCACAGTCAAAGCCTCCTTGATCCTTACAAATCTCTGAGAAAGAAATGTTAGTAGGCATGTTTGATACATGAGGAAACAGAGAGAGAGAGAGACTTGTCCAAGCTTACACAGCTACTAAGCAGTAAAGGTGAGACTGGAACGGAGCTGCTGATTCTCAGTCCTGGGAGTTATTACACCACTCTGCTTTCTTGCCAAGTAAACAATGTCATCAGAACTATCGATGTCTCCGAGAAGTAAGAAATAAGTGTATGAAGTAGATTAGTTGATTTAGTTACTATTCATCTCCCTTTCTCCTCTCAAGGAAATGAATGAGTTAAGGGGTTGAATTAAGACAATTGTGAGGTGTGGGAGGAGCAGTTTTATTTTCCTGATGGTGTCCTTTCTTTGTTCTCTAATGGTTGAGGAGGTCTTCAACTCTATGGTCACCTCTCAACTAGGCATGAAGGCTTCAGCTGACCTAAGCACCACCAATCTTTTATTTCTTGACTTTCAGGGAACTCTGTCTCTGATGCTGATTTGCACTCTGCTGGAATTCTGCCTAGCCGTGCTCACTGCTGTGCTGTGGTGGAAACAGGCTTACTCTGACTTCCCTGGGGTGAGTGTGCTGGCCAGCCTCTCTTAATCTTGCCTGGTGTATCTTATCTCTGCACTGTGTTGAGCTATGTCACCAAGAATGATAGAAGGAACAACCAGCCAGACATGAGATACACGTGGGAGGGCGTTTTCATGGTGATGGAAGACAGAAAAGAAAAGCAGATGGCAATTGAGTCGCTGACAAGCTGAGAGTTCACTGGATATGAAAATAGTTCAAATGAGAAATCAACTGGTTCAATCTTCCCATTTTGTCAATGAAGGGAATGAGACTCTGGGAAGTTAAATGACTCACCTGGCATTATGCTATGAGTTTGTGCCTGTGCTGAGGACACTAGAACCGGGCTTGCCTCCCTTCTAAGCAGAAACAATTTCTGCCACAACCACTGATCTCTCTAATAGTATTGACTTGGTAAAGGGCATTTACACATGTAACTGGATCCAGTGAATGTCTTATGCTCTGCTTTTGCTCCTGGTGATTTTAAATTCTTTTTCCTTTTTAAAAGACATATTAAAAATGTACTGTTGAATCAAATTCCAAGGGATACCACCCCTATGGACTTATGGCTTTATTTAACTGTATTAAAAAGCCTTGATTTATCCAAAATTGTATTATAGAGTGTAGAATGAATACTAGATTGATAAGTTGCAATTATTTGAAGAACCTGGTGATATGCTCTACTTATCTTGGATTAGCTAAGAACTATGTATACAGTTGGAAAAATGGCATATATACATCTGTCTTGAACCTAATTGAAGTCTGAAGACCTAACATACTTTGTTTCTTCTAGAGTGTGCTTTTCCTGCCTCACAGTTACATTGATAATTCTGGTATGTCCTCAAAGATGACTCATGGCCCTGGATATGAAGAACTATTGACTTCTTAAGAAAAAAGGGAGAAATATTAATCAGAAAGTTGATTCTTATGATAATATGGAAAAGTTAACCGTTATAAAAAAGCAAAGTTTGAGTTTCCTAAATGTAAGCCTTTAAAGTAATGAACATTAAAACCAAACATTATTTCACTGTCATTTAAGATATGTGTTCATTGGGGAATCTCTTGATTTGCCTGACATTGACTTCAGCAAAAGCAAAGAGCTGTAAATTACCATTTACTAGACTAGCCAAATAGTCTGAATTTCCAGAAAACTAGGCAGAATGATCATTCCCAGAAACATTTCCCGGAAAATGTTTCCCAGAAAACTAGGCAGAATGATCATTCAATGGATCACAGTGAAGCAAAGGGCACAACCTTTTATTTTACCCCTTAATTGTCAACAGTCAACAGGAGTTAACTGACTTCTTGTGGTGCTCAGACTCTTTTATACTGGTGCCAATGTTTTATCCCATGGATTTTACTCATTAGTGTGTAAAGGCAAGCCCCATACAATGAAGTCTCAGGGTCCATGAAAGTAGCTGGCTTCAAAATAAAATCTTTGAGTGCATATTTTGTTTTGATACTTATTTTGTTGTTTTTTCCTTTAAACACAGAACAAGTCAACAATGACAGGAATAAACCCAAATTTGAACTCCATTTTCTCCCCCACAAATATTCAAGCAAAACTAATGAGCAAACAAAAGCTAACCAGGAATACTTATTTGTTATGAAGCAAAGACCTGTTGATACTTATTTTCTTATTGCAAGAAAGACCAATTGTGTAGAAATGTTAAGTCTCAGCATGTGTGCGCACACATACACACACACACACACGTAGAAAAATATTTCAATTTTACATGAGCTCCATTTCGTTGAAAGAACTGGTCATGTTTCTCTTGCTTTTACCCACTGTAGCAGGGGTCATACCCGCTGTATCAGATATCCTGATAGACAGCTTTTCTGCTGTTTTTTTCCCAGTCTGAAACTGGACTGTCAGATTCTTTGATTTTAGCTTTATCTTCAAACTCTCGTTCATTATATCTTCTCCTTGTCCATTGCACCCCCCACTGACACACACCATTTCTTTTGTTTTTTTTTTTTGTTTGTTTGTTTTTTTGTTTTTTGTTTTTTGTTTTTGTGAGACTGAGTCTGGCTCTGTCGCCCAGGCTGGAGTGCAGTGGCCGGATCTCAGCTCACTGCAAGCTCCGCCTCCCGGGTTTACGCCATTCTCCTGCCTCAGCCTCCGGAGTAGCTGGGACCACAGGCGCCCGCCACCTCGCCTGGCTAGTTTTTTGTATTTTTTAGTAGAGACGGGGTTTCACCGTGTTAGCCAGGATGGTCTCGATCTCCTGACCTTGTGATCCGCCCGTCTCAGCCTCCCAAAGTGCTGGGATTACAGGCTTGAGCCACCGCGCCCAACTTCTTTTGTTTATTTACCTATTGTGGACATTCAGCTTTTATTGACACTTATTGGATACAAGACACTATGTCAAATAAGAGAAACAGAGATGACAATGAAATTAGGGATGTATACCGGGCACTAATTATTATTTGAACACAGAATAAAGCAAACTTCTTCTGCCTAAAAGAATGTAGGGGATAAACAGGTGTGTGTGTGTGTGTGAGAGAGAGAGAGTCCTTCCTTTGAAAATCCACCTCCCCCATATCAATCACATGGTGCCACCTTCTGCCACAGGAGAGGACTATAACCCAGAGTCCACAATTGGTGTATTCATCTACTGTATTCACACTCCAGCTTTGTTCCTCACCCCCTGCCACCATGTCTTCACCACCACCACAGGACTCTGGATACCAGAAGTCTTACTGATTACCCAGTCAAACTTCTGGTCTTCAAAGTTCCCCCTGGGTCTCTCTTCAGCTTTGACTTGTTTATCAGAAAAGGCATCCAGCCCTTTAGGCAACACTCAAAACCACTTTTTATCCTAGGCTCAGCCTCACTGCTATGTCAGTCACTGATATCTTTTCTTTCAAGTAGCAATGCCCCTTTAGCCCAAGTCAAGTAAGAATGATGCCTACCTTGAGACAGAAGATGTATTGAGATAACCTTTGTAAAGCAGTTACCATTATAGCAGACACATGAAAGATGCTCAGTGAACTTGAGTTTTATTGTGTGTTTACTTCCCTTTGCTTTTCACTTCCATAGTCCAACTTTCTTTCCCTTTCACTCCCATTCTCTATGTCTAAAATTAACTTCAACCCCAATACATCACTGGGATTTGGAACCTAATTATACTCATCAAATCTTTCATTTCTTCAAGAAAGTCTGGGACAGGCACAGTGGCTCATGCCTGTAACCCCAGCACTTTGGGAGATTGAGGTGGGCAGATTGCTTGAGTCCAGGAGTTTGAGACGAGCCTGGGGACCATGACCAAACCCTAAATCTACAAAAAGAAAAAAAATCAGCCAGGTGTGGTGACACATGCCTGTAGTCCCAGCTACTCAAGACGCTGAGGCAGGAAAATCACCTGAAACTGAGAGGTTGAGGCTCATTGAGCCATGATCTTGCCACTGCACTCTAGCCTGGTGGACGGAGCGAGACCTTGAAAAAAAAAAGAAAGGAAAAAAAGAGAGAAAGTTGTAGAATGCTCTAAATAAGGTAACTCAGACTGTGTAGGAAACATGTTTTCTCTTCCCTTTGCAGGAGAAAGATTTTAGAATTATTGGCCTTTCCCAATTTCTGTACAATTGACTCTACTGACACCTTGTGGTGATAATGAGGAACAACTTTCCTCCCAAGAGAAATAGAAAAAGGCAAACCAAGGTATCTAGAATTCACTGGAGGTAGCTAATTTGACCATAGGAAATCACACTTGCCACCTTTGTCCTTTACAGTGTCTCCACATGTCATCAGTGAGGAGAAACTATGCATTTTTCAAAAATTCTTTATTATTATAAGGAAAGTGGCTGTGCTTAAGTCACGAGTAGGCCAAGGTAGACATCCATTATGGTATGACACAGCAGGTTTGGAGCGCAGGTGCACAACCCCATGCATTATGTAGCTGTTTAATATAACCTGTTTGTGTGAGCTCATACCTGGCTTTGAGCCACTATGTCAGTGACTAATGTAACTGCACTGCTGACCCTGTATGACAGGAGAGAGAATAAAGCCATGTCCCAAATGCCTACAATCCAAGTGTTCTTTCAGCTACCCACCACCTGTCCACCACCTCCCCTCAGAACCCAGCTGAGGTTGGAACCTGTCAATTGGCATACTCGGTAGGATCCCAAGATGAATGAGCCCTCAGCCTCAATGATCCCAGGTCAGCCATGTAGCCCCAGCATGAGTTGTGGTGCCTGGTGGCAGTCGTGCTGCTAGGATGGGCCTTGGAGGAAACATTGATGGTGGTGGACAGGTCCCCTGTGAGCATGGAGAAGGCACTGAAGTACCTGGAAGCACAGAGCAATCAGAGGACAATGCCTTTGCTGGCAGAGTTCAATGGGTGTTTTTGACTGTACTATGGTAAGTGCACACTCAGTCCCTGCAGGGTGCAGCAAAGGTAGGGAACCTCCAGGCACAAACAGAACACCTGGAGGCCCAGATACACAGCTTGGAATGAGAATTAGAGGCTGCCATTACTGTGGGCTTGGGCCCACCATCGTGGTCAGAGACGCCTGCTCAGTCTGATACTGAGGAAGAAGAATGTCAGTTGCAGGTTTGCCCAGTGGTCCATCAGAAAATAGAGCAGGAACAGCCATTGGGGTCCCAGGGTTGGGCTCGGGGACCCCCTACCATGACAGAGCAGATGTCATATGGTGCCTATACCCCAATTATGTTGTGGGAATTAGATAAACAGTGTCAGCAGCACTCGGGGGAACCTCTACCTGCCTGGATGCCTCATCTCTGGGATGAGGGAGCCAACAGCATCATCTGCTCTGCCTCTGAAATGGAAAAATTGGCCTCCATTACGACTCATCCCTCCCTCCATCAGTGATTGCAGGTGATCAGGCAGTTAACACAAGGCAAGGCGACCACACCCTAATTGAATGGCTGATGGTGGCCATTTGAATGGTATGGGAAGATGCCAAAGAAATACCAGAAACTCTGAGTAAATGGCAGTCATAGCTAGATTTAGTGTAAGTAATTGAGGAGATGGGTTCAGGAGATGGGTTCAGGGTTCAGAATCTGGGTTCAAGACTCCATGGTGAACTCCAGCTACTCGGGATGCTGAGGCAGGAGAATTGCTTGAACCTGTGAGGTGGAGGTTGCAGTGAGCAAAGATCATGCCATTGCACTCCAGCCCGGGTGACAAGGTGAGACTCCATCTCAAAAAAAAAAAAGAAAAAAGAAAAAAAATTAAATATCCATGCTTAACCTCACTCTGATGTGTCTGCCTCCTAGCTTTCCATGTCGTGGGACAACGAACCTTGGGAATTACCCCAGACAATGATGCTACTACATTATGCTGGCCAAAAAGGTTATGGGAGGGGAGAGAAGAGGAATTGTATTGAGGATATTACTAGGAAGAATAAAAGGATCCCTGCGAACAGATTAACTTTTAAATAGTTCTCTTTGACAGTGAAAGGGTCTATTCAGGTGTTGTTACATTTTTGGTCTTACAGAAAGGCAAAGAAAAAAACCAACTATTCTTCTTGGTGGGTCCGGAATTTAGGCAGATAAAGGCACTTCAACTTCTTTGGGAGAGATGGTGGAAGCCCAGGGAAGGTCGGAAAGACCTTGAGCCTTCTTCAGTTCAGCATGTTAAAGTGCCACAATTTGAATTATTGGCTTCTGAGCTCCAACATTAACCAGAAAATCAGATTTTATTCAGTGAGCTCTAAACACCCTAAGAGCCGTTAGAGAGGCAGTTAAGTATTCATGCTTCTGGAATCATACTGTAAAACACAAATCTTGATCTATAGCAAGGTCTTACAGTCTTTGAGGAAGGAAGTGTTAGCGGACAAGTCTTTCAAAATGTTTTGTAATTCATTTATATTATATATTTTTCTTGTTGGTACCAGTGTGATAATGGCAAAAACAACGTAGACACTCCATTCAGAGGTGCTAGATTTTAAATTTTAGCTGTAATACTTATTAAAGAAATCATCTTTGGATTTTTTTTTTTTATAGTTTTTAAGAATGAAACTCCCTTTGCAAAGACTATGACAGTGAGAGAAGTTTAGCATGGCTTATTTCTTCTTGCTTTTAAACTCAAACATTGGCTGTCCTTGGTCATTTCTGGGTGTAGGCCAAGCTAACCATGGGAGAAATTAGGTCATAGTTTAACTTTGGAGCAAGAATGATAACAGTGCCTCTGCAAAACAAATCTCCTTGCTCAGAGACAAAACTGCCTTTGTAAAACTAATGAAAGATTAGGATTATGGGAGAGGCCTGACTTCTGCTAAAATGTAGGCAGACTTAGATAATAACCAGCCATTGTTCCAGAGGTCACAAGATTTGTAACTTCCACAATTTCTCCTATAGATAACATCAGTATTGTAGAACCTAAGATGGGTCTTTTGAGATGTTTTTCAGACTTTTGCGTTCTGATAACCTACTAACTCCACCTGGACTCATGGCTCATGACTCAACTGATCCTCTGGTCCCCACCCAGAGGCTGCCTGCACACTGGAGCTATTTTCCAAACCCCTATGATTTCATTCCCAGCCAATCAGCATTTCCCATTTCCTAGCCCCTTACAAACCAAGCTATCCTCGAAAAACTCTAGCCCCCAAGCTTTCAAGGAGGCTGATTTGAGTAATAAACTCCTGTCCTTCTGTTTGGCTAGCTCTGTATTTATTAAAATCTTTACTGTAATATTGCTGTCTATGAATCGGTTCTAGCTGTGCAGTGGGCAAGAAAAACCTGTTGGACAATTACAAAAATAAAAGCGTTGTTAGTATCAAACCTGCTAACATATATAAGTCATTCAATGGGGTTGCCTCATATTGGGCTCTCAGAAATATTATTTTCTTTTTATGTTTATAAGTATTGATGTTATGATAGATATAATTTGTTTATGCCCATCCATGACTCCTGGATTTCAACTAGGAAGATTCCTATAAGCCTTCTCATGCTCCAAGTACTAAAGCAGTAAGAATATCTTTTGTTAAAGTATTTGACCTTTGTCCTTCATTCCTGAAGTCACTCCTAAAAGATAAAGTTGAAAGACAGTCTTTTGTTATTTGCAACAAGTGCTTTAAAATATTCGTAAGCTTATGCTAATAAGACAATTTTTAGAAAGCCCTAGAAAGAACTGGATGGAGGGCTGATTCCCAGAGGAACCATTCATTGTGCCCAGAGGGTTGGATTTTTTAGTCTCAACTCTCAAATTCCAGGAAGGGGAGAGGGGCTGAAAATTAAGTTAATCACCAATGGCCAATGGTTCCATTAGTCATGCCTATATAATAAAGCCTTCAGAAAACCCAAAAGGACAGGTTTTGGAGGGTTTCCAGGCAATGCACAGGCTTACAAGAAGGTGAACAAGAACTCAATGTGCAGGGAGTTTAGCACATTCCATGAGGACAGAAGCTCCTGTGCTTGGGACCCTTTTGGACCTTGCCCTGTATACCTCTTCATCTGGTTGTTTGTATTGCAAAAGAAAAAGAAACTTTTTATCTGTGAAATGTGATCTCCCTTTTAAATTATCAAGCCCAGAGAGACATTGAAATTAGACCACAGTCATGTCCTACCCTCTCCTCCTTGAGCTAAGTAATCATTTTAAGCCACCTGCTATATGGACTCTAGACTGAGTCACCATCAATAGCTATAAATTAACATAGTGACACCATATGCAGATAACATAATTTGAACTCTATAGCCAATCATGAATCAATGTTATCTCTGTAAACCAATGCAAATTTCTGAAAAGAGAACTTTTGTCATCACCTCCCCTAATTCTGCCTTTTCTCTTTGAAAACGTGAGCCTTTTCTTTGTTCTCAGGAGCACTTCCCAGTGTTTGCTGGGCTTCAGTCCTCAACCTTAGTCAAAATACATTCTCTACCTATATTAATTTTATCTTGGTTTCTTTGTTTAGGTCAACAGTATCCTTTATTATTTCCTTTATAATACACTGATAAATACACTGTTTCCCTGAGATCTGTGAGGTGCTCTAGCAAATTAGTTAAGTCCAAGATTGGGGGCATGGGATCCCTAATTTATAGTGGGTGAGTCAGAAGTACAGGCAAAATAACCCAGGGCTTCTGGTCAGCATTGGAAATGGGGAAAAGTCTTGTGAAACCGAGCCCTCAAACCATGGAATCTGATATTATCTCCAGGTTAGATGGTGTCTCAACAGAATTGAAGGACACCCAGCTGGTGTTCACTCCAGAAATGATTGATTGCTTTTTTGGTGGGGAGAAATCCCCACACATTTGGTCGCAGAAGTCTATGTTGATTATTCTGGTATGACAGCAGAGGAAAAACAGTTTGAGTTGTTCTTTCTACGTTTTTGGAAGAACTATGTAAAACAGCAATCTATCTTAAAAATAGTTTCCTGTGATTTCCTGCTGGGTCTGACCCTCAGACCCTGACAGAGCGATGGATGAATGGAGTACACAGACACAGGATTTTTGCCTAGCCGCATGGGTAGGGGACTGGGTTGCTCAAAGACACTGAGGAGGGTGCCATAAAGAGTCAGCAGCCACAGCCTCAACAAGCCAGCCTTGCAGGCATTTATTCAATACAGATTTAATGACAAAGACCTTGAGTAATTTACATGGTCAGGCACCCCCTCCCCACCCCCAGGGAGAACAGTCCTGCATGCAGATAGTTAAAGGCCAGGTTCCAAGGCCTAAGTAAACTAACTTATCTAGATCAATTCCATTGCGCTTCCTTGTTATCTACTCTGAGAGAATTCAGCTGCCTTCAGCTACATTCTTTCCTGAAGCTTTTGCAAAACCTCCTGGCCTTCCAAGAAGGTTTGCTTCTTCCTATAATTTTTCCCACCACCCTGCCCGATCTTCTATAATTTCCAACTTAATTTTTCTTGAAATCTAAAATTTTTCTATTTATTTAGAGCCAAAGACTAATATTAAGATCAAAGTAATACAGGTTAACCAGCCCAGAGATCAAATGCTTACAGTTAAAACAATAGGTCTCAAAATACAGACATCCAGGATTGATGATTATGAAGACAGGAAAGAAAATTAAACAACATTAAACTGTTTGATGGAGAGGATGGTTCCCTAGCCTGTAACCACAATGTGAACAACATTCAATCCCAAGGTACAATGAACTAAAAGCAAGCAGTTATCAATTGTTAAGTACACTATTATTCACTGAGATATTTCCATATGTTTAGCCTGCATCAGATCATATTTGGTGTGGAATTTTAGAACATGTACCCTACCTCAAATATTCTCTTAGAAAAAAACTGTCAGTTATCTAGGAAAGTATGTTATTTAGGCTCTAATATAAAATATTGTCCAGTGTTTCACAAACTATGAACTTTAAATCCTTGGACATTTAGAAAGACAGAGGAGAATAGATAACATTTATTGCAAGGATTCTTAAATTCATATATCTCAATGTGTTTTTGAAAAATTAGTAAATAAAAAGACCACTTCCTTGTACTTGTCTCGTAGCTACCTGTTCTGTAAACAACCTTCCCGCCTTTGCTGTGCCCAGACAAGTCCAGATATGCCTTCCTGCCTAGTAACGGACAGTCTCTCTTCCTTCCCACCTAATAGACCCTATTCAATTTTAAACTTTAGCCAATCGAGCTAGCTTAGATTGTGAGGTCCAACCCCAGCCAATAGGGAAAGAACACAGAAGTGTTAGGAACTGCCTTAGGGATAAAAACAACTGCCCTACCCCACTCAGTGTGCTCTTGGGATCATGACTGCGCAAGCTGCACCCTTTTGCAGAAGTAAATTTGCCTTGCTGAGAAATCTTTTGTTTCAGTGCTCATTCTCTTTATGACTCCAAGCTCTGATTTTTAACATAGGCATAGCTTAAACTTCTATTTGCTCTTCACTGCACTTGCAGGTATAATTTCTCATCCACCACACTTCAATTGGTATCCAAGAAAAACAATGTGTGGTACTTATGTGACTGAAAATTCTGATTATATGGTGACTGTTGAAAGTTCACCTTGAAGATAATTGAGTATAGCAGTACAATCAGTCCCCAATAATCATCCTGTTCCTGTCTTAAAAACATTACTCAAAATATCTTTAAACTATCAAGAAAGAAAAATGTCAACGCTGGGCTGCTGCAATTGATAAGAACCCTAAAAGGATAAACTAGTGAAAAGAGAAGAAATGTATCAGTATCTGAAAAATCTCCCTCCTTTCCTAATGACATTTCTCAAGTCGTGTTAATTTCTTGAACACTCTAAACCCCTTGAATCACTAAGAGGCTGAAGGCTGCAGAAAAGGGTGTCACAGATGCCTGATGGCTGAGCCACATTTTGAAAATTATCTGGGCAGTGAACTTAATTCAAACTAATTGGGACAACTAGTTTGAAGTATACAACTATAATGAAGTATACTGAATGTTCTAAAACCATGTAGGGGACAAAGGAAAAATTTTCCTTTCACCTTCTGAAGGTTCACTGAAAAAACCCACAAAAGAAGATTAATTGGAGAAAAGGCATACAAATTTATTAACATGCACAGGGAAGAACCACAGAGTGATTACTCCTATGCCTTAATGAGGTTTAGAAGCTTATATGCCATCTTGAGGTTACAGAAAGAAAGAGGGCTTGGATTGAAACCACCTTTGCAAAAATTATAACTGAGGAAATTATGACAGTGAAAGAAATCAGACCTAACCGACTCCATCTTGCTTCTAACCTTTAAGCTATCTTTGTTCATTTCTGAATGTAGGCCAAACTAACCTTGGGAAGAAATTTAGTTTATGGCTTGACTCTGAAACAAAATTAATAACAGTCCTTTCCTGAAAGACCACACACATGTGGCCTGAGACAAATACATATTTGACTTCTTCCTCTACTCTATGTCTATTTTTATGTTATGTAAAATGAAGATTTACTAAGCACAAGATGAATGCATAATTGACTGTTCCTCTGTCCTCTCCTTTCACATGTAACATGTGGATTCAGTGAGCACTAATCAAAGCCTCATAAGGATATGAACACTTATCTCACTACCTACCCTCCTTTTTTCCTTTCCTCTTTCCCCTATGCCACTCTTTCCCCTTTAAATATTGAAGTCCTCAAAGCCTTTTTGGAAAAAACACAGGTCACATATCCTGCTGTAGCTTGTGTCTTTTTTCCCAGGTGGATCCTCAAACATAGTGAAATAAACCTCTGAATTGATTGACACCTGCCTCAGACACACTTTCTAGTTTATATCCATTCTCCCCTTCTTTTCATTTCCTGCTTCAAGGAGGTTCATGTGTTATGGTGCCCCCATTTTAATCAACAAATTTTCAGAATCCATAATCTGGATCCTATTTGCATCTATAACCCGAGTCAGCCTCCGTTAAGGAATTAATCACAAAGCTCAGAGCAAGCCAAGAGAATGACTAAGAGCAAGAACACTGGTCCCATCTGGATCCTACGTGAAGCTCTCTTTGCCCAATTTGTTTCTTCATTTGTAAAGTAGAGATAATAAGATTCTGGGTTTTGTTGTTGTTGTTGTTGTTCCTAGTGGTAAGGATTAAATCAGCAGTTCCAATCTTTTTGGCACCAGGGACCAGTTTTGTGGAATACAATTTTTCCATGGACTAGGGCGGGGGGATGGTTTCAGGATGACTCTAGTTCATTGAATTTATTGTGTGCTTTTTTTCTATTATTATTATGTTGTAACATATAATGAAATAATTACAGAAGTCACTGTAATGTAGAATCGGTGGGAGCCATGTTTGTTTTCCTGCAACTAAATGGTCCCATCTGGGGGCAATGGGAGTTATTATCAACATTATCATCACTTTGCCATCATTATATCTGAGTTTCATACGTAAATTGTGACACCAGTTTTTCCCACAAGATGTGAGACAGATACTGTTACTATCTCCATTTGCAGGTGAGGGAACACAAGTAAAGTAAGATTCAGCAAAAGGCCCAGAGTCACACAGTTACCAGGCTCTCACCCCACCTACTGGTTACTCTCTATTCTATTACTTAAATAGATTTTCTTCACCAGTATTATTCACTTCCTAAGATTATATTTTTGATATGTGTATAACTGTATCTATGCATATGTGTATACATGTATGAATGCATTTAGTTTTCAACACGCTTATTTTCTGATTTGCCTACTTTAAGGGCAGAGAACTTCTTGTTCAAGTTTGTGTCTTCCGGAGTGAAAATGAGCCCCAGGAAGTATGGCCCTTCATAAATAATTTGTGAATTGATGAATGAAATCAATACTAATCTCCTCATTGCTCCTGGGCTGTATCCTTGTGGATTTTACTTTAAAAGAGAGAGGTGATTATTACCTTTGTCAGGTAATTAGAATAGCAATAAGTGTGTGTGTGTGTGTGTGTGTGTGTGTGTGTCTCCCTATCATCCCCTCCCTGCTACCCATCCAAGACTCTAATAATCACAATTTTACTCTCTTCTTCTAGGAACTCAATGTTTTTTGGGGGGTACATTATCATCCTTAGGCACTCTTCTAAATAGTTTACATTTATTAACTCAGTGATTTCTCACAGTGACCTTATAAGAGAGGTTCTATTATACACATTTTACAGAAGAAATTTACAGGCAGATGGAACACAGGAGAGAAACTTGTTTATCTGGCTCTTTCCTTGAAATTCTACTTTAACCTGGAGTAACTCATTCTATTTGCAACCTAATGTGTTAAATGTTTATCCAACCTTTGGCAGTGTAGTAGTCACAAGTAGACAGGGTCTCTCTAATTTGAATATTTAATCTTGGCTTTTAAATCACTAAGCTTGCTTTGAAAAGCTTTTTTATTGTTCTAAGTGCTTCCCCAAATGCCATAAATAACTAAGCTATTCTAGAATCCTGTCATCTTTCATTTGGGTTTTGTAAATCTTCCGAATAACAGGCATATGCGTTAAGTTCTAAGATTCAATAAACAGTGTTTAGAATTACTCCTTTTTTATCGTGTAACAATATTTCTGCTGGAGGAAAATCTCACAATCCACTTTTTTTTCCTTTTATTTTTAGTTGACACATAATCGTGCATATTTTTGGGGAACAGAGTGATATTTTCATACCTGTGTATACTGTACAGTGATCAAATAAAGGCAATTAGCATATCCATCAACTCAAACATTTATCATTTCTTTGTATTGGGAACATTCAAAATTCTCTTTTTAAACATATAAAATAAACGATTGTTAACTATATTCACCCTACAGTGCTAAAGAACACTAGAACTTATTCTTCCTATCTAGCTGCAATTTTGTATTCATTAACCAATCTCTGCCTATCCTCCCCTTCCTACTACCTATCCAACCCCCTAATGACCAGTTTTACTCTCTTTTTCTAGGAACTCAATGTTTTTTTAGATCCCACATATGAGTAAGAACATGCTCAACATCCTCTTGGACACTACAAATTTTACCTCTCAGGGTCTGTGTTTTCAGAATTTGGTTTTTCATATTGATTTTTTAAATAAATCAGGAGTCAATTTTTTGTGAGTGACGTATTTCCAACTTGAACCAGTTTTACAACCAATAGGACTTGTTAGCTCCTATTTTTGGTAAGACTCCTGAAATAAACCTAGGAGATAACTGGATGAAAAACATTTAGAACAGCCAACAAGAATCTCTTGCCATTTCTTGTCCTTCTGACCTACTTGGCTGTGACCTACTTTTCTCTCACCGTAGGAGAGCTTTGTTGATAAGGCAAGAACAGCAAGTTTCAGGGTTTTATCAAAGACATTCTAACACAGCATCTACAGAATAGCACAGTAGCTCATTTTCACATTACTCCCCTGTCACAAACAATGATAGAAAAATAATGCAATTGACAGCTTACAGAAACATTATTCTTCAATATGATGGTTATCCACTAGAGAAGAGAAAAACGTGAATTTCCAAGGAAAAATAATATGAAGATCTACTCCTCTCTGACTGAGTGAAATGTCCCAGTTTTCTCCTGGTGTCTTAGAAAAGATCAAGAATGCCGAAATTGCATTCCCAGGCCCTCAGTCAGGCTTATTTTCAAATTCAGAACTCAAAATTGAGTTCGAGAAGTGCACCAATGTTTCTAAAACTGAACCAGAAGATTGCAAAATGGAAAATTAAGACTGCACTGTTGCACCTGGGGTCAAATCCTTCTTTATGGCTCAATCACCCAGTGCCCTTGGCATGCCCTTGTCACATGCCATTTTCAGGATTGATCTTCAGGTGAATATGAAGATGGATTGATCTTCAGGTGAATATGATGATGTGCTGCCCAGGTGCCCCTTCAAGGAAGGCCTTACTTCCCAGGGGTGAGGAATGCAGTGAGCAAACTCTGTATTGGTCTGCCTCACATTTAGAGAGATGCTTCAACTCATGTCAAAACCTCCCAGGCAGGCCACATCAGATAACTGAGGAAGGCAGGAGTATAAACAAGCTTGGCCATTTCTACATGGTAAGAACAGTATGGGCTGGACACAGTGGCTAAGGCCTGTAATCCCAGTACTTTGGGAGGCGGAGGCAGACAGATCACGAGGTCAGGAGAGTGAGAGCATCCTGGCTAATACGGTGAAACCCCATCTCTACTAAAAACACAAAAACAAAATTAGCCGGGCGTGGTGGCGGGCACCTGTAGTCTCAGCTACTTGGGAGGCTGAGGCAGGAGAATGGCGTGAACTCAAAAGGCGGAGTTTGCAGTGAGCCGAGCTCGTGCCACTGCACTCTAGCCTGGGCAACAGAGCGAGACTCTGTCTCAAAAAAAAAAAAAGAAAGAAAAAGAAAAAAAAAGAACAGTGTGAAGGGTCATCCTCACCCCAGAATCCCTTGCAGATTAGTCAAGTCTTCTCAGGTCTGCATCTCATTTCACACTGCAACAGTTTTGCTTCTTCCACAAGGATTTTCATGACCATTATAGCACCCAGAGGTCCAAATACCAAGGTAACTCTTCCTGAACTCATAGAACTTGCTCTGGATTTGCTCTGATTCGTGTCTCTGGGCTCCTTTGGATTGCCAGCTCCTCAAAAGAGATGTTGTCTTATATGTGTGAATTGTAATAACTTATAAAAGTTATATGGCTGGCACAGATGAGCATACAATAATTGTCTGAAGAATTAATGGGGTAATTATTTAATTTTAGAAGTAAATGGGAGAGATGTGGTGACAGATATGCTCCTCAGAATGAAGAGGCAATATGGCAACAAACCAAAATCATATTGTCCTCTTTTAAAAATATAATTACATACCCCACTATTCCTAAAAGGAAATATTTAATACCAATCATAGTCTAGAGTACCTAGAGAAAGGAAAAAAAAAAGTATTTGGAGAAGGAAAGGCTTTTCCAAAATATCAGCACCAGAACATCAAGATCACTTGAGAGTCAGTTTTTCTACTCTATGTTGTCATTAGAGGGGGTTCCTAGTGAGGGCAGATCATTTGTGTATCAAAATTTCAGGCTTCCTGGATTGACATTGACCACACTCGGTATATCTTAAACTAGACAGGTATTCCATGGCGATAGAGTCTATGCAATCCTACCCCCAAACTTCAAGAAATCTGAGAGACCAAAGAAAGAGGCTGACATATCCAGTTTCTCAGAAAGAATCATTTAATAGAGACTTAGGAACAGAAGCCATGACTATGTCACATACAGCAAAGTGACAAAATGATGGATTGCTGTGCCATTACCCCCAGACCCAGAGTTTATATACTATAGGGAATGAATGTGTACAAAGACACAATAGGAATGGGACTCGGCACTCCCAACCCCACTAATGCATTTTTTTCAGACCTGCTGGTCCTGCATGCTGCCCCTGGGGTGCTGGGACACAGCCCAAGAAGAGGGCAGAATGCAGTGCTCATGGCAGAGCAGGTGGCCCCCTGAGCTCCACACTGCTGCTGCTGGCTGGCCTAGCACTGTCGGGCAACAGTGGACAGAGGCTTCAACCTGCAACTTCCCTATTTCAATTTGGCCAGGAGTTCCTGCATCACCTCTTCCATAACCTTCCATAAAGAAGCCCCAGCATGCCCCACCCCACTAAGGCCTGTACTACGGACTGGTAAATGCCCTGTAGCTGCTGGAGATCCCAACTAGACCATCCAGACTGTAAACCAAAAATAAAATCCTAAGTTCCCCAACTGACTTATAGACCTCACTTCTTGGCCAAGGGTATTCCAAACCAAACCTGAAAGTCTAGTTCAGGCCGTAATGGGAAGGGAGGTAGGACATGCCTCATTATAATCTCCTCCCCTTGGAATTCAAGCACAACTGACTGGCATTAACATTAATACCAAGACCTTAAGAATGACAAAACAGACTCTCTGTAGCAATAAGACACGAAATTCCAACCCTCTCTAGTATAGAATCACATGACAGCATAAACCAAAAATAAAATTCTAAGCTTCCCTCTCACCCCCCAAATAACTGAATAGACCACTCCTTTTGGCCAAGGACATTCAAAAGTTAGCCTAAAACACAAATTCAGGCCATGGTTGGAAGGATTGGTTGGATATGCCTCATTATACCTTCCTCCCTTTGGAATTCAGGCACAACTGACCAACATTCACATTAAAACAGTGACCTTAAGACTGACAAAGCAGACTCTTTATAGCAATAGGATGCCAACATGACAGATAGCTGGCCCTGAAAGAAATCAAAGTATTTTACCCCAAAATATATTTCCTTGATGTTTCTTGAAATGGCCTTGCAAATCTGTCTGTTGTGGGGAAAATCTACATTCTGTAGACAATCCCTTTCTTTTTCCAGCTTTTTTTCCTGATCTGAGAATCAAGGAAGATTCTGGCACCTTGCAAAGTCTAATAAGAAACACTTACAGTCTATTCTCTCTGAAGCCTGCTACCTGGAGGCCTCATCTACATAATAAAAACCTTGGTCTCTACAACAGCTTATCTTAACACAGACACTGCCTTCTATTGATTCCAGGTCTTTAAACTCTTTCAATCAACTGGCAATCAGAAAATCATTGAATCCACCTGTGACCTGGAAGCCTCCTAACCAACACCCCACCTTCTCCCTTTTCCATCCCCATGCCTGCTCCAAGTTGTCTTGCCTTTCGGAACCAAACCAATGTACATCTTACATATATTGACTGATGTCTTATGTCTCCCTAAAATGTATAAAACCAAGCTGTAACCCAACCACTTTGGACCCATGTTCTCAGGAACCCCTGGGGCTGTGTCATGGGCATATCCTTAATTTTGGCAAAATAAACGTCTAAATTGATTGAGACCTGTCTCAGATACCTTTGGTTTACAAAAGCCAATAAGCCCTGAAAGAAATTGAAGTATCTTATCCCAAAATATGTTTCTTTAATATATTTTACATATTTTGACATGGCCCTATAAAGCTGTCTCTTGTGGAGAAAAATCTACATTCTGTAGAGAATCCCCTTCCCTTTCCTGGACTTTTTCCTGGTTCAGAAGAGAATTAACTAAGAGTGTGGCACCTTTTAAAGTCTGATAAACCTTTACAATATATTCTCTCTGAAGCTTGCTACCTGGAGGCTTCATCTGCATATGAATCTTGATCTCCACAACCCCTTATCTTAACCTAGACACTCCCTTCTATTGATTTCAAGTCTTTAGGTAATAAACTCTTTCAACCAAATTGCCAATCAAAAAATCTTTGAATTCTCTCCTTCAAGTTGTCCCACCTCTTTGGTCTGAACCAATGTACATGTTACATGTATTGCCTGATGTCATATGCCTCCCCAAAAGATATAAAGCCAAGCTGTATCCCAGTCTCCTTGGGCACATGTTCTCAAGACCCCGTGGGAGGCTGTGTCATGGATCATTGCTTCTCATATTTGACTCAGAACAAATTTAAAATATTTTACAGTTTAACTCTTTTTGTTGACAAGACTTTGCACTCCCACTTTCCTCTAGAGACAGCCCTGTTGATGGAAAAACCTTACAAGCCAAGATAAGCCATGTTCTGACCCTGTCCCATACATTTCATTCAAGGTCCTCTGATTGGAGGACCTTTGAAAAGATAGAGCAAATGGCCTTCCAACATAGATTTCACTCAAAGAAGTTAACCCTATCAGCCTCATGTGCACAACACCAGAAGGATGACTGGTCTTTACCTTTGCCTCCTTCTAATACTAAAATCCCCACCCAGGGAGAGGCTTATTTGCCATTTTCTAATCATGTCATGTAGGTATTAGCATTACTTCTTACTATACCTGTGCACCCTGCACTGCACCCCACACACCTGGTGACACTCACCTATCTCATGAATTATGCATGTCACTCTCCTTAACCCCCTTGTGCCTGAGGTTTCAATTTTTTGAATTTTTGCAATCAGACCTTGGTGATGACCTTGAGCAATAGGATACGAATAAATCCCGCATGCTTAGCATTCCAATAATGGGGCATGAGGCATAAATGTATTAAGGCACCACAATGCACAGCCTTTAGGGAGACAGCATGAGAACTTTAACTCCAGTGCTGGCTCCCTTTTGTTCCAATGCAAGCCCTTAATAAAGGCCTTGACTGGGAAACTTGTTGGGCCTCATGCCACTTTTTATTACATGAGAATGTAAGAACCTGTGATTGGTAACAATAGGACAATTGAAGTCGATTCCCCAGGGAAAGGCAAGAACACTGTGTACATCTCCTTAAAGGCAGGATTTATAGTAACAGTAGATAAAGTAGAAATCTTAGAGGCATTCCCAGAGCAGGGGTCAATCAGAAGCCAGCATGCAGCCAAGCAGCCTAGCAGTCCGGCAACCTAGCCTCAAGCTGCATTTTAAACTTTTAATCTTTTCCCTTCCTCCTTCCCATCCCAGTCTCAAGATACAGCTTTGAGACAAACTGCATATGTGTTACCTCTCCTCTTTAAATCCAGGCTCAGAATGTGTTGTGAACCTCCACTCCCTTGCATTTCCCGTACTATGCTCCCACACCTTATGCACATTTATTTACCTACATACTTGTTAAGCACACACCATGCTCTCTTATCTGGTCCTACCTTTCCTTGGAAGTTTCATGGGTCAGATCCTGATAGGGACCAGGCACTTCTGGAATTCTTTCTCCAGTAAAAGATTACTCCAAGGATGGAATCCACTCCGGGTGACAATAAGACTGACTGCAACTAATTTATAACCTGGCAGGATCCACAAAGGTGCCAACCCTTCACCAAATGAGACAATAATTCAAGATGAGACATCAGAGCAAGTCACGACACCTGGTACCCCCTAGCCCCTTCTCTCTTCTGTATTCCAAACCCTTTCTTTAAAAAACCCTGCGTACCCTCCACAAATCGAAGAGTGGAATTGCTCTGTACTCTTCCCCCTACCTAGAACGGATAATAAAGGAATATCACTCTTTCTTATCATAACGCATTATTATTTTGACCTCATTCTGTAAGAAAGAAGTTCAGCAAGCAGCCAGACCCTTTTTGCTGGTTACAAACGTGGTGAATTAGCATCCAAGAAGGAGCTGCTTTATCCCCCTAAACAGGCTCACTCTTTTGGCAATTCTGATTTAATAGATTTGTTTTAGACATTGTGGTCAGACAAGTTTGGAAGACACTGTCATAACAGAGTCCTATATTTCTCCACACATATCTCTTCAGGTACACCTTTCCCAACCACTGCCCTTCCTTTTCCCATGAATGTATAACCCAAGCCTGCTCAGAGTCTCTACAGATACAATGGCGTGCATTTAGTTTTTATTTTTATTTTATTTATTTATTTATTTATGTATTTTGAGATGGCGTTTCACTCTTGTTGCCCAGGCTGGAGTGCAATGGCGTGATCTTGGCTCACTGCAACATCCTCCTCCCAGGTTCAAGCGATTTGCCCGCCTCAGCTTCCCAAGCAGCTGGGATTACAGGCGTGCTCCATCACACCTGGCTAATTTTGTATTTTTAGTAGAGATGGGGGTTTCACCATGTTGGTCAGCCTGGTCTTGAACTCCTGACCTTAGGTGATCCACCCTCCCCAGCCTCCCAAAGTGCTGAGATGGCAGGAGTAAGCCACCACTCCCAGCCCTGCATTTATTTGAAATCTTATGAATTAGTATGGTCAATCTCTTTTCATTATTCTCTGTTTAGATTTATCAGAAGAGGAGAGAGATACCTGTGGGTCTGAGGCTCACTTATCACCTGGGCTTTTCAATTCTCCTTGAGAAATTGCTGCAGTTTGCTTTGAGGAGACAACATAATTCCAAATGTCTTGGTTATCCTTAACTAGGAATTTTGGTGTTTCTCAGACTGCTAATTTTCATCCTATTTATATTAGTTTGCTACAGCTGCAATGACAAAGTACCACAGACTGGGTGGCTTAAACAATAGAAATTTATTTTTTCACAGTTCTGGAGGCTACAGCAAGCCTAAAATCAAGGCTTTAGTAGGGTTGGTTTCTTCTGAGGACTGTAAGGGAAGGATCTGTTCCAAGCCTCTCTTACTGGCTTGTAAATAGCTGTTTTCTTTCTGTCTTCACGTAGTCTTCCTTCTGTACATGTTTGTGTCCTGAACTCCTCTTCTTATAAGAATATTATTCATATTGAGTTAGGGTCCACCCTGAATATCTCATTTTAATTTAACTACTCTTTAAACATGATGTCTCCAAATACGTCACATTCTGAGGTCCTGGCGCTTAGGACTTCAACATATAAACTCTGAGGGGAACATAGTTCAGGCCATGACACCTCTGGAAGCAAGAGTCTTTATTCTGTAACAAAACCTAAGATAATCAAGTGGGCACTCCATGTTCAGAGTATCATCCTCCCTTCAGAGAGGAATTCTAAAAGAAGTAGACATCCCATCTGTTACAAACCCTAGTAGAAGAGAGCCCAAGATATCAGGTGATACCAGAGACCTGGAAATAGGTGATTTCCAGGGACTGGAGTGTGAGGTGTAAAGAAGTTAGTTCTTGTGTCTAGGTTTTTTTTTTTAAAAAAGGGTTATGTAGAGATAACTAAATAGAACTGTACCACCAATTAATGCTCCATGTTTTCTATCTCAAGAACAAATGCACAATCATTTTGAGGAGAGTGTTCATTAATTTCACAACTCTCACGGCTAAGACAGGCAGTTAAGCCAAGTAGGAGAAGCACGGACACTAAAGTGAAGCCAGCGTGGGTTTAAATCCTAGCTCCATAATCTCGTGGCTAAGTGGCCTTGGCAAATTGTTTTTATTCTTGTTATGCAAAGATGCTTACAGTTTTAAAAAAGAGGTATTTCTTACCTCAAGAGTTTGTTTCATAGATTAAAATGAAGTAACACAAGTTAGGCTTTCAGCAGAAGGCTGGAGACATAATGGAAATTCAAGTAAGTTTGGCTTCATTCACTTTCTTTTCTTTTTTGGGGGGGTTGGAGGGGATGGAGTCTCACTCTGTCACCCAGGCTGGAGTGCAATGGCGCCGTCTCAGCTCACTGCAGCCTCTGCCTCCTGGGTTCAAGTGATTCTCCTGCCTCAGCCTCCCTAGTAGCTGGGACTACAGGCGAATGCCACCATACCCAGCTAATTTTTGTATTTTTAGTAGAGGTGGGGTTTCACTATGTTGGCCTGGCTGGTCTTGAACTCTTGACCTTGTGATCCGCCCACCTCGGCCTCCCAAAGTGCTGGGATTACAGGCATGAGCTACCACGACCAGCCTGGCTTTATTCACTTTCTTATTCTCCTGTAGGATTTGGAATTCCAGTTCAAATTTTCCAGTTTAATTGTTGATTTCTCATGATAACTGCTCATGCCAGAAAAACTTTCTTTACGTTCTAGTAGCATCTTCTATTGCCTAAGTGGATCTTTCTCTCCTCTCTCCCTTTTTGCACATGAACTTCTGAAGCACAGCATTTATAGTATATTCATATTTTCTGTTCTGTGTCTTAGCAAAATGTCTGGAATCTAACAGGGCATCAGCCCTTATTCAGGTCTATTGCCATATCCATAGAATCATGTTAGATAGAATATCAATTTATTTATGAATGGCAAAACATTGCAGCACCATTGTCTATCCTAGATCACTTGTCTCTAAAAAAAAAAAAAAAAAATCATTGAACAATAGCATACCATGTAGGAAACCACTCTTAACAATCTCATATAGACTAATCGCCAGTCCTTCTTCTGCCCAGCCTAAATCTATCCCCAGGACAAGGCCTTACAGCAGCACAAAGCAGATTCCAATCCAAAAATGTTATATAGGGCCACCAAATAACGAGAGGAGATGAGCTGTTTTCTCTGGGCACCTTTTATGCACTGTTTACTGTGAGAGCCAAAAATTGATCTTGGCTCTCTCTTTTCTTTCTGTTTTTTACAGATTGAGCCTCTTGTGCTGTTTTTCAACCAGTTCCCTTCCGATAGGCAGATATGGTGGGTTAAGATATTTCTCACTGATGAAGAAAGTTGATATGTTTTTAAAGGTTTCCCAAAACTCATCTGATACCATTTTCCCTAGAGCCTCTTTCCATCTGCTTCTCTGCCTTTTTAGGACAAGATAATATCATTTTGTAATATATGATTTTACAGTTCAATTTATCTGGAAGTAGTCTATGTGAAGGTTACTAATAATTACATTCCCTGATCTTACCCAGGGTCTTAAGCCCACTTTTTCCAACCAGAGTTAAGGGATAGGTGAATATTGCCAAACGTTCCTGAGAAGCTGACAGTGTCTCTTTTCCTAATTTCAAGTTCAGGATTACACATCAATGTCTATAAATTTAAAAATAGGTTCCATTCATCATTCTAGAAACTGGGCTAAATGATTTTTGAACATTCAAAATGTATTTAAAGTAGTTATGTTTAATATATTCATTTAAAAAACAAACAAACAAAAAACTAAGATAAAATACAATGCTGGAACTCCCAGATAGAAGCTATTTGGAGATATAAGTTCAGCTCACTTAACTATTTGTGGAGTGAACAGAGGTTTTTCAGTGGAGAGAAATACTCATGTAACACAGAGAGATACTGACAAGGGACCCTCACACCTCTTGGATATATATATTTACCCCAACACTCTAAATCAAGTTACAATTAAAAATATGGTACCCTGTTTCATTAGTTGTTTATATAAGTAGATCCATGTCTATAGCAAGAATTATTACCTATTATTTACCTATAATGGGAATAATATGGGAAATTTTATTTCTAAGAAAAATTTTTAGGAAAAAAACACACTTTGATTAGCATTTGTCAGAGGGATTTAGAGAAATATTATTGTTCCAGGTGTCTTGCTACACCACATACTTCTTTACCCCAAGTGGAGAGCTGCTCCTTTGAAAATATGTCCACCAAATAGTTCTGATTGCTGTTGCTATCTCAACCACAAACTTGGTAATTGTGATTACCAAAAATTCTAAATATTTAAAAATTACAGAATATAGGAACAGAAAGACCAGTTGGGAATCTTTTGTTCCAAATTTCTCATTTTCAGATGTAGAACCTGAGGTTCACAAGGAGAAAAAACTTTCTCAAGTTTACATAGCAAGTAAGTAAAAGTGAGGACTGACTGGTCAAATGTGACTCATGCTCCAGTTTCCTTTCAACTCTATTCCATCAATTATTGACAAAAGATGGTTGGTGATTGTTCCTACATTCTGTTTTCTGGCTATGGGTTGTTTATAGAGTGTTCTGTTTGATAAAGGGCTGATGAAAAGGAGGACTTCAGAAACCACTCTCAGTCTTTGGCATCATTTTATTGATGCCTTAGTTCCCCATTATCTTTGATAAGTCCCTCAATCTTGTATGCCAACACAAACAGATAAGAAATCAAGTTACATTATTCCAATTTATTGCACAAATACAGGCAATTGAGAATACATAAGGAGATCACAAGCACACTAATAATTAATGATACAATACTGCATCGTGGGATAGAGTAGTTATGGAGGGAGAAATTAAGGCTGGATGAAAAGGTGTGCGTTCAGTGGTCTTCATGGAGAAGATGACCTTGAAGTTGAAATTTAGAAAGACAATTTGGGGCAGTGATAATGTGAAGAGAACCCCAGCATTGTGCTCTGTGTCTGCCTGAGGTGGGCATACTATAAATGGCAGGCAGGGTGGGAAAACTCTCAGTTAGATCTTGAGAAAAAATTCATAAATTGTGTGTTGCGTATAAGAAATATGTAGTCAATGATGAAAATATAAATTGGGTGAAATGAAAGAGAAATACTATACAACTGTAAAGATAGATTGGATCCACTCCTAGAGGTTCTGGTAAACCAGGTTTAAGTGTCTGTATGTGAACGTCCATGCCATGGAAGGGATGTAATTAATACCCACAGATGATCAAGAGTAGAGAGGCAGCTCAGCATGATACACAGTGAAAGGGTAGGGTTTTTTATTCTGCTGTCAAAGTTGGAGAAACAAAATTTTATTTTAGAAAAATGAGAATGGAAAACCTCAGGCCCTACAATTAAATAAAGCATACCAAGTCACTTAATTATCTGTTGTGTGATTGTCATGATCACTTACATAATCTAGTGAAATTAACATCTACCTGTCTGTCACCTTTTAATCTTGGCATCCTCAATACATAAAATGTAATTAATTATTTCATTAATTGTGACTAATATTCTCAGACTGATTTTTTTCAGTCATTCTACAGGACTCCTAGGCTAAAAACACAAACGATCTTTTCCTTCTTTTATAAACAGAATTTTTTCTTCGCTTGCTTTTCTTCACTACCTTCTATTCATAATCAACTATCTTATTTCTCACATATGCCCCCATTCTCTGTCTCTAAAGGTCTTTGCAAATGTTTTATTAATTTACTCATCACGATACTCGTGTGTGGAATTTCTCAGCACCTTCTGCATTCATTCACTATTGCTATTTTCTCTGCCCCATATTCATGCCTTAAGTGGATTGCTTATCACTGCGGACTTTTCTCCTGCCCAGGCCTACAGATACTGTCTCTGACGGTTACTTATTGTCTCTTTATCTAATCTTTCTCTATTTTGGGCTACCTGTTCTCTACGGTTTCACAATGCATGTTTATGACTAATTATTGTATTTTTTTTTTTTTTTTTTTTTTTTTTTTTGAGACTGAGTCTGGCTCTGTCGCCCAGGCTGGAGTGCAGTGGTGCGATCTCGGCTCACTGCAAGCTCCGCCTCCCGGGTTCACGCCATTCTCCCGCCTCAGCCTCCTGAGTAGCTGAGACTACAGGTGCCCGCCACCAGACACGGCTAATTTTTTTGTATATTTAGTAGAGACAGGGTTTCACTGTGTTAGCCAGGATGGTCTCAATCTCCCGACCTCGTGATCCGCCCGCCTCCGCCTCCCAAAGTGCTGGGATTACAGGCGTGAGCCACTGCGCCCGGCCTATTGTATCTTCTATTCTAGATTTTTATCCTTAGTTTTTCCCTCCATTTATAGGCATGTGAAGTTTAACTTAGCTTCACCTCTATCTTAAAATAATTCTCTTACAGTGTTAACTTGCTTCATTTAATAATGATTTCTCCTATAATGACACTAAACCTCTGTCAAATTTTATCTTTACCAGAATTCTGTATTGAATGTCATCAGGCCCTCGATGGCTGCATTTCCCTTTGTCTCCCCAAAATGAAAGTCTAAAAATGAGCTTAATTTAGGTCTAGTTGTACTCTTCCTCCACTTTTCATATTTCTGACTTTTTATCTTTATCTTTTTCTTTTTTTGAGATGGAGTCTCCCATTGTCACCCAGGCTGGAGTGCACTGGCACAATTTAGGCTCACTGCAGCCTCTGTCTCCTGGGTTCAAGCAATTCTCCTGCCTCAGCCTCCCAAGTGGCTGGGACTACAGATGCCCGCCACCCTACCAGCTAATTTTTTTTGTATTTTTAGTAGAGATGGGGTTTCACTATGTCGGCCAGGCTGGTCTCAAACTCCTGACCTCGTGATCTGCCTGCCTTGGCCTCCCGAAGTGCTGGAATTACAGGCGTGAGCCTCCGTGCCTAGTCCTTTTTATCATTTTTTTCAACATAACCAGTGTTCTCCTTTCATCTTAGACTCAAACACTTAATGTATTAGTCAACCAGTTGCTTGTCTAACTTTATTCTTTAATTTGTTAACAAAGTCTACCAGTTCCTCTTTTTCTACACGTTTTAGATATAACCATTATTTCCATTTCCACTCACTTTATTTCAGCTCAGCTCTTAATTTATTCTTCTTTTTTTCACAAATGTCTCACTAAATGATCTCCCCACTTACAATTTCCCTGTTTTTACCTATCTACCTCCCCAGACAATGGGTAACTTAATAAAATTCCCCACTTCCTACTTATCAATCTGCAAACATTATCTAATAATACCATGCCAGTGAATGTGCTGGTGATTTAGGCAATTATACAGATTTTTATAAAACTTCATGCAATACATTGCAAGAATGTATTATTGACTGGTGGTAAAATATTTGCATAGAAAGTTATATATAGTGTAAGTTATATATATGTGTGTGTGACTGTGTGGGTATGGGTGGGTGGTACAAACCATGCCCAACTGTAACTATTAGGAATGCTAAAAAAAAAAAAAAAAAAAAAAAACCATAAGAACCAAATATTATGAAACTGTCAAAGTTTAACTCAACTTTCAGCCAGCCTTCTTGTGTTCTGTATTTGCACAGTTATAATCAAACAGTTAAATCTTGCTTATTACATGTTGACTTTCCAGCAGAGAGGTGTGTGAAGTAATAATATAAAACAAGAAAAATAGGAGTCTATCATATCTACAAATGGAAGGAGAATATTAAGGGGAACAGAAGCAACAAAAACAAAATATTCTCATCTGGCAAATAAATCTAATGTAAAATTGGCAGGCTGTGGAGAGAATAGAAATTTTTCCAGTAGCCCCTTAACAAGACCTTGGCCTTCTGAATTCTTGGCTGTGAATCAGAGTGTTCTGGACATGTGATTCTTATGAATCAGTGGGAGGAGACATTTCCCCTCGATCTTCCAACTCACTGTAAATAGCTGAATATATGTTTAATTCTTCATAAACACGATCATCTGGAACCTGATAAGGGAAAAATCATTTCATATCAATCACCACAAATTTCCCATCCCTAGAAGTCTTGCTCAAGAGACTTATCTCATCTACTTTTGTCTTTCTGACTCTCACACTCTCTGTCATTACTCTCTAATTATTTCTTTCAGTTCCAGAAAACCAAACCAGACTGGCTGGCTAAGTGGGCCCAAAAGAAATCATGTCAGTCGATGACAAGTTGGTGAGGTTATTCCTTAGTATATTTGCAGTCTTATTTATCTATCTTTGGAAGAGAGTGATTTTTTTTTTTTTTCTTTTGAGACGGAGTCTCACTATGTCACCCAGGCTGGAGTGCGGTGGCCACGATCTCGGCTCACTGCAACTTCTGCCTCCCGGGTTCAAGCAATTCTCCTGCTTCAGCCTCATGAGTAGCTGAAATTATAGGCGTGCATCCCCATGCCCTGCTAAGTTTTGTATTTTTAGTAGAAACGGGGTTTCACCATGTTGGCCAGGCTGGTCTCCAGTTCGTGACCTCAAATGATTCTCCAGCTTTAGCCTCCCCAAGTGCTGGGATTATAGGCATGAGCCACTGGCCTGGCTACTTTTTTTCTTTTTTTTTTTTTTAAGACCAAGTCTGGCTCTGTCACCCAGGCTGGGGTGCAGTGGCATGATCTCGGCTCACTTAACCTCCACCTCTTGGGCTGAAGCGATTATCCTTCATCAGCCTCCTGGGGAGCTGAAACCTCAGGAACCTGCCAACACGCTGGGCTAATGTTTCCTTTTTTGTTTTCATTGTTGTTGTTTTGTTTTGTTGTATTTTTTAGTAGAGATTTGGTTTCGCCATTTGGCCAGGCTGGTTTCGAACTCCTGACTTCAAATGATCCACCCTCCTCGGCCTCACAAAGTGCTGGGATTATAGGCGTGAGCCACTGTGCCCAGCCTGGAGGAGAGTGATTTTTAAAAGTGGCTAGACTTAAATGCCTCAGGAAAGTGGACAGGTGGAGAGAGTATGTTTCATCCATCAGACCTGGGCAAGTACGTGAGCACCAGGTGCTAGTGGTTCTCATCAAAGGTATAATGGACTGGTGAGGCAAGTGGAAACAGTTGGTAGTCATGAATCAGAAAGGAAAGAATATTGAGGTTTTAGAGCAAGTTGGAAAGGAAAAGTCAAGAAATAAAGGAATAAAACAGAAACAGGAGGCCGGGCACGGTGGCTCAAGCCTGTAATCCCAGGACTTTGGGAGGCCGAGATGGGCGGATCCCAAGGTCAGGAGATGGAGACCATCCTGGCTAACATGGTGAAACCCCGTCTCTACAAAAAAAAAATACAAAAAACTAGCCCGGCGAGGTGGCGGGAGCCTGTAGTCCCAGCTACTCAGGAGGCTGAGGCAGGAGAATGGCGTTAAACCGGGGAGGCGGAGCTTGCAGTGAGCTGAGATTCGGTCACTGCACTCCAGCCTGGGCTATAGAGCGAGACTCCGTCTCAAAAAAAAAAAAAAAAAAACAGAAACAGGAATAGGCGGCTACTTCTGGGGCAGAAAACAAGGCCAGATACCTGGGTGGTTTCCTCACAAGCCTCCTGCACATTTGTCTCTCATGCTCCACACACTTTAAGGCATCCATATTTTCTAACATTATACAGATCCTATTTTCCCAACCCTCATTCAGAGGGATATACTATGAAATGTGTGCTACTTATGAGTATAAAATGTGATTTAAAATGTGAGATTTGGAAACCAAAATAATAAAACTTGGAGAAACTATTTTCTGGAAGAAATGTTTCAGAAAACCCAGCCCGTATTTTTAAGGAATAAAGCTCCAATTCTTTAACCCGTCATTCAGGATTTTATATCAGGCTTCTACCTACCTTATTTCCTTTGAGTTCTTCCCCAGCTCCATAGATGGTGAGTGACAGAGCACTACCAAGTCCCAGAATGGTGAGAAACAGCATCAACACTACCATTTCCTATTGAACAGCAACAAACGATAAACAAAGAGTCACATGGTAGGTGCCCCAAAAGTTTATTTTCTTATAGCATCTCCTGCTTTCATCTCCCCATCATCTGACCAGTCCTTCTAAAGTGACACACACACACACACACACACACACACACACACACACACACACAGAGAGAGAGAGAGAGAGAGAGACACAGGAAAACCCAGAGATGGTTACTTGTAGTAGGTAACTTTAACCCCAAGGAATTTGCCTGGGTTGAGGGGAGCGGGCAGCCAGCATCTCCCTGGACTGTGTGAACTTACAGAACACTATACCATGTAATGGAAGTTACAGAAAAGGATGGTGTTTATGGAACAAGAAAAGAGGGCTTCTTACTTACATTAGGACCCAGAATCTTAGTCTTCCCACACAAAATAATACATACAGCGGAAAAGGAAGCCATAAAGCACTTTTCGGTCCCAAAATATTTCTGGCAACTGTGGATGTGGATATAAGCCGAGCTCTTCTTCAGGTTGATGATCAGGATGGTAATTCCTGTTGCCCCAGCTATGCTGCTGGCAGTGTTTGCTCCCAGGCTTCCTCTCGCCTGATGATAATAAGGAACACTCAGACCTGGGCCTGCACTTACTGGCACATTCAATAAACCTATCTTCATTTCAGGGCTGGATGCATTCAGTAAATTCCACATTGCTTCCAAATTTTGGTTAAAAAGGGAAGCCGTGAAAATGGCCACATTGTTTAATGAGCATATATTTCTTTCTCGCTGGACTGCATTCAGGAACCACATGGACACATACGGTCTTTCCTCAATTCTTCTTCTTAATTGAAAACTAATTATTTATTTGATCATGTGAATATACCTACAAGGACAATGCCAGTGTGGGGACACTTTTTTTTTTAGAACGAGCATCAAGGTAAACATAAACTTCATTGTATGTTAAATGGTGCAATTTATGTTTCTACTGATTATATCCAACTTCTGTTGCAAAAAGCCCCAGAACACAAAATAGATTGAAACAAAGTCATATATCTACATCCACTAGTAATACAGGAGACAAAGACATGTTTCCCTTAAGACTCCTCAAACTCCATTCTTCTTACCTTTTCAAAGAGGAACAAAGACAGAAACAGGCAACTCACCAGATATGTTGCATTTCTCCTTTCAGATAAAATTGACAAAATTCCAGAAATAGAAAACTGTTCAAAAAGGAGGAAAAAAAGAGCCACAATGAGTTTCTTGTTTTCAATGTGTCCTTTTTAACCTCATCTTCCAAACATAGGTACAATTTGGGGTACTTGATAAAGTTACTTAGTAATGTCACCTGTGAACCCAGTATTTCCTTATTCTTAGTTTCTGTAGAGTGCTCCTCAAAAGTAAATGTGTGTACGAATAAGCCTGGGTGTAGTGGCTCATGTCTGTAATCCCAGCACTTTGGGAGGCCGAGGTGGGGGGATCACCTGAGGTCAGGATTTCGAGACCAGCCTGACGAATATGGCAAAACCCCGTCTCTACTAAAAATACAAAAATTAGCCAGGCATGGTGGCCTGTGCCTGCAGTCCCAGCTATTAGGGAGGCTGAGACAGGAGAATTGCTTGAACCCGGGAGGTGGAGGTTGCAGTGAGCCAAGATCATGCCACTGCACTCCAGCCTGGGCGAAAAGAGTGAGACTCCGTCTAAAAGAAAAAGAAGTGTATATGAATCATGTGAGGGTCTTGCTAAAATGCAGATTCTTATTCATTAGGTCCTGGATGGGGCATGAAATTCTTCATTTACATGAGACTCCCAGGAGATGCTAACCCTGACAATGCAGGGGTTACTCTTGGAGCAGCAACGTCCAGCAACATCAGGGGCATGAATCTGTTAGACCACCACTCTCATTCTATTGCAATTGTCTATTTGTATGTTCATCTTCCATCAGCTCCTCTAGGCAAGAAACATGTGTTTGTGGCATGCATATTTCCAGAGTTTGGCATGTATCATGTGAATATAGAGTAATTATGAAAATGTACATGATGATATTTTTACCAAACATTTACATATTTGATATAAATATAAGTCAATAGCACAAATTCAAAGCAATCTCCTAAAGACTCAGATTGTGAGTTTGATGGGTTGAGAGACACCTAATAAGCTGTGTTTGAAATAAAAAGACAGTAGAGACAAGTTTCAATGATAACAGAAGTAGAGGTTCAAGGAGAGTCCTGAACAAGTCATCTGAGCACTAAGGATTTAGCAGAATGCACAGTGAATGTGATATAGTTTAGAATTAAAATATATTCTCATGAATGAAGTATCGATATAATGAAAAAACATGAATAATCTCAAAATAACTGTGCGGCGAAGGAAGACAAACAGTAAAGAGAACATACTTATATAAAAAATGCAAGTTAATTTATATTCACAGAAAGCAGATCAATGGTTTCTTGGGGATGAGAGGAGAAGGAGTGGAGGGAGGAAGAAAGAATTACAAAGATATACAGGGAAGCTTTCGGAAATGATGGATACATACATTGCATTAATGTGGTGATGTTTTCGTGTGTGTCTATGTGTGTCAAAGGTTAGCAAATTGTACGCCTGAAATACTTGCAATTTATTATACGTCAATTAGACCTTTAAAAAGTTAGATACCTTATTATCTCACTCATCCACCTGTTTTTCCACATAGAACAATGAGTAAAAGAGATACCACGAGAAAAATACCTAAAAGTTTCTAGGGCATGGAAGGTCACCATGTGCCCATTGATTTTAATTTTTCTCACCCCAGCAATCTCTTTCCTCATTTTTCATGAAGAAAACTTTATTTTCTATTATTATTATTTTGAGACAGACTTTTGCTCTTATTGCCCAGGCTGGAGTGCAATGGCTCAATCTCCGCTCACTGCAACCTCTGCCTCCCAGGTTCAAACAAGTCTCCTGCCTCAGCCTCTCAAGTAGCTGGGATTACAGTCATGCACTATCACACTCAGCTAATTTTTTATATTTAGTAGAGACGAGGTTTCACCATGTTGGCCAGGCTGGTCTCGAACTCCTAACCTCAGGTGATCCACCCACCTCAGCCTCCCAAAGTGCTGGGATTATAGGCGTGAGCCACCGTGCTCAGCCTCTGTTATTATTTTTAGATGACAGATAAAGCCATATGTAGTTATCATCTAACTTTATTGATGAATAGTGCTAGAGGTATGTTCTTGGAGTTGGATTCTGAAAGTTTAGGTTCAGTTACTATCAGCCAAGTGTCCCTTAGGCAAGTCATTTAACTTGAATTAGATTCAGGTTTCTCATCGGATAAAACTGTGGGCTAAATGTTTAACCCAACGTTAATTATAAAAAGAATGTTTTGTTGTTGTTAATGAGCATATCTATGTTAGGAATTATAAATATCATCTTAATACTGGAAATAACTGGTTAGTTCTTAGCAAGAGAGAGACCTATGTTCAGTGTTATTTCAGAAACTATTATAGATATATACTCACAAATATGGCTCCCCAGAATGGATAACCTGCTTTAAATGATGAAAAAATGTCTCCCTCAATGTGTGAAATATCAAGTACAGAGCAGACAACTGTTCCAAAACACAGGCATATCATACCAATCAGAATTTGTGTTACCTATAGAAAAACACATGAATTTCATGAAAATCAAAATATTTTCCCAAGATTGTATCATTTTTTAATAATAGAGGCCGAACATGAGAAACTGCTTTAGTGTCCTAGACTGTCCTGAGAAGGTGATCCACACGTAAGATTTTCCAGGATACCCTGGCCACTATAGGAATTGATACAAGCACTACCTAATGCATGGATGGCCAATACTTTCTCCATGCGCCTTTACGTATGTAGTCATGTTGAACATCAGTAATTGTTCTTTACATCTAAGTAATGATAAAGATGATGAATCCTTCACTCCTATTGGCCATTCTCATCCTAGCAATTTAAAGTCTTTTTGAGGAAATGCTTCTCTGTTCCCAAAAGGGCCCAGTTAGTATCAACTCTTTATCTACCATGTTTTTTAGAGGACCTGCCACCTCTCATGAATCCAAGTGGGAAAACAGTTGATGCAACTCAGTATTCTTTTCTAGACCCAACCCTAACTCTAGTCAAAGTTGGAGGAGGCTCACTCACCCCCAGGAACTCCTGCTCTTTTTTCAAAACTGTCAGCCACGTATGCTGTGGTGGGGATGAGGCCGACTTCGGTAGTCCGCCTGAAGATTCTTCCTGGGGAGATACTGCCAAGACTTCAAATGCAGGCACACTGTGAAATTTAAAAGCAATTCAATCATAAGAACATTCTCTAACTCCCTGTGCAACATCCTCGACTGACAGAAAGGGGAGTTTTGTTTATTTTTTCAAAGCCATCCTGTAACTCAAATCTTCATTGTAATCACTAAGAAACTAAAGCTCAGAGCATCCAAGTAAGTGACCAAGAACACCTGAACGCTATCCAAGTGATTAGATGGGACAAAATGGAGCAAAATCCATGCCAAATTTTCCTATTCTTAATCCAGTGTTACTTTCAAGTTCTTTCTCATTCATCTATGTTGATAAGTAAAACTGAAAATAAACACAGTTACCTATGCATCTCACAATCCTTTTAACATAGAAATGTATCTGAATATATTATGTCAGTAACAAACCCCAACTTCATGTACACAGAATGCAATGAAGGGATGACTTTGAATGGCTAGATGGGACTCTTACTATTTTCATCTTCAAAGAAGCATCCCACAGCTTATGGATCATAAAGACCAACCAAGAAGCAGGTTATTTTATAAAGTATTTACAAAAGCATGTGTGAAGGGTATGTGTCCCGCAGCACATATCAGACACAGAGCAAGAGATCTACATACCTAGTATGAACTCTCCTGTCTCATACCCAGAAAATGAGCTTCTAATGTGAGAAAATCTGTTACTTCCACTTTACAAGCTGAGTAAAAATGTTCCTCTTCAGGGAGAGAGAATCTCTTGGAAAGTACGGCAAGTAGCTTCCTCATACCCAATATATTAATTAAACTAGATGAATCCATGCCTAAATCAATAAAGTTTCATCTCCTAAGCACTGTGACTATGACTTCCCCTGCTGCTAAGTGACTGAGAGTAGAAAAAAATAATACCCTATACCTACCTGGACGGCTCTTGTGGGAGAGAAAGATTTGCTCTCCTACTATTTTCCGTGTCCATTTTTTCATTAACTGAGCTATCCAGGAGTAAAGAATATTGTTATATTGCGACTTGGTGGATTTCCTCTTGCTGCATGCTCTGAATAGGCAGTTGAAATGGGTTAACTCATGACATTGATGATTATCTTTATACATATGTCATTTGCCAGACAGATAAGTTTCCTGGCTGATTAAGATCAACAGGCTTTTACTTGTAATGAATAGAAAAATTGAGAAGTCTACTAAAGAAAGACTCATATGAAATAAGAAAATTTGAGACTCCTGGAGCATAATTTTGCCTGAGACTAGCAGGATTTACAGAACCTGAAAACGAGACATTTTACTAGGAGTTGAGAAGGTGAGAACGAACTGTAGAAAAGAAAGAGATGTGCCCTTCTTCTGGAATTTTCCCCCCTTGTGTCCTAATTCAGCCATTTCTATGGCAGAAGTTATCCAACTGCACTTCTGAAAAGCTTGTCTTCCTTGTTTAAGGCATACTTGGTTTCACACATAGACCCAAAACTGAAGTGCTGTTTTTGTATGTGAGTGTGTGTGTGTTAGTCTCTGAATCTCCAGATCCGTCTATGATGTTAATATCTATCACCTCTCTCTCTCTTTCTGTCTTTTAGAAACTGTTTAAATGATTCTCTGCAGTAGATGGTCTTGGAAATACAACCGGCTGCATTGTAACTGCTGTGAACCATACCTGATAGTGCGTAAAAGCTAAGAAGACTCCCTTGTCTGCTAAATTATTAGACTGATGGTGCTTAGATCTTTACAGTGGCAAGAATGGGACAGTGAAAACACTGAGAGGCATGAACTTTATAACAAATCCCACGAGCAAATCTAAACAGCATCGGACTGAATGGTATGCCTAAGTTAGAATCAGGGCTAAACCATGTGATCATTGTAACACCATAACTAGCTAGACCATAGCAAAATCAGTACAGATAAGATTCAGAGAAGGTTTTAATCTATTTTATTTCAGTTTATTTATAAACATAACCTTGAATGGCTCTTCAATAATATTTAAGATACTAAAAATCACACCTCTAATCATGTGTGGTTTTTTGGGGGGGAATGTGAAAAAGAAATTTTTTTTGTTGAAAGCTAAGATATTTACATAAACAGAGGATACTAAAAGACATATTTGTATAGCTTTTGTAGCCAAGTTTATTAACTCAGGTGTCATCTTCCCATGGTGTCTTCAGGAATTGGTGGACATAACCAAGGTGCTTTTGGAATTAAGGAATAGACATTACTCACTTACACGTTCATCCAAAAAGAACTTAATGTTCCATGCCAGGCACTGCCCTTATCACTGTGCATGCACAGATGAATGCCAAAATCCCAGGTCCTTCTAGTCCACAATCAAGCAGAACAGAACAAAAATAAATGATATATTATTACCCAATATGTTGGAGCCTAGAGGATGTTGGAACACATAGAAGGGTATAACAATTCTACCTGATAGGGGATATGTAGAGTTTCAGGGAATGAATTCCCAGAGAAGGTAACATTTGAGTCCAGACTTAAAATTGAAATGATAGCATCAACATTTTTCTATTTGCTTCTTTTTCTTTTTTTTGAGACAGAGTCTCACTCTGTCACCCAGGCTGGAGTGCAATGGCACGATCTCAGCTCACTGCAGCCTCCGCCTCCCAGATTCAAGCAATTCTCCTGCTTCAGCCTCCCGAGTAGCTGGGACTACAAGAGTGTGCAGCTACACGCAGCTAAACTTTTTGAATTTTTAGTACAGACGGGGTTTCACCATGTGGGCCAGGCTGGTCTTGAACTCCTGGCCTCAGGTGACTCATTCACCTCGGCCTCCCAAAGCGCTGGGATTACAGGAGTGAGCCACTGTGCCCAGCCACGAATTTTCATTTTATCGTTCTTTCTTTTTCTTTTTCTTTCTTTCTTTTTTTTTTTTTTAAATGAAGTTTCGCTCTTATTGCGCAAGCTGGAGTGCAATGATGCCATCTCGGCTCACTGCAACCTCTGCCTTCTGGATTCAAGCGATTCACCTGCCTCAGCCTCCAGAGTAGCTGGGATTACAGGCATGCGCCACCACACCCGGATAATTTTGTGTTTTTAGTAGAGACAGGGTTTCTCCATGTTGGTAAGGCTGGATGGAACTCCCGACCTCAGGTGATCCACCCCCCTCAGCCTCCCAGAGTGCTGGGATTACAGGCGTGAGCCACCACACCCAGCCTTATTGCCTCTTTCTTAGTGAAATTTCCCCACACCTGCTGGGCAAAGTCCTGAAGTCATGGTTCTGTGTGGCGTTTCCTAGTAGTTTATAGTAGTTCATTATTTGTGCAGCAAATAATCAGGAATTGAAGTTGAGATTTAGACTGGAAACAAACTGAAGATGGTCTTTGGTGTTTGCACGCGATGCTATTTTGTGAGAATTGTCAACAGAACCTTGCAAAATGCAAATCAGAACCTGTCATACCTTATGGACTCCAAATTGTTTCCTATCCCAATTTTCACAACCACCTCCTTGCCCCTTCGTAAGTTACTTATTATCTTCTATGCCTACACTTTGGTTCCCTACAGTCATGTTTTGTCATCTTTCACAATAATAACATTGAAACATATGACAAAATGACTGGCTTTTTTGCTGAGGCAAAGTTATCAAGATGAGTTTTAACCATGCTGCTACCTGAAAGGAAGAGATAACAGAGTTAACACCCCTTCCCTACCATGTATCTTTCCTCCTCTAGCACGGTCTTTGCACACATGTTTCACCCACCCCACATCTCTGGCTTCCTCTTTGACAAGCAAGGTTTCCTCTTTCAGTTACATACTAGATTTATTTCTTGAAACTTACAAAAAATTTGCTTTCGTATCCCACATGAGCAATTGTTTTCTCAAACTGAATGCTCTACATTGAGCATTGAAATAAAATAAATATGTATGAATTTGCATGTTACAAGTTGAAATTTATACTATCTCAGATTAAAGCCTTAAAAGTAAAACCTAAAACCATAAAAACCCTATAAGAAAACCTAGGCAATACCATTCAGGACATAGGCATGGGCAAAGACTTCATGACTAAACACCAAAAGCAAATGCAACAAAAGGCAAAATTGACAAATGGGATCTAATTAAACTAAAGAGCTTCTGTTCAGCAAAAGAAACTATCATCTGAGTGAACTGGCAACCTACAGAATGGGAGAAAATTTTTGCAATCTATCCATCTGACAAAGGTCTACTATCCAGAATCTACAAGGAACTTAAACAAATTTACAAGAAAAAAATAAACAACCCCATCAAAAAGTGGGCAAAGGATATGAACGGACACTTCTCAAAATAAGACATTTATGTGACCAACAAACATATGTAAAAAAGCTCATCATCACTGGTCATTAGAGAAATGCAAATCAAAACCACAATGAGATACCATCTTGCACACGTTAGAATGGTGATGATTAAAAAGTCTGGAAACTGAACAGATGCTGGCAAGGATGCAGAGAAATAGGAACACTTTTAGACTGTTGGTGGGAGTGTAAATTAGTTCAACCATTGTGGAAAACAGTGTGGAGATTCCTCAAGCTTCTCCTTGGTGAAGGAATGAAAACACTGGGCCATAAGTCCAGCATTCTAATTTTTCTGGGGACTGCTGTGGCATTTGCTTCTGTCTTGCCTATCTCAGACCGTTTATTCCCCAAAGAAGACCACCAGAGTCCAGAGTCAAAGCTAAGCAGCAAGGATCTTTATTACAGGTTCGAACCTGGAACTCTCCCTCGCTCGTGAAACGAGACGGGCAGGAGAGGTCCCCCACTGAGCTCCGAGCAGTGTTATATAGTCTAAGAAAAGTGGGCATAGAGTTATTATACAAATCAGATATATGATTGGCTAGTGTTTGAACAAGGCAATTTGGCTAACTATGATTGGTTCCCGCCATTTCTGATATTTTGGTTCAAACTTTGAGGCGGGAGAGCAGGTTTATGGCAGCAAGAGTTTATCTTACTTAAACACATCTTGTGACCTTGCCTCAGAACTTACAAAATCTCTGGTATGTGCAAAACAAAATCTCTGGTACGTGCAGAAAACCAGGTACTCACAGAACTTACGAAATCTCTGGTATGTGCAAAGATTAGAGAGCAGAACAAGGGTGTAGCGGGTGGGGGGCGGGTACACATCTATCTTTGTGTCCTTTCACTGGCATACCCTAGACACATGGGCATCATTAAGAACAAAGGCTGCAGTTTGAATAGCAAGCTAGTACATGCCACATTCCCCCCTTCCATCTCAGGGCAAAGCAAATAAGCAAAACAAACACTGAACCACAACTGCCCCCTTTCCAAAAAAAACCCAGCTCCCTGAGAAGGGAAAGAAAAAGAGAGAGCCATATGTTCTGATTTTTCTGAGGGCTGCCCAAGGCACTGGCTCTGCCTCAACTGTCTTCCATGACTGGATGCTCTGTGTCCAGAGTAGGTGGAAGTAGGGCGGACAGGGGTTCAGCTGTCTCTAGGCAGCAGCAGCGCAGCGGGAAGCTGAGACTCTGTCCCTGGATCTGGCTGCTCAAAAGCTCCTGTTTATCTTGTAACTGAAGTTTTGTACCCTTTGGCCTAACTTCCCTCCTGTCCCCTGCTCCCTAGTCTCTGATAATCATCATTCTACTCTCTGCGTTTATTAGTTCAACTTTTTTGGGGTTCACTGAGCTCATACAGTATTTGTTTTTCTGCGCCTAGCTTATTTCACTTAGCATAATGACTTCCAGTTCCATTCGTGTTGTCACAAATGGAAGGATTTCCTTCCTTTTTATCACTAAAAAATATATTCCACTATATATGTATTCCACATTTTCTTTATCTATTTATCTGTCCACGGATAGTTAGGATGTTTTCATATCTTGGCCATTGTAAATATTGCTGCAATGAACATGGCAGTGCAGGTATCTCTTGAGCACACTGATTTCAGTTCCTTTGGATATATACCAGAAGCGGGATTGCTGGACCTATTTTTAACTTTTGAGAAAGCCCCATACTGTTTTCCCTATGGCTGTACCAATTTATGTTCCTACCAACAGTGTACAAGGGTTTGCTTTTCTCTATACCCGGGTCAACACTTGCTATCTTTGGCCTTTTTGATAATAGCTGTTCTAACAGCTGTGAGGTGATAGCTCATTATAGTTTTGATTTGTATTTCTCTAGTAATTAGTAATGTTCAGCATGTTTTATATAGCTGTTGGCCATGTGTATGTCTTCTTTAGAAAAATGCCTGTTCAGGTCATTTGCCCATTTTTAAAAATAAGGTTATGTGGTTTTTTTTCTTCTGAATTGTAGCAATTCCTTACATATTTTGCATATTTACCTTTTATCGGATAAATGGCTTGCAAATATTTTCTCCCATTCTATATATTGACTTTTCATTTGTTAGTTTCCTTTGCTATGCAGAAACTTTTTAGTTTGATGTGACTCCACTTATTTATTTTTGCTTTTGTCATCTGTGCTTTTGGCGTCTTATCAAAAAAATTATTGCCAAGACCAATGTCAAGGAGATTTCCCTATGTTTTCTTTTAGAATTTTCATCATCTCAGATCTTACATTTAAGTCTCTAATTCATTTTGAGTTAATTTATGTAAATGGTATAAGGGCCCAATATCACTTTTTTCCATGTAGATATCTAGCTTTCCTAACACCATCATTTTAGTCTCAAATTTTCCCAATTCTAAAATTGTCTTGATTTTGTATACTTGTTGGATTCCAAGCTCATATTATTGTCCAACTTTACACTGTTAATACCATTCTTACTGGGTTTCTTTTTTACATATTCACTTATGTACCAGCCCTCTCAAAACTGTTACTCATAATGCAGTCATAGTGACCTTTCAAATTGGCATTATTAGTAGTATCACCATCCTCTGAAATCCATTCAATAACACCCATTGCTTTATGAAAGATTCAGTCTTAATTGGCCCACTATACCCTTCATGACTGGATTTCTGCCTTCACTTCTTCTCACCCTACTGCCTCCATATGAATAGATATATAGACATAGTCTTTTCCAGAATATCATATGAAAAGACTGTATCTGTATATCTATTCATATGGAAAATAGTTTAGTTGTTACCAGAGCTTGGGGTGGGGAGAGAAGTTTATTTTCAAGAGATTACAGAAGGGAACTCTTAGGATGATGAAACGGCTTTGTATGGTACTGTGAATACATAACTCTATGTTTTGTTAAAACTGATAAAATGGTGTTTTGCAAATAATGAACTTTACTGTATGCTACTTTAAAATAAAAATTAACCAAGATACCTGTGGAATGCAGGATGAAATTTAAGCTGTGAAAAATAAATTAAACAACTTTAGAAATGCATGCCAACCTCATTGAAAGAGGTAGAGGTTAAAAGGAGCTGGCCTAAGTATTTATAAAAAACAACTACTTTGACTGCATACCTTAAAGCTAAGGATAAAAAGAACTATACACAAACAGTGTACTGTAGGTAGCAAATTTATTTCTCACAAAAATACTGGTTAGCAATTCTGAAATGAATTTACATGTGTACTAACGTTAAACAGGTAAGGAAATAAATTGTGGAAATTGTTGCCAGATTTACATATTCAGAAAATAGGTTATAAATAAGCAGGGTTGGGAGGTTGCTAGAATGGACCCTGTGTGACCATATTTGAGTAGAATTTATCAGTAGGAATTCATGATAGAGAGAAAGAGAGAGTGATGGATAGATACATACATACATATGGTAATAAATATAGATATGTGCGTGCATGGGTAGTGTACTTGCATATATTTCTTAGCTTTGTCCCCTAAGAGGGCCTTGTCATGCACATCCATGTGAAGAGACCACCAAACAAGCTTTGTGTGAGCAATAAAGCTGTTTAATGACCTGGGTGCAGGCGGGCTGAGTCCGAAAAGAGAGTCAGCGAAGGGAGATAAGGGTGGGGCCGTTTTATAGGATTTGGGTAGGTAAAGGAAAATTACAGTCAAAGGGGGATTGCTCTCTGGCGGGCAGGAGTGGGGGGGGCGGGGTGGGGTGGGGTGGGGCGGGGTCACAAGGTGCTCAGTGGGGGAGTTTTTGAGCCAGGATGAGCCAGGAAAAGGACTTTCACAAGGTCATGTCATCACTTAAGGCCAGGACCGGCCATTTTCACTTCTTTTGTGGTGGAATGTCATCGGTTAAGGTGGGGCAGGGCATTTTCACTTCTTTTGTGATTCTTCAGTTACTTCAGGCCATCTGGGCATATACGTGCACAGGGGACGCTGATGGCTTGGCTTGGGCTCAGAGACCTGACAGGCCTAAAAGCAGTGACATACAGTAGCAATGAGCGTATCTTGCCCCCAGGTCAGGTTTTCTAAACATAGTTCTCTAAATAAAGAAACCAGGGCTCCCTGAAGAAATGAAAATTCTAAGTCTGCAGCAGGTGAAATAACATGAAGAATCTTGTAGTTCCAGAAAATATGAAAGTGCTAAAAAGGGGAGGGTGGCGTGGAGCATGTCAAAACTACACAGGAGCCAACTCAGCTCCCAATGGCCAAAGCTGGAAAACTTTGAGAAACAAAATAAATATTGCTCATAACCAAAAGAATAATATAAATATTCATGAGTACATAACGATATAAATGCTTTAATAAACAAATGAGAGAAGACACAAATCTTCCTTACTGAAACATTTAAATGATAAATAAAGGAGAAATGAGGGAAACAAAATCAGCTTTTGAACAACACAGTAGTACTTGCTGCAGGCAAAATCTACACAGGAATGCTGAAACTTGTGGTTTTTCCCATCTCTGTGGTGTAAATCCTCCCATCAGAGCTAACTTCAAGCTACCCAAATTATGTTGACCTGTGCACCCTGAAAATTTAAAACTGACTTCCACAAACCAATAGAAGCCAGTCTCAGGACATCCCTGTGTAAATTTTTTTTTTTTTTGAAATGGAGTCTCACTCTTGCCCAGGCTGGAGTGCAGTGGCGCAATATCAGTTCACTGCAAACTCTGCCTCCCAGGTTCAAGCAATTCTCCTGCCTCAGCCTCCTGAGTAGCTGGGATTACAGGCGTGTTTCACCACACCCAGCTAATTTGTGTATTTTTAGTAGAGATGGGTTTTCACCATGTTGGCCAAGCTGGTCTCAAACTCCTGACCCCATCTCGGCCTCCCAAAGTGCTGGGATCACAGGCATGAGCCACCGCACCTGGAACCTGCATACATTTTTCAATTGCTTCTTAAAACTCACAGAGTTGTCATTTTATAATCTCTTGCGACGTCCACCTCTCTCCAAACTTTTATTTTTCCATCTGCCCATTATACACTGAAGTTAGACCCAGTAAAGTCTCTAGTTTATTCTTCGAATATTCAAACTTTTTTCTAACTTAAAGGCCTTTGAATGTATCCTCTTTTCTTCCATCCTGTTAACTCTCAGTTATCTTTAAGATCTCAGCTGAGAAGAAAAGTGTTCTGAAAAGTTATCACTGACATGTCTTCTAACCTGGTTTAGAAGCTCGTCCTATGTGCTTCTCAAGATTCCTATACTCTTCCTATCAGAGCCGTTGTGTGTTTCTAGGGGTCTGTATCTCCCACTACAAACAATTTAAGAGCAGAGATTATGCATCATTCTCTATTGTATGCCAAGCTCTTAGCACAATACATGATGCATAGTAGGCACTCCCTAAATGATTGTTGAATTGGAACAGGAATTAAAATCAATTAAAGAATGTGTAAGCAAAAACTCAGTTGTATGTAAGAAAACCCAGTTCCCCCTGAAGAAGAGAAAGAGCTGGAGTCCTTTAAAATCAACTGCCTGTTTTTCTGTGACTAGTGAGCCTTATCTCTCCCTTTCCCAGGCATTGTGAAAACTGTTTCTCTAGCTGTGCAGTTGCAAGGTCACTAGGCAGATAAGTCGTAAAACATGTTTTTCCTTGAAAAGCAAGAAATAATGTAATACATGTCTTAATTGAATAACTGTCTTTGTTTCTCGCTTCTGTAATATGCTTCCCCCTGCACAGATCTCCCCCGGCCCCACAAAATGCTTACAAGGTAACCGGACTCTTTGTTTGGGGCTCAGTCCTTTGGATGTAAACCAGACTGGGTGGGTGCACCTAAATAATTAAATAATTCCTCCTCAACCCCTCGGTCTCTCTGATTCCTTAATTATCCCGCTGCAGAATGGATTAAAAAATAAAGAAATATTTATTATATAAGTAGCCAAGAAGTAGAGAAGAACCTTTGCACATATGATATACAAGTAGCTAAGAGTAAATCATGGGTATAAATTTATGCACACAATAAGTGCTTATATTTCTTATTCATACATTTTATTTATCTTGACTATGTATGCATAAGAAATGTAAGTGCTTTAGCAGATTTATAAACGAGGAACTGAGGGAAGTTTTCATGCCACATTGCCACCTTGAAAAGATGGCTATTGGAGTTGTTGGAGGTTATACCAGGAGCCACAATGGAAGTGTAAGTAAGGTTTCCACTGTCCTCTCTCCAGCACATCTGACCACAATCCCACCTTAGCTTTTACCAGCAACAGCAAGACTAACCACAACAGCAACATTATTAGCAAGTACCTGTGGTGCTGTATCACATTTTCTTTTTATTTTCATTTAACCCTCATAGCAACTCACCAAGTAGTTGTTATTATTACATCTATTTTACAGATGAGGAAAACTAGGTCAAAGAGATTAGGTAACTTGCCCATGTTCATACAGGTAATAAGTGATGGTTTCAGAATTTGAACCCAGATGTGGCAGATTCTAAAGGCCTTGTTCTTTACTTCTCTACTTTACAGTTTCCCATTGTCCTTTGAAGAACTCATTTGGGCTTGCTGTCAGACTCACCAACATAAATCATCATTTACATATCAGGGCATGTGTGAGTTCCAGCAGTTCACTGAAATAAAATAAAATCCCTGAGTCTTAACCCTCTCATCTCAAATTTATTTTAATGAAAATTTTTTTCAAATAAATTTTTAAATTTATTTAATTAATTTCAAATAAATTTCATTCATCAAATAAAAAGTGAAAATATTTTAATGATAATGATGGTAATTTTTTATTTGACACTTTTTGTAATGCTGATGTTAAAGTCAAAAAGCATTTCTCTGTAATGGAAAAAATGTCTCCTTTGTCTTCCGACTGGGTGGTCAGAAGTTGGATTTTAGAAAAAATATATTAAATAGTGATTATACTGCCTTCCTTCCTTAAACCTCATAAAGCAATGGAGTAGGTGGGTAAGAAGAAATAGAAGCAATTTCTGGAAACAACTTTGGAGTAATGATCATAGAAGTTACAAATATCCAAGAATGCCTAAAGAAATGTATCTGTCCTTCCATACCCACAACACACAAATAGGATTTATAGTTAGGAGAGAAAGGATAGAGTCGTCCAAGGTTCTTGTAATTGGTGCCGTGATAGAAGGATTGAGCTTTAGAGATAGGCTCACGTTCTCCCGAGTTTGTGGGTGAAGCTCTGAGTCACTGGAGATTTAAGGTCAAATATTCATGCTCTCAGAATTATTTTCATAAGGAGGCATTCTTGATTCCACAGAATTGGGAGGTGAGGAAATGTCCTAGAAAATAAAACAACATTAATGTCCAAGAACAGGATCATTATCTCCTTCTTCTCCCATCCTTTCCTGTTATCATCATAATCATCAACAATAAAAAATCCATTCATTGATGATTACTGTGCCAGATGCTGTAAAGATTATATACACAGTCCTCACAACAAACATTAGAAGAGAATGAAAATATTATTTTCATCTTACAGTTAATATATCTAAAATTTAAAAAGAATTATTAATTTTTCCTAGGTCATACAAGTAGAAAGTCACAAGTTATAAGAAAATAATTTCACTTAATTCCAACTGTATGAGAAAGTATGCTCATATATTAAGTACAGTATTTCCTCTTGCATTTTCACATCTAAATTCTTTTCTACCCTTCATTCCACCTCTAAAATTCATAAATCTCTAATTCCAGGAACTCCACAAGTCATTACCACATAAAAGTTTATTTCTAAGAGTCAGAAACAGCTTCAAACCCTACAGGGAGGCTTTGAGACCATGTGGATGATTACTCATTTGAAAAATCTCACCACTCTTGAATTACAGCAGTTTGCTTTGCACAACATGGCGAAGGTAGAGATGGTTACGCACAATTCCAGCGAGGTGAGAATCAGCAGTAGAGACACCATGCCCTAGGGGATATGATGCCTTATATCAAACCCAGTGGCAACATCCAGAGGAAAAAAAAAATGTCAGCAGGAAACCAGACTACAACATCTCCCTCCCATAAAGTGGAACAAAGTGAACCATAAATTAAAGACACAAACACACATAATACTGTAGAAGAGATAGTATCTCAATCTAAAAGCATGAAAACATTTTCTCTGAAGAGAAAGATGTGTCGCATTTCTATGTCAACCCATGTGAAGTAGCTACAGGGGGAAGAAGCTGTAGAAACAAAATTCTGACACTATCACTAACATCTTCCAATTTGAATAGTAGTAAACTAAGGAGAGGAGTAGGCAGTTTAGGAAAATGAACAAAAATGACTCTTCCACGATTTCATTAATAGCACTTCTTAGGGGTTTAGGCATTTACATTATCCCTAGAAACTAAAACACTACGCTGATATAAACACAAAATAAAATTATTGGGCTAGTGATTCTACCATTATTCCTGAGGCACCCAGAAGCAACCAAACAATATATCCCTGGAGGAAAAATACCACCAAATTCACAGAAAAATCAGGCTCTGACAAATATAAATTTAGATCATTAAAAATATAATAAAGAAAATGAGAACACAAACTTCCATAAGTAGTGTCTCACTCATAGGTGGGAATTGAACAATGAGAACACTTGGACACAAGGCGGTGAACATCATACACTGGGCCTGTCTTGGGGTGTGGGGATGGGGGAGGGATAGCATTAAGAGAAATACCTAATGTAAATGACGAGTTAATGGGTGCAGCACACCAACACGGCACATGTATACACATGTAAAAAACCTGCACGTTGGGTACATGTACCCTAGAACTTAGAGTATAATAATAATAAAAAAAAGAAAACAGGAAGCTTAGCAGTGGGTCTGTAATTAACGGTTCATAGATCATTGGGATGAAATGGATAATTCCAAAGGAAAATATTAACTTCTAAGTAGACCTTGGAAGAGGAAGAATTCTGACACACAAATTTTTAAAAAATTGGTAAGATTATTAAAAAGTTTTCCTTTGAAAACACCATGTTCATTTCATTCTAAAGTGCAGTCCTTCAAAACTTCAAGTCATTATTTGAACATTCCAGATTGCAGAGAAAGTTGTAAATCTCTCAAGTTTGTTTTATTAAGCAAGGAGCTATGAAATGAAACTTAAAAAAAATCTCTCTGGGGAGTGTAATAGTAGTAGTCATAGTAATATTACTAATTGTGTAACATGATACGCTAGGCCTTGTTTTAATTGCTTATCATATGTTAACTTATTAAATACTCACATCAATCCTATGAGATGGGTACTATTGTTATCTCATTTCAAAAGTGAGAAAACTCAAGGGATTATCTAATTTGACCTTCATTATAAAGCAAACAGGCGGCACACCTAAGATTCAAATTATGGGCCGGGCGCGGTGGCTCACGCCTGTAATCCCAGCATTTTGGGAGGCTGAGGCGGGCAGATCCTGAGGTCAGGAGATCAAGACCATCCTGGCTAACACAGTGAAACCCCGTTTCTACTAAAAAAATACAAAAAATTAGCCGGGCGAGGTGGCAGGCGCCTCTAGCCCCAGCTACTGGGGAGGCTGAGGCAGGAGAATGGCGTGAACCCGGGAGGCGAAGCTTGCAGTGAGCTGAGATCCGGCCACTGCACTCCAGCCTGGGCGACAGAGCGAGACTCCATCTCAAACAAACAAACAAACAAAATTCAAATTATGGCAGCACGGTACCTGATATATTATTTTTCTGTACATTCTGGATTGTTTGAAATGTTTTATAATTATACACATTTTTCAAAAACATACATTTGATGTGGAGCCCATGTAATTGCATAGGTCCGGTGACGTTGAAGACTGACAAATGTTTAATAACTGGATATTAACTGCTAAATTTACTGAGAGAAAAGCAATCCCCACTACTGCAATTGTAGCACTGGCAATGTTCATTTCAAAACTCTTTCGTATCTAAAAAAGAATAAGAATTTTCAATTAATACATGCAGCACATACTTCATTCCTTTGGCAACAATTCATTGAAACAAACATTAATTGAATATCGTTTACACACCCATTGATATCCTAGATGCCAGGCAAACATCAATGACCAAAGAAAGATTTTTGTCCCCCACCCTCCATGGAGCTTATATTCTAGCAATAAAAACAAAGAGAAAAGTAAACATACTAATAGGTAAATTACATAATATTTTTGAAAATGATTAAGTACTAGGGGCTAACAGAATGGGATAAGGAGAATCTGGGAATTCAAAGAGAGGAGTGGGGGTTCATGATATTAAACAGAAATGACACTGGGGAGAGGCATGAAAGAGCTGTGGGTGCCAGCCAAGAGTCTATCTGGGGGAATATCCTTGCGATTAGGGAAACACTCAAAGTCCTGAGGCCAGAATCTTCTAGGGAAGCAAGGGGGCCAAAGGTGTTGGAGACACGAAGGCAATATTAGGAAATGAAGAAGAAGGAAAGTTAACAGAGAGCCAAAACATGTAGGGCTCTGCAGATCATGAAAAGAACCTTGTTTCTAACTCTAAGAAAAATACAAAGCCAATGAAGGATTTAGAGCAAATAAATGATATACTTGGCTTTATGGTTTCAAGGGATCACTGTTTCCAGCAAGGCAAAGAGAAGTTCAATGATAAAAGCTAGAAGCCCGATTAGGAGAGACAAGGTGGATTGGATGAAATGTCATCAATAGAAAGATGAGAAAAGGTCAAAATCGGATATATTAATAGCTTGAAAGTAGAGCCAACATTATTTGCTGAAAAGTAGGATTCAGGACTGTGAAAGAAAGAAGACTCAGGGTTATTCTGAGGTGTTTGGTCTGGGAATCTGGAAGGATAATGTTCCCATCAGCTGACATGAGGAGAAGGTTTGAGGAAGAAAACTGGGAGTTGAGTTTTGGATCTTTACATGCCAGTCTGATGATCAGGGCAGACACCTGGGCTGGAAATACTTATTTCAGAGTTGTGGGCATATAGATGTTATTTGAAGTCATAAGGATGTGTAAGATCACAGAAGAAGTACGTAGATTCTTATAGATTGAGAAGAGCAGGTGGCAAGGAATTCAGCTCTGGGGACCAGAACATTAAAAGGTCAGAGAGAAGGAGAGGAACCAGGAAAGGAGACAGATGGAGAAACCAAAAGATGGGAAGAAAACCAGCCAAGCAATGTATGCTGGAAGCCAAGTGAGGAAATTCTTGGAAGGAGGGGTGGGAGACTAACTATGCTAAATGCTACTCATAGGTTAAGTTAGATGAGGATCAAGAGTTGACCATTGTTTTAGCACAGGTGGAAGTTTTCAGTGATCTTAAAGACAGCAGTTACAGAAGATAGTAGGGAGTAAAATGAAGCCTTACTGAAGTGGGTTTAATTGAAACTGGTAGATAGAAATTAGAGAAAGAACATGATGATTCCTTTGAAGGAGTTTAGCTACAGAAAGAAATATGAATGGTGCCTGTCCCTAGCAGAGAGAAATAATGTCAAGGTTTTCTTGTTTTGTTTTGTTTTGTTTTTATGTTGAGAACAGTAACTGAATGTTTACATGCTGATTAAAGACTGGGCAAGGTAACTCGTGCCTGTAACCCCAGCCTTTTGGGAGGCTGAGGCAGGAGGACTGCTTGAGCCCAGGATTTTGAGACCAGCCTGGGCAACATGGCAAGATCCTGTCTCTACAAAAAAAAAAAAAAAGATAAAGATAAAAATTAGCCAGGCATGGTGGCAAACACCTGTAGTCCCAGTTATGCAAGAGGCTGAGGTAGGAGGATCGCATGAGTCCCAGAAGGTGGAGGCTGTACTGAGCTGTGACCACACCACTGCACTCCCACCTGGGTGACAGAGTGAGACTCTGTCAAAATATATATATATAGCAAGAGACACAAATTAAATTGATGCACTTGTGTGGGGAAAAAAAGCATGGAATCTTATACTCAAATAGGGAGATCAGCTTTAAAGAAAATCACAAAATTTTCCTATGGTAAGAGGCTAAAAGAAAAAATATATTGGTATAGATCTAGTCCATTAAGTAGTGGAGGTCTGAAAATTATCTTCTAATGGCTTCAGTTTTCTCAGAAGAGACAGAAAAATCATCAGCAGAGAGTACGGATGAGAGAAGCAGGATTGGTGTTTGAGGACAGAATAAAATGGTAAAATAGCTATCCATGGAGGAGGGAAAGTGAATGAATGGAGTAGGAAAGTGGAGTATCAGTGGCTACATGACTCACTAAGAACACATCATAGAGACTTAGCAGTTGTTTAGGAATAGAAGTTTGGACTTTTAGTTGTGAAACTAGTTAGTGGTGGGAGTTCTTACTTCCAAATAAGTAGAATTGGTCAAACGTGACAACACATAAAAATCAATAAGACTTTTTCTAAGCTTCAGGTTCACCAATATTCAGAGCAAGCATCCTAGGAATGCATCCTCACAATGTATGTGATCTTCTGTTTACCTACCATCTGAATACGTTAAGAAAACTAATTTTTTGTGCAGTAAATGATACTCAGTGTCTCAGTTGTATTCATGGACCCCTACTCTCCTACCATTTATGCATAACATATTTCCACTCCTCTGATCATAGAGAAAGAGGAAGTGCTACTTACCCATGTTCTTGTGGGTTTTCTCCCTGCTACAACAGACAAGGTTCCTGAACTACAAAACTGTTTGAAAATAGGAAGTAAAACAGATAAAGGAATATTAAGTCTCAACCATTTTCTTCTTGGCCCTCCCTCAATTAGCAGATATCCAGCAATAGTCATACAAACCTCCTTTTAAAATTCACATCCTAGGACACAAAATTGTACTTGATGTTGCTCATTTTATTTATTTATTCATTTATTTTGTCTTTCCATGCAATGAGTTTTATAAATCTTATTTTTTTTTAATTTTTTTTAATTTCCATATGTTATTGGGGAACAGGTGGTGTTTGGTTACATGGATAAGTTCTTTAGTGGTAATTTGTGAGATTTTGGTGTACCCACCACCCAGACAGTATACACTGCACACAATTTGTAGCCTTTTATCCCTTACCTCCTTCCCACCTTTTCCCCCTGAGTCCCCAAAGTCCATTGTGTCATTCTTATGCCTTTGCATCCTCATAGCTTAGCTCCCACTTATAAGTGAGAACATAAGATGTTTGATTTTCCACTCCTGAGTTACTTCACTTAGGATAATGGCTTACACAAGGATTTCATGACCAAGAACCCAAAAACAAATGAAATAAAATCAAAGATAAATAGCTGGGACCTAATTAAACTAAGGAGCTTTTGCACGGCAAAAGGAATAGTCAGCAGAGTAAACAGACAATCCACAGAGTGGGAGACTATCTTCACAATCTATACATATGACAAAGGACTAATATCCAGAATCTGCAGTGAACTCAAACAAATCACCAAGAAATAAACAAACAATTCCATCAAAAAATGGGTTAAGGACGTGAATAGACAATTCTCAAAAGAAGATATACAAATGGCCAACAAACATATCATTCACTTTTAAAAACTGAACTATCAGGGAAGTAATAATCAAATAATCAAAGCTGAATGAATACATTTTACAATCACCCCTATTTTTTCTGATCGCATGTTGACCCAGATAGTGAAAATGATTCTTCTGATTTTCAGACAATAATCAGCAGACAAATTTCTTAACTCTCAAGCCAGGACTCTCTGCTACACCACAAGGCAATTCATCAATACCCATTTTTCATTCCGTTTTTTAAGTATCTATAAACGTAACATGTAGATATAAGATAATTTTTAGGACTTCATTTGTACTTGGCAAATGTGATTTCTCTTAATCAGAAAGAGGTTTTTGGCCGGGCATCAGGGCTCATGCCTCGCAGTTCCAGCATTTTGGGAGGCCAAGCCTGGAGGACCACTTGTGGTCAGGAGTTCCAGACCATCGTGGGAAACGTGGTGAAACCCCATATCTACTAAAAATACAAAAGCAAAAATTAGCTGGGCATGGTGGTGCATGCCTGTAATCTCAGCCACTTGGGAGACTGAGGCAAGAGAATCACTTGAACTGGGGAGGCAGAGGTTGCGGTGGGCAGAGATCGTACCACTGCACTCCAGCTTGGACAACAGATCAAGATGCTGTCTCAAAAAATAAATTAATAAATTAATTTAATTAAAAAAATAAAAAAAAGAGTTCCTTGTTTCTAATTGGTTGTTCAAGAATTGCAAATCAAAACCACAGCCTGCAACCTTCCAATAACCTACAAACAATACTTTTGTCATCAAACACATCTCCAGCAGTGGTATCTAAGAAATAACACACAGCCGGGGGAGTATGAATACTCACAAACGCAGCACCCCAAAATGGGTAGCCTGTGTAGAAGGTGAAGAAAAATAAGTGCCTTTGGAGGTGGAACAGGTATTGCAAGGAACCCAGAAAGACACCCAAAGCCAGAATTATTGCTGCATTCAGGATCTGGATGGCCTGAAAGAAGAAGGGGAAAAAGGCATAACAGTCATATACTAAAGTGGACAGTGAAAATAGACCATTTTCATTTTTCTCAGCAAGGAGATGTCGGTGCTTGAAATGGTTAAAGTGTCAAGCCTAAATTAACAGAATAAGAGCTTATCTGAAAGAGTTTTTTGTCCCACACTATCCGCACCAATTCCAGTGGTAGCCTTTCATCTTCGCCTCTCCCCCACATTTCTATTCATTCTCAGGAACTCCTCTCAGAAAGTGGCAGGAGAGTAAAGGAGACATGGCAGGTAAGGTAGATGGAGTCAAAGTCTCTTCCTGGCATGCTTTTGGGCCATAACATGATGAAGGCAGACAGAGGATAAGCCATGTCGTACTCAGCCTTTCTCTCAACCCAATTTTTGTTTTCTTTTTAAAACAGAGTCTTGCTCTGTTGCCAGGCTGGAGTGCAGTGGCGCGATATTGGCTCACTGCAAACTTCGCCTCCTGGGTTCAAGTAATTCTCGTGCCTCAGCCTCCTGAGTAGCTGGGATTCCAGGCGTCTGCCATCACACCCAGCTAATTTTTGTATTTTTAGTAGAGAAGCGGTTTCACCGTGTTGGCCAAGATGGTCTCCATCTCCTGACCTCGTCCTGACCCTCCCACCTCGGCCTGCCACAGTGCTGGGATTACAGGCGTGAGCCACTGCGCCTGGCCTCTCAACCCAATTTTTAAATTTAAAATATAGAATATAAGCCTCATAGAGCTCAGGCTCCTAAAATGGCTGGTCAAAAAGCAGAAAACCAAAAATGAAGGGTCTTGGAATCTGTTCTCCAAGGCTCGATGTTTTCTACCATGAAAGAAAGGCTCTGCATTTCTGCTCCCCAGATCTATAATAAGTCCCAGTGTTTTCTCCAATTCTTCATTAACTCAGTGATAAATAACTCAGAATTTCCTCCTCAGCATAAGCAAGGTTTTCCTCATGATACAGTTGGCTCTTGAACAACATTGGGGTTTGGAATGCCCACACCCTTCATGGCTGAAAATCCACATATAACTTTTGACTTCCCAAAACCTTAACTACTAATAGCCTACTGTTGACCAGAAGCCTTACTATTAACATAAACAGTCGATTATCACCTATTTTGTATGTGACATGTTATATACAATAAGCTAGAGAAACTAAAAACGCTATTAAGGAAATCATAAGAAAGAGAAAATGTATTTACTATTCATTAAGTGGAAGTAGATTATTATAAAAGTCTTCATCCTCATCCTCTTCATGTTGAATAGACTGAGGAAGGAGAGGGAGAGTAGCAGTTGTTCTTGCTGTCTCGTGATGGCAAACAGAGGTGGAAGAAATCCACGTGTAAGGGAATCCTCACAGTTCAAACATACATTGTTCACAGGTCAACTGTATTTATTTTCTTCCCTCTTAAATCAATGTTTAAACTAAGGCTGACTTACCCCAAGAACTTGTAATTTTCCTTTCTGATAATCTTGTGATCCATCAATGGGCTGGTAGACAGAATTATTCAGCTGGTGTGGTCCCGCCTCACTGCCTGGGGTACCGTGGGCAGAGGCTGACCCCAGTTCTGCATTATCGACTACGTGGGAGGCCATTGGGGGTTGTTTATAGCTGTAATAGAAAAGAAATCCAAAGGCTTCATGCTTTCCCTTTTTCCACTAGCTACTAAAATTTCGAGTGTTCCAGAAGGGTTCAATTCTGTCCATACATTAAGATGACTCTCCACAAATGGGACACCAGGGCAGAGTAACAGAGTTTGTACAATATTCAATGCTGTCTTGCCTTGGAGTAGTAGACCTCATCGGGTCATTGTAGTAGGCCTTGGTACTTCACTCAACTTTGGAATGGTAAAGAGCAATTTCTTTCTCATTTTGCATGCACTGATATATAGTCCCTGCCTTTCTTCAAATCAGTCGAGGGCAACCAGACATATAGTTCCTCTGAGCAGTGGTCTCTTTATAAGAATAACGGCTTTAGCCAGATTCCAGTAATAGTAGTAGGTATCATTTATTTAGTACTTATTACTATATGCCAGGCACTGTCTAGATACTGTGAATGTATTAATACATTTAATCCTGTTATAATATTATTATTATTTTCATTTCACAGATGAAAAAAAATTGAGGTATAGAGAGATTGAGAAACTTACCCAAACTCATATAGCTTATAAATCATTTCAGATTCTACTAAAAACATTCTACTCTGAGGTCCAATATTTTTCCAATCATTACATTATATAGCACTATATAGAAGATATCTTTCTGAGTATCAACATAGCATGATAGAGTTTAAGCACTATGGAAGATCCAAATTCAAATCCAGATTTCATCATTTACTAGTTGCATGGTCTTATAGTGGGAACCTCAGTTTTCACTTCTGTAAAAATGGGAGTAATTTTAATTTGATATTAACATTGGAAGAGTTGACTTTGATAATGTACGGGATTCTTAACCTATGAACAGATAGTATCAACTTTTAACTTATACTCTGCCTTCTGACAAAAAGGACTTCAAGTTTGTATATAAGAGTCACAAAACAACCACCTCAATCATTACAGCTAAAAAATATGTATCACTAAAGTATACACATAATGCTTACTTTGGGCTTCTGAATGTTGGGCAATGTAACTTCCTAATTCATAGTACCCTCCAACATGAAATAGTTGCAAAATGCTTATATGCTTTTGTAAGTGATGAGGGACATGGCATGAGATGAACCATAAACACATGAAATGATGCTGTATTCTGCCAAAACTATTGATTGGGTTAAGAATAAGATAGTAATATAAATCATTCTACCATAAAGACACAGGCACGTGAATGTTCATTGCAGTACTATTCACAATAGCAAAGACATAGAATCAACCTAAATGTCCATCAGTTGTAGACTGGATGAAGAAAGCGTGGTACATACACACCATGGAATACTATGCAGCCATAAAAAGGAATGAGATCATGTCTTTTGCAGGAACATGGATGAAGGTGGAAGCCATTATCCTTAGAAAGCTAATACAGGAACAGAAAAACCAAATACCACATATTCTCACTTATAAGTGGGAGCTAAATGATAAGAACAAATGGACACATAGAGGGGAACACACACTGGAGATTATCAGAGAGAGGAGGGAGGAGATCAGGAAAAATAACTATTGGGTACTAGGCTTAGTACCTGGGTGACAATCTGCACAACACAGCTCTGTGGCACGAACTTACCTATATAATGAACTTGCACATGTATCCCTAACCTAAAATAAAAGCTTTTTATTAAAAAAGAAAGTAAAGAATTGTATCTTAATTTCTACTTTTTGTTATAAACTATATACCAGATTCATTTTTCTAGTAACTTAATTTTTTTGTTAAACTAAATACATGCCACTTTCAGGATGTTTACCTTTCTGATACTCTGTTCTGGGGGCATGTATGACTCTCATTTAAGTGTGATGACAGATTTACTAAGCACTGACTTAAAGTGAGAGTCAGGTCATGTTTTATTATTACACTGGGAATTGCTATAAAAGTTCATAAAAGTTCCCTACCAATACTGATAAAACATTTATTATAAATGTCATAAAATTTTCCTACCAATACTCCTCATCAAAGTTTCCTACCAATATTGATTTTCATGCTAAGATTAAATTACATTCTCTATGTATTTAAATATGGATAAATGTGAAATGACAAGGAGCCCTTAACCTCCCATGTTCAACACTGCACAGAACCCAAGAGCAAGGGAAGATCAATAAAGCTTAAAGCAAACTCTATATGAATGAGTTTCTAATGTAATTATCTGCAAGAAGTATAAATAAGAGCAGCCAAAAAGCCAAGACTTCAAATTTATCCACCTGGAAATTTGTATGTATTTTGGATTAAATATCTAATGAACTAAGATGCATGCAATATGGAGAATGTTGCTGCCTTATGAACAGATAATCTCTCTCCTGTGTCTCCTGCCTCACCTCTCACTGCTCCCTATCTCAAAATTCCATCCAGCCTTGTTTTATTGATTTGTCTTCCTTCAGAAGTTCCAAGTCCGCAAATGTCTTCAATCCTGTGTGCTATCCCACTATTCCTGAAAGACAAGTCCCCTCAAGCTTAACCTGGATAATTTCTGCTCTCCTTCCAGACTGATTTTTTTTTTTTTTTTTTTTTTTTTTTGCGTTGGAGTCTTGCTCTGTCTCCCAGGCTGGAGTGCAGCAGCCCAATCTTGGCTCACTGCAGCCTCTGCCTCCCAGGTTTAAGCTATTATCCTGCCTCCCAGGTTCAAGCTATTATCCTGCCTCAGCCTCCCAAGTAGCTGGGATTACAGGTGTGCACCACCACACCCAGCTAATTTTTGTACTTTTGGTAGAGACGGGGTTTTACCATGTTGGCCAGGCTGGTCTTGAACTCCTGACCTCAGGTGATCCTCCCACCTCGGCCTCCCAAAGTGCTGGGATTACAGGCATGAGTCACTGTGCTCGGCCCTTCCAGACTGATTTTCAGCCCACATGTCATACTTTCAGGACATTGTTTTTAGTCCTGGCCAAGTCTGGAAGAAGCATGCACCCCTTTTGTTTGCTCTCAGAATTTCCTCAATTTTCCTTCTCATACCACTTACTCAGCCTGAGCGTTAATTGCCTGGATACTTATCTGTTACCTCGTTGTCTACTCATCACTGCAACTCCAGTGCCTAGCTCAGAATCATCAGATGGCAAGCAGTTAACACATGTTCAATCAGTAACCAGACTTTCGGTCCAGTCCCAGGTAGCCATCCTGATAAATGATAATGGAAAATACCTCTGCAAGCACTGGAGCCTCTCATCCCAAGAAACTCCAAGAGCATTTCTGAAGGGAGCAAATATCTAACCAAATTATTTAACTTGATTTGTTTCAAATAATCAAAATAATCAGGGAGAATTTTCAGCCTTTGGGTGAAACAAACTATGTTTTCTAAAATTTGGTTAAATCAGTTATCTGTTTGTTAAAAAAAAAAAAAAAAAATCAGAGAAATGGTCCAGGTGCAGTGACTCATGCCTGTAATCCCAGCACTTTTGGGAGGCCAAGGCTGGAGGATCACGCAGTCAGGAGGATCACGAGGTCGGGAGATTGAGATCATCCTGGCTAACATGGTGAAACCCTGTCTCCACTAAAAACACAAAAAATTAGCCAGTTGTAACAGCACGTGCCTGTAATCCAGCTACTCAGGAGGCTGAGGCAGGAGAATTGTTTAAACCCGTGAGGCAGAGGTTGCAGTGAGCTGAGATGGCACCACTGCACTCCAGCCTGGGCAACAGAGCAAGATTCCGTCACCAAAAAAAAAAAAAAAAATCAGAGAAATGTAGATTTTCTAGGAAACCACCAGTTAAGTTCAGCTCTCCAGCTCTTAGTATATGGCAGGCATTTGTTCTAGGGCTTTACTCATGTTTACTAATGTAGTTCTCACAACAGCAGATGAATGGGTACTACTGTTATGATCCTTTCCATCTAACAGACGAAGAAGCTGAGGAACAAAGAAGTTAAGTAGCTTTCCCAAGCCCACACAGCCAGCAATTTGAGAAGCTAAAAATCAGAACCTGGCAATCCATCTCGAGTTATCATTACTCTCTACTGTCCCCTGAGCTATGCCAAAATGCACTTTGCAGACCCCATACTTCAGGCATATCCAGACCACCCCTCATTGTCAGAGCTGGCAGACAAGCTCAGGTGCAGCCAGTGGGATTAATGTATCTAAGAGGTGTGTGTGCCTGTGTGTGTGCCTGTGTGTGTATCCATACCCACATTTTCCCAAAGAAATTGCTGTATTATTATGTCTAACACTTTCTATCATGGCTCCAAAGGAATCATCACATCCTAAAGAGAAGCCATGCTCACAGTTAAATGTTCCAAACCTCTGCACAGCAACCAACCAGAGACCTTTGCAGACATCCCCAGTAGTCCACTGGGAGGCATTTTAACAAAAGATGCAAAAGAAAGGGGAATGTCTATGGAGAGGGAATCTATACCTTGGAGGCTTCAGGCTTTGGCAGACTGCTTTCCTCCCAAGTCCAGTTGGTCGCAAGTAGAAGACACTCAGAAAAGATCGCTACAGCATCTTTTCCCGATAGCGGAAGCCTCCACAGACTTAACGTTATCTTTACCTTATGCAACACTTTAGAGGACTCGGTGAAAATGTTTTGTGGGCTGACTGACCAGTGTGCTAATCACATCTGCATCTGGGGCCTCGCTGATCCATTATGTTTCCCAAGGGCTTAGTGATGATTAGGAAACTGGCGTGAGGGGTAACTGTCTTCCGGCTTTCAGATGTTGCTTAACACATTGTTGGAACAGGAAATACAAGCAACAAATATGGGTTACAAGTGGGAAGAGGTTGTGGGATGGAGGTAGAACAGAGCTAGTTGCATAGCAAGAAGAGATAAAGTCACACCGTCAGAGAAGCATCTGGAGGAGGGAGGTGGACACTCAGGTACTTCTTTTACATGATGTGCCAGCAACAGTGCTATGTACCTTATATGCATGATGACATTCAATTCTCACATGCTTAGAGAGGTTTGCCAATATCACAGATATAATAATAATGCTAATTATTGTTTAAATGTATTAAATGATTACTACGTACAGGTCATTGTTCTAAATGCTTTACATATGTTAATTCATTTCATCCTCACAATAACCCAGGACCCAGGTATTACTATTAACCCAATGTTATGGTAGAGAAAACTATGGTAGAGAAAACTATGGTATAGAAATGTTACCCAGCTTTCCTAAAATTTAACTGGAAAAGCCCTGTGCAAAATCTCTCTTTTGTACAATGGTGAAGCCCGAAGTGTGCCAGTTATCCTAATATGATTGTTAAAACCCCTCCTTTCAGTTTCTTTTTGGTTTTTTGTTGTTTGTTTGTTGAGATGGTGTCTCTCTCTGTCGCGCAGGCTGGAGTGCAATGGTGCGATTTTGGCTTACTGCAACCTCCGCCTCCTGCAAGCAATTCTACTGTTCCCACCTCCCGAATAGCTGTAACTACAGGCATGCGCCACCACATCCAGCTAATTTTGTATTTTTAGTAGAGACAGGGTTTCACCATATTGGTCAGGCTGGTCTCGAACTCCTGATCTCAGGTGATCCACCCATCTCAGCCTCCCAAAGTGCTGGGATTACAGGCATGAGCCATCACGCCCGGACTCCTTTCAGTTTCAAAAGTGGCCAAATTATATACTTATCCTAAATAAATGTCCTAAAATAGGTGATAGAAAGATCAGAGCCAAGTGACAGGGAGTAAGGAAGTGGCTAATGTGAAGATTCAAACCACAATCCTTATGAAGGTCACAGGGCCAGGCCTAAGAGAAAGGCCCAGAATGAGGGCACAGCCCCCGATCCATGCCCCAGGGGAGTCTGGGAGACAGAGAGGAATGTTCACAGCAAGGAAAGAGAGGTCCTAGTCCTACAAACAAGAGCATTAGTGGGGACGTGATCACAGGAAAGAGAAAGAGGGCCAGACACCAAGACCAAAGCATAGTGTGTGGGGCAGAGATTGTGAATATGAAATGAGCGGGGGCCCAGCTGGCAGAAAATGTCTGCACAGGCGCTCTGCTGGGAGAGCTGGCACCTGAGCCCTAGGGCAGCGGCTCTCCAGCATCTAGGTTTAGGAGTGAAGGAAGGGACTGAGGAAAGAGAAGACGGAGGCAGAAGTCAGAAGGACATAGCCAAAAGGAAGGTGGTAAAAATAAGATCCTTCCCTCCCCGTTTTAGCCAGAACGATTGCAAATGGAATACTGAAGAAGAAAGAGATAACAAGAAAATGCCTTCAGTGAAGAAGAGAAAGAAATCTGAAGAAGTGAAAGGAAAGAGTGGATGCTTTCAACATGCTCGTTTTGAATTTAGAGCTGTAGAAAAAGCCATGAAAGGAAGTCACTTAAACTCTAAGACTGCAGTTCTCCCATTTGTAAATTGAAGACCATAGTTTCCACTTTGGGGTAGAAAGTTCGAATGACAGAATCCATGTAAAGGTCTCAGTAACTAAGATCTTCACATGAGTTCAAAATAAGCAATAAAAATGATTGGGGTCTTTCTTCAATTCCTTAGAGAGAGGATGATTGTTGAGAAACCACTTTCAAAGGAAGAGTCACAAATAAAAATTTAATATACTTACCATGGGCAACATGATTGACATGTGTGTATTTGTGAAGTCATTACCACAAAGCAGATAATTAATCTACCCATCAGATCACATAATCATTTTTTTTTTTTCCTTTGGTGGTGGAGAAAACATTTAAGGTCTCCTAACAAACTTCAAGTACACAAAAAGATCCCCAGAATGTATTTATCTGATTGTACCTCATTAAAGTGGATGGGGGAAAAAAGTAAAATAAATATATAAAAACTATTTTTATTTTTTATTTTTATTATTATTTTTTGAGACAGAGTCTCACTCTGTCACCAGGCTGGAGCGCAGTAGCACAATCTCAGCTCACTGCAACCTCCACCCCTGGGTTCAAGCAATTCTCCTGCCTCAGCCTCCCAAGTAGCTGGGACTACCGGTGCACACCACAACGCCTGGCTAATTTTTGTGTTTTCAGTAGAGATGGGGTTTCACCAGGTTGGCCAGGATGGTCTTGATCTCCTGACCTCATGATCCACCTGCCTCGGCCTCCCAAAGTGCTGGGATTACAGGCATGAGCCACTGCGCCCAGCCTGGCTTAATTCTTAAATGTTTATGTGAATTTAAGACAAATTACTTCCTCTTTCTGAGCACTGCCTACAAAATGAAATGGCAGGATTTTATCCTTTTTAAAGGCTGAATAGTATTCCTTGTGTATGTACACCACATTTTGTTTGTTGATGGATGCTGGGGCTGACTCCATATCTTGGCCATTGTGAGGAGTGCTGCAGTGGACATGGGAGTACAGATAGTTCTTTGACATACTGATTTCATTTCCTTTAGATATATACCCAATAATGGGATTGCCGGAGCATACTGTAGTTCTATTTTTAATTTTTTGAGAAACCTCCATAAAGTTTTCCATAGCAGTTGTACTAACTTACATTCCCACCAGTAGTATGTAAGGATTCCTTTTTTTCTACATCCTTGCCAACACTTATCTTTTGATTTTTTTGATAGTAGCCATTCTGACTAAAGTACCATATGATCTCACTCATATGTGGAAATAAGTAGAATAGTGGTTACCAGAAGATGAGGAGGGGTGGGGAGGGGAGGGGAGGAGGAGGGATGCTGAAGGATGCTGAGGGATGGGTCAACAAAGCTAGAGTTAGGAGGAATAAGTTCTGGTGTTTTATTGCATAGTAGGGTGATGAAAATTAAAAATAATTGTATTATATATTTCAAAATGGCTAGAAGAGAGGTTTTTGAATGTTCTCACTAAAAGAAATAATGTTTAAGGCGACAGATATGCTAAGTACTCATTACGTGATTTATACATGTATTGAAACATCACATTGCAGCTGATAGATACAAGTATGTGTAAATAATTTGTTAAAAAAAAAAAAGAGAAGAAAATGAACAGAAGAGGTTTTAGAGCCACCCTTCTAAAATCCAGCCACATCATCACTCTTTATCTTACACATATGTATTATCTCACACTCAATAATTTACTTTGTTTTTAGCAAACATTCACCTGCCCAATATTCTCTCAAATCGGTTTATATAAAATAATTTTACATCCATGTTCAAGAGAAACACTATTGCTCAGTTTTAAGTTTTATTGAGAGTTGTGTAACTGCTTGAATAGCAATTGTTTCCTAGAGAACTAAAGTTCAGCAACTTAAGAAGATTCCAAGCAGTAGAGTATAGTGGCTAACGTACAAAGAGAGAGTATAGAGACAGATCTAGAGGCAGATTGCCTGATTTTAAGTCTTGAACCAACACCAACAAGTTGTATGACTCAGGCAAATGATTTAACCTCTGTTTGTTTGCTTATCTGTAAAACTGGGGTAATAGTGATATATTTCTCTCTTTAAGAAGATTAAATAATTTATCGCAATGTACTTGTACCATATTCTGACACTTAGGAAGTCCCATAGAAGTATTACCTCTTAGCTGCATATTAACTGCCAAAGATAGATGTTCACTATGACAGGTTCAAATTCTTTATTTGACAAGTAAACAGCTATAGGCGGCATTTTATTCAAAATGGAATAGTATCACTTTAACTAAAAATAATAATAACCAATATCTTGGTAAAATTTGCTTCCAGGAGGATGTAGCATCCAAAACATACATTCAACAAACTATTGAATAGCCAACGGCACAGTTCAGTTTTCACCCTTGATATAAGAAATCTACCAAAATTAGAAGTATTTTTGGATATATTACACATATAGACTCCCTGTTTAAAGAAAGGAAGCTGTATAAAGTAAGTGTTAATAAATAATCATTTAATGAATGCTTTTAGGTGGCAGGATAACTCTTTGCTTAACCAACTCAACCAATCATTTTGAGTGTGGAAGAAACATTCTGAGGAGAAAAGAAAACCTAACATCAAATTTCAGTTAAGGGAGTGGTTATTTGAGCTCTAGAAAATAAATTGAATTTACTTCTGGAATAATCTAAATAGGTAGTCACATTGCATTATTGTTAGGATTCAACTTTACTGATTAATGGAAAAGTCTACATGAATTAAAATATCTGCACATAAAAGGGTTTTGCCTTTCATGAGAGTTAATATGTTAAATTTTACACTATGCTCAAAGTTTTGCCTCCTGCACATTTATAGGTCTCTCTCTATTCTTTATTCTTCCTGAAAAATATTAGAACATATTTACTGGAGGTTCATATCAATTAGATCAAGTCATTGTCATTGAAGACATATTTCTGAATCTTCTACACAGAACAGAAAAAAACTTAAATGTATAATATGAATTACCTAATAATGTTAAATTAATAAGCCATACCCCTACTGAATACAAATATTTAGAAATACACATTCACTAATCAACTAATCAGGACCTTTACTGAAGTAGGGTTTTTAGAAACCAGAGACTTAAGGAGAGATATACACTAACTATATTTTTGCCATGAAAAAACAAAACTGTTTTCCTGCAAAATACATAATACCAGCTTCAAGTTTCCATTTCTCCTTTAGTTCAGAGCAAGTTTGACTAGAAGATAATAATCCTAACTCTTCTGCTGTTGTCTGAAAGTCAGCAATAAAAGGACTAGGATCCAATTTTATTTCATTCTCAGTAGAAACTGGTGTAAGCCACACTGATTTCCTAAAGAAAAGGGAAACAGAAAGCAGATAGTGTTGGCACACTTGGGATCAAGTCAGTTTTACCGCTGTTTAATATCATGATCATTTTCAGAATAGTCATTCACGAGTGTGGCATAGAGCCAGCATACTATGCCTTCTAGATCCTGGTGGACTCTTGGTATAGGATTTGAGCAGATAGGCTTACAAAAGAGCTAATTCCAAATAGTCTCCCCATGATTTCTGCATCAAACATGGAGTGGAAAGATGAATGGTCTTAGATAACTTGTGATGCTTGCATTAGAAGAGTGCCAATGTACCCAGCAAAACAGACTCAGCCAAATGGATCCTAAGGACAGTAAGTAAAAGCCACCAAAGGCTTAATCTGACCCACTGTGGTGGTGGCAAAGTTCTATATGTCAAAGTGAGTAAGTGAATATGAGAGAGAGAGAGACTACAACATCAAAATTCACGCACCCAAAACCTAAACAGACAACTTTGTTGGCCAAGTCTTCATTTTTTTAAGGAAAGTAGGTTTCAAGCAACATAGTATTTTACTATCAAAATAGGAATATCTCTTTATCATTATTACTCTGGTAGCCTACAGAGGCAGTAGTTCTGGGGCATTAGATCAGAACTCTGTGTTGCTCCAAGCATTGGGTAGTTATAGAATTGAAAACATATGTATGTGTGTGAAAGACAGACAGAGACAAAGAGATGGAGACAGAGAGAGCAGGGAGACAGGCAGAGAGAGAGACAGGCAGAGACAGACAGAGACAGGCAGAGAGACAGACAGACAGAGGCAGAACGAGAGAGACAGAGGCAGAGCGAGAGAGACAGAGGCAGAGCGAGAGACAGAGGCAGAGCAAGAGAGAGAGAGGCAGAGCGAGAGAGAGAGAGGCAGAGCGAGAGAGAGAGAGAGAGGCAGAGCGAGAGAGACAGAGGCAGAGAGAGAGAGAGGCAGAGTGAGAGAGACAGAGGCAGAGCGAGAGAGAGAGCGAGAGAGAGAGAGAAAGAAGCAGAGCGAGAGAGAGACAGAGGCAGAGCGAGAGAGAGACAGAGGCAGAGCGAGAGAGAGAGAGAGAGGCAGAGCGAGAGAGAGAGAGAGAGGCAGAGCGAGAGAGAGAGAGAGAGGCAGAGCGAGAGAGACAGAGGCAGAGCGAGAGAGAGAGAGAGAGGCAGAGTGAGAGAGACAGAGGCAGAGCGAGAGAGAGAGCGAGAGACAGAGAGACAGACCAGAGAGACAGGAACAGACCAGAGAGACAGAGACAGACAGGGACAGAGACAGAGAGAGAGAGAGAGACAGAGACTCAAGGGGTGGTTTCTATTTAGAGTTCAACTTCTTCTAGAATATCACTAAACCCCTCAGCCTTTATGAAAATAAGTTAAAGGGACGAGTAAAAGTATTAACAATGTGAATGGACTTAATGCCATTTACATCCTATTTACGTGTATGTATTCTTCCCCTGTTACTCCAAATATCTTCTGAACTGAATAGGACTGAACTGTACACTTAAAATGTATTTTATATTATGTATGTTTTACCAAACTTAAAAAAAAATTCTGCCTCCCCCTGAAAAAAAGTACTATAATCACATTAAAAGACATTGCACATTGGCTGAGCTCTAAATTCTTACTGTGATGTCAACTATTTCCATATATTAAGCAAGGATAAAATTTGTCCTGTGGTTTGAGATAGTTTCCAAGATTCATCACTCAGATTTATAAAACATAAATATTTCAATGGCATGGTTAAAAAACAAAAGTGTATCAGGATACCTTTCCACTTAGTCTCAAAGTTCACACGAAGCTCTTAGGATTCAATATCTCAGTTCCACAAAATTGCAAGCAAAGTACATTTAATGATTAGGCTGATAAGCCCTTCCTTCATGAATTCTCCATGAGTTAGCATCAAATGAAGGATTGGTTTTCTTACGTTTATAGCCACTTACTCTTACAAGATGAAATTGAGCAATAAAATATATCAGAAAAAAATATTATAAAGGACAAAACATTGAAAGATAGTATCAATGCTTAATTGTATCACTTACTAAAGGTGACTGAGTATTTAATGACTCTGCTTTGTAGTTATTATATATAAAATGACCTAGTTACACTAGATTGTCTGTTAGGACCATTATAAATCTCTATGTTTTTATTCTAAAATAAACATTGCATTTAAAATATGAAAACATTTTAAAGTATTCATTAAAATATTTGTGTAAATACTAATTTGGGCTTTGTTTACAATTATGGGTGAATCGTGTTATATTCTCTAAAATCTATGCTTCTGCAGAAGCTTCTCATAAGCAAAGGTAAAGTAAAACATTCCAAAGGAATCAGATCTGCTGGACTTACCTAGAGGCAGAACACTCCAAATGGATTTCCTCGGGGTTGTGATCTATATTCCTTGGGGTAAAGTATAGCTCGGTTTGAAAAAGGAGTGTTTCCTCAGAAATGACCTAGGAGAGCACAAAATTTCAGTGGAAGATATTTGGAGTAACAGAGGAGGAATACACACACATGAATAGGATGTAAAAAACATTCACAATCTCAAAAATGGCTAGTGTCATTCTTAGGTATAAATGAAGATCTGACCACTCACTGGGACAGAAGAGGACCGTTATCCCGAAGAGTGAATTTAAAATGCCTGGGGACAAAACAGTCTTAATTCATTGCAGCAAATTTAAACTGCCACTTATAGCCAACTTTATGATTCATTAATGAAAAGGTTTCCAACAGTTCTTTTGAGAAAGGTGATTTGTAAGTCAAATAACGGAGTGGTTTAAAGCACAAGTTTTGGAGAGTATTCATCCTGGTTTGGCATCTAAACTACCACCAACAAGGACAACTTGGTAAAGCACCTTCTGAAGCTCCGAGTTCCTAATTTCTAAAATAAAATACCTTATTCAAAAATGATCATTATCATTGGTCACTGGCCCAAAATATTTGTGTAGTGTGAATATAAATTGTTTAAATTTGGGAATCTATAAGAAGATAATATCCCAGGATAACAACGCAGTTTAGGATTTGTGCCTAGCTGAAGAACAAACGAGAGATTTCATTTCAATGAAAATCCACATATATGTTGACACAAATCCTCATGGAACATGGAGAGATTTCAAATTACCTAACATTGGACATGATAGAGCTTCCCAAGATTGGTGACCTCCCACATTAGAAGAATTAAATAAAATTTAAAGCAGTCTGCTAATATTTAGTAAAATGTAGTAGTAGCCTAAAGGCAACTTAGAATCAGTTCACTAGCCAGTCTATAAATCTGTGATCTAAGGTCCTGTGCACACAGAATGACCCAATATTCAGTGAGAAATAATGAGAAATTCCGTTGTCCTCTGCCCATAAATTACTACAACGAGAAGCAAGGATTAGATTTTTAAAAGACAATTTTAATATTAGGCATGAAAGTCTGACAAAACATTTACTATTTTTACAAACAATCACTGTTCTCACCCTTGTCCTGATGCCACAATCATGAACAAGATATATAAACTCATATACATATGTATGTATCCAATTTGCAGGGCAGCCCATTCCCAGATGTAATTCATCCGCAAATATATACAGATTTCTGCTTTCTGCAAGTGGGATAACTGAGACCATCAACCAGTCCAGAGAGCAATTTATTTTCACTGTGGAAAGAACCATATGAAAAGCATCAGAAGTATGTCTATCTTAAGAAAGTGTTCAAAGAATAGTCAATTCTGTCCTTTCTGATAAATAAAAGGCATTTATTTCTCTGGCAAGGGTAACCATGGCTTAAAGGTTTTCTTATAAACATTATTAAGATTATTTTCCAAAATATCTAATTATGTCCCCAAGTAACTAGATTTCAGTAATTTCATGGGGGAGGTGGGAAGATCAACATGCAAGAGTAAGAAAAAGCATAACTGGGCCGGGCACAGTGGCTCATGCCTGTAATCCCAGCACTTTGGGAGGCGGAGGTGGGCAGATCACGAGATCCATTCTGGCTAACACGGTAATACCCCGTCTCTACTAAAAATACAAAAAAATTAGTCGGGTGTGGTGGCGGGCACCTGTAGTCCCAGCTACTTGGGAGGCTGAGGCAGGAGAACGGCATGAACCCAGGAGGCGGAGCTTGCAGTGAGCTGAGATCTCACCATTGCACTCCAGGCCTGGGTGACAGAGCAAGACTCCAAAGGAAAAAAAAAAAAAAAGAGCATAACTGTATAGCCCCTTAATTTCTCCTAAATAAGTTATATTCCATAGAGGGTGATCTATTTAGGACAAAACATAGGGGGCAGAAGTGAATTGCAGTGTATTAGAATAAAAGCGATAGCATCCCAGTATACTTTTTGGAAAGAGAAAGAGGAGAAAGGGTGGTTCCAGAACAGCAGAATTCATGTCTAGAGCAGCCAGTACCAGAAACAATCTCAGCCATAAAAGGAAAAAGAGAAAGCCCTTTATCTGGGATGTTAGCTCCATGCAAGTTTTGTTGTAAAAGCCATCTTTATCCTCTATATTAAATCGTCAGTAAGTCAATAATAATCATTATTTGCAATAGATTCATTTGGAGGAACTGAGTCTTTTCAGCATTAAGAAGTACATATTTATATTATTAATGAGCAAGTGGCCACAGAGGACTCTACCACCACTGGGGCTTGGAAGTCCCACCTTTAGAGAGAAATCAAGGTAAGACAATGCACATTTCAGAAAAGGAGTAGAGGAGGCAAGTGTTCTTGCCTCATAACCTTTAAATCACGATTCTCTATGTGTTTGAAATACTGTTCTCACATCACCTAGGAAAGATGATCAGGAAGGTCCTTCCTAAAGGAAAATAAATTCCAGCAGCTAAGATTAAAGACGGATGGAAAGGATAAGTGGACATGGACACAGAAAGCCCGTACTTATGATTTCACTGCATTTTTTTCACACTAACCTTAGAAAGTCGAGTTTGGGGTTTTTTTTTTTTTTTTTTTTTTTTTTTTTTTTTTTGAGATGGAGTCTCACTCTGTCGCCCAGGCTGGAGTGCAGTGGTGTGATCTCGGCTCACTGCAAGCTCCGCCTCCCGGGTTCACGCCATTTTCCTGCCTCAGCCTCCCGAGTAGCTGGGACTCCTGCCGCCACGCCTGTTTTTGTTTTTGTTTTTGTTTTGTATTTTTAGTAGAGACGGGGTTTCACCGTGTTAGCCAGGATGGTCTCGATCTCCTGACCTCGTGATCCACCCACCTCGGCCTCCCAAACTGCTGGGATTACAGGCGTGAGCCACTGTGCCTGGCCTGTTTGTTTTTTAGATGGAGTTTGTTTTTTTTTTTTTTTTTGAGAAGGAGTCTCACTCTGTCACCCAGGCTGGAGTGCAGCGGTGTGATCTCAGCTCACTGCAAGCTCTGCCTCCTGGGTTCAAGTGATTCTCCTGCCTGAGCCTCCCAAGTAGCTGGGATTACAGATGCCCACCACCACACCAGGCTACTTTCTGTATTTTTAGTAGAGACAGGATTTCACTATGTTGGCCAGGCTGGTCTCAAACTCCTGACCTCTGGTGATGCACCCGTCCAGGCTTCCCAAAGTGCTAGGATTACAGGTGTGAGCCACCGTGCCTGGCCAGAAACTCAAGTTTTAGTTTGACATTCTCTCAAATAGCTGAGAAAAGCCTGAGAAACACACATAGATACTTTCACTGCAGCAGAATCTTCCTTTGCTCAGGCTTCATGAAAGACAGGTACTAAACACCCTACCCACCCTAGATAGCCAGAATTCATGGTCGCTCTTTCTCTCCATGTGCTGTTCCTTTCAATAATTAACTGTTACGTGGTAAGCTGCACTGATCTAGGCATTCTTAAAATTCATCTTAGGTAAAATGGAAAAACATCAGAAGCTATATGTGGTCTTCGCTTCCAAAGGTGTTACACGCCAAATGGGTAAGAAATTGACATATCAGTTTCAAAGAAAAATTCCGTTTCAAATTTAAAAAAAAGAGAGATGTCTGCAAAAAGAGACCGTAAAGAACATAAAAAGTAATATTGAAATGCTACTTTACAGATTACATTTAGTCAGGCCTTGGAGCTGGCAAGCATTTGGATTCCAGGCAAAACAGAAAAGATACATTGGAATCAACTTGTAGGCAGCAACTCGCTGACTTAGCTTTCTTCTATTAACTTTGCAGAACCGTTGATGAGTTTAACATGAGTGAAGTTCAGAGCAGTCTTTTTAAGGGAACAAAACAGCAATAATATCAGCATCAAGCAAAAACATGAGTCTGGAAGCAGGAAGATCAGCTAAGAGGCAACTGAGTACCTTACAATATGATACAATCAAGCACCAGTAATTCGCAGTGGGTTTGAAACATTAGACTGAAAGAGAGCCAAGGACTATTCCTGAAGAACCTCTGCAAATGAGTCTCAAGATAGAAGACCAAAACAGAGAGAGACAAATAAAAGTCTGAGAACCGGGACACTGAGGCAAAAAGAGAAAACGTATCCTCCGTATATTGACACAAGTCTACCTGGCCTGAAAGCATTTCTTCTTCTAGCCAGTTAGAGTAAGATCGGATTTCTTCAGGGAGTAAAACGCCTGCATGGAAAGCGATCATTATGATTAACTCCTTCAAGGAAGCATTCTCTAAAACTTGTTATTTACCATGGAGGTTCTCAGCACCAGTCCAGATCAAGAGAGCAAGGAGCATCAAGACTTCTAGAGCCATGGAGACCATCTGGGCAGACCTCCAGCACAGGACGACTCGGGAAACAAGAAGTGGCGACTGGTTTAAGTGATTTTTATATGGCATCCCATGGCTCAGCTGCCTTCGTTTTCCTCCTTATTTGGGTAGTTCACAGGATGCACTTATCACAGGGTCAACTACCTAAAGGCTGAGACTCTCTTGATTATCCAAACACTGAAGCTCAAAGGGACGTATCAAGAAAAAAGTGTTATTTGATAACAGTCTGTACAAGGCCTGTTACAAACATCAGGAGGATGGCATGGCACACAATGCTTCCAGTAAATACTAAATTACAGGAAACTGTTCTTACTAGCTAACGTTCAGGTGTTGTAAGTTTCCATCTAATATGAGAACAGCCTAGATCTTTCATACTTGAAATCAAAAGACTATTTCCTTCATTTCTATGGGTTTGGCTGGAAGAAGCAAAGCAGAAATGAGAAAGTGACTTGACCAGGAACATAAATCCCTAGGAAGAGACAGGCACCCAAAGGAAAGCCAGGTCTATTGGTGTTAGGAAAGTTGACAAATCCATCTGTGTTCTTTCTAAATTAATGTGTTAGTAACTTTAGTCATTTCAAACCTGAGACAAGAGAATATTTTATATGCATAGATATACATACATAACTTTATCGGTATAAGAAGTTTATATGTATAATTCATTTCAATACTCAAGGAGAATAAAAGTTCCAGCCATAGATTTTTATTGTATTTTTTAAAAATGTTAGTCATGGCCTGAACGTGACTGCGTGGTTTTAAGGATACTTGAAAATCAAAGGCTAACAGTAAATAAAATTCAAAGAGGCTGAATTAAATGCCTATTATTGTTTTTAGTCATATCTGAATTATATTTTCAATCTTACAATCTGCTGTCAAATTACTACATACGCAGAGCTTCCCTATGTATTTAAGAAGGATTTCCATTTCTGACATGACATTCTCTTCTTGACAGTGAGATCCCCAGAGCTGTGACCCACACAGTGCTCTGCCTCAGGAAAGCCTGGAGTACCCAGTCGCCAACCACCAATGGGGAAAGAGTATTAGAGAAAGAGAAGGGTAAGTCTACATATTATTTTTTCATCTTTTGTTTTTTTAAACATTTTTCTGATGTTGTGAACATTTTCAGGGCCTAAAATTTATTAATTTCATATGCAGCTTTTAAATCTTGCCTACGTAAAGCATCTAATATTGTTTCAAAAGGAATCATTGGCCAGTTTCTTGTATTTAAGTTTGAGAAAGTTAGTTAAACAAGTTAAGGCTCCTATTCATACTCTGTAAAAAGGAGATACATTCTCTCTAAATTTATTCTGAATAAGACATAGCAAATGTTAACAGTCTTACTCAAGTTAATAGTGTACAAAAAATATCTAATATATGACGATTTCCTGTCTTGAAGCACAGTTAGTAACAGGATTTTATGCAATGTTTCAAGGATTACTCAAAGCCGCAGAATGAACAAAGTTCATTTTCCAAAAATTCCAATTTTAATACAGAATTTTACCATGAAAGAGCAATGGAGTTTAAATATAACTTTAATGTAAAATAGATGGAGATAAAGCAGAGATAAAACAAATATTTTAAAACAATTGATAACTTAGGGAAATGTTGCAACTATAGTACAAAAAACTTTATTTTTCCTGAGATTAAAAAAAAAAAAAACCTTTTGAGAGTAGGTTACTGATAAGATGCTCCCTTGACCCTAAATATTTTGAAGTATATTATCCAATAAATAAGGACATTCTTCTACTACAGTGGTTCTCAATAATTGGACCTGAGATGATGGAGGGGTCCATGGGGTCAAATCTATTTTCACAATAACAATGACACATTTTCTTTTCCACAATGTTGACATTCGCACAGGTGTGCAAAAAAAAAGTGGTGGGAGACGCTGCTGCCTCTTGAGCAGCAATCAAGTGGCACAATGTGTTAGTTTGTTAGTCATCATTGTAGTCTTCACACACTCACAGTAAAGGGGAAAAGCCAGTTTCACTTAAGTCTTGAAGCAGTAAAAAGTATTTGTTTTATTAAACGCCAACCCTTGAATGCACACCTTTTTAGTATTCACAGTGATAAAATAGAAAGTATGCATAATACACTTCTGCTGCATATCAAAGTATGAAGAGTGTCTCAAGGAAACTGTGCAGTTATTGGAGCTGTGAGCTGAACTAGCCACTTGTAACCCAGAACACCATCTTTACTTAAAGACTGATTATCAAACAAACGACGATTATTTGCCTGTGGGTATTTGACATTTTTTGAAATGGAATGATGTAAGCTTGTCACTTCAAAGAAAACAACTAACAACACTTAAACCCAGTGATGAAATTCAAGCTTAAAGGAAAAATTTGAATTTTGAAAAAGTTGTGTTCTCTACTATGAGCTTGGAAGCTCAGTGGTGGTATCTTAACTATGATTTCTTGTATTGCATAATAAAATGTCATCATTTAAAACATCTGCATAACTCTGAACTAAAACTTTCCAAATTATCTGCACATGATGTTACAGAAACATTCAGGGCAAAACACAACAGGGACCAGTGGATTTTAATGGGAGTAAGTATGAAGAGTTTATTGATATATTTTCAGATCCCATGTTGCAACAAACCTCGAGGAGACTGCCTCTTGGCAAGTTTCGGTGCAGTATCAAAAAAAAAAAAAAAAATAGCCACAATTATCTGAAAAGGCTTTTAAAATACTCTTCTTTCTTCCAGCCGCGTATCTGTGTGAGGCAGGGCTTTCTTTATGTACATTAACCAAAGCGACGTATTACAAAGACTGAATGCAGAAGCAGATATGATAATTCAATTGTCTTCTAGTCAGCCAGACAAGAGACTTGCAAAAATGCGAATATAAAACAATGTCACTCTTTTTTTGGAAACCAGTAATTTTTCACTAAATGTTCACTATTTTATGTTAACACCTGTTGGGTTTATTAGTTATTTTTAATTACTTAATAAATATTTTTAACTCACTTTTAATTTTTTTTTTATACTTTAGGTTCTAGGGTACATGTGCACAATGTGCAGGTTTGTTACATATGTATATATGAGCCATGTTGGTGTGCTGCGCCCATTAACTCGTCATTTACATTAGGTATATCTCCTAATGCTATCCCTCCCCCATCCCCCCTCCCCACAATAGGACCCAGTGTGTGATGTTCCCCTTCCTGTGTCCAAGTGATCTCATCTCACTTTTAATTTCTAATGTGGTAATTTGGAAGGATAAAAGCCATATAAATAAAAGCTCTTCGTAATTCAATATTTTTAATAGTCTAAAGGAAGTCCTGACATCAAAAATTCTGAGCAGCATATATACCCAAAAAAAAGGAAATCAGTATTTTGAAGAGATATCTACACTGGCATGTTTGTTGCAGAACTGTTAACAATAGCTAAGATTTGGAAGCAACCTAAGTGTCCATCATCAGATGAATGGATAAAGAAAATGTGGGGCCGGGCGCGGTGGCTCAAGCCTGTAATCCCAGCACTTTGGGAGGCCGAGACGGGCGGATCACGAGGTCAGGAGATCGAGAGACGATCCCGGCTAACACGGTGAAACCCCGTCTCTACTAAAAAATACAAAAAAAAAAAAATAGCCAGGCGAGGTGGCGGGCGCCTGTAGTCCCAGCTACTCGGGAGGCTGAGGCAGGAGAATGGCGTAAACCCGGGAGGCGGAGCTTGCAGTGAGCCGACATCCGGCCACTGCACTCCAGCCCGGGCGACAGAGCGAGACTCCGTCTCAAAAAAAATAAATAAATAAATAAAATAAAAATAAAAATAAAAAAAAAAGAAAATGTGGTACTTATACACACGGAGTACTATTCAGCCATAAAAAGTAATGAGATCCTGTCATTTGCAGCAACGGGGATGGAGCTAGAGGCCATTATGCGAAGTGAAATAAGCCATGCATAGAAAGACAAACATCACATGGTCTCACTTATTTGTGGGATCTAAAAATCAAAACAATTGAACTCATGGACATAGAGAGTAAAAGGATGGTTACCAGAAGCTGGGAAAGGTAGTAGGGGGGCGATGGGGATGGTTATCAGGTACAAAAAAAATAGAATGAATAAGACTTACTATTTAATAGCACAACAGGGTGTCTATAGTCAGTAATAACTTAATTGTACATTTTAAAATAATGAAGAGTATAATCAGATTCTTCATACTGCAAAGGATACATGCTTGAGGAGATGGATATCCCATTCTCCATGGTGCAACTATTATGCACTGCATGCCTGTATCAAAATATCTCAGGGACCCCATAAATATATACACCCACTATGTACTCACAAAAATTTAAAAAAATTAAAAGTCTGAGCAGTCAGCATTATCACATTGTGGCTGCAAAGTTGTTTAACAGCTATAGAGTTACAGTTTTACAACTGTAAAGAGTTGTAAATGAAGAGTTCTGTTCACAATGTACAGATGAAGAGTTCTGTTACATGCCAATGTAAATGTACTAAACACTACTGAATTGTACACTTAAAATGGTTAAGATGGTAAATTTTATGTTACGTAGATCTATTATTATGTTACATAGATCTTATTTAGATATGTAAAAGGCAAGACTAACTTTTTAAGAGAAATACGTAGGACAGAATATCTTTGTGACATTCCCACAGGGAAGGACAGAATATCTTTGTGACATTCCCATAGGGAAGGCTAAAGGTGGAGGTTTGGAGTGGGAAAGGAATATAGGAGTGTCCATGTTATACATACTTTGGTTAAACACTGTTTTGAACAGCCACGTTAATATGTTGTAGAGGAAAATGAATAACTGAGTCTACCTTTCAGGGGTAAAGTCCAGGATAGAGATATAACTTGAAGCCATCAGCATACAGATGTTAATTAAAACAATGAGATTGAATAAACTCTCCAAGGGAGTGATATGTATAGATGGGGTGAGCAGTTCAATGTTCAATCCCTAGAAACCCCAATAAACTGGAAAAGAGAAATTTCAACCAGGGAGGATCTCCTAAAGACAAACAGTGATCACTGAGAAAGGATGCTATTGCAGAAGCAAGATTTTTAAAAATTTGGCCAGAAGAATTAGTATATCAAGAATATACCCAGAGATACATCATACTGAGAATAATTATTTCAATTAAAACTAGGCACAAAACAAGGCCTATAACTTTGCTATCGCAGAAAAAAAAAATTTATTGCATTCCAACAAGAGACAAAAAGTTTATATATTTGAAATAGTTACTTTTTGTTTGTTTGAGACAGGATCTCACTCTGTCACCCAGGTTGGAGTGCGGTAGCACGATCACGGCTCACTGCAGTCTCGACCTCCTGGGCTCAGATGATCCTCCTACCTCAGCCTCCTGAGTAGCTGGGACTACAGGCACCCACCACCATGCCTGGCTAATTTTTGTAGACACGGGGTTTTGCCATGTTACCCACGCTGGTCTCAAACTCCTGGGTTCAAGCAATCCACCTGCCTTGGCCTCCCAAAGTGCTAGAATTACAGGTGTGAGCCACTGTGCCTGGCCTGAAATAGTTAATATCAATATTAGTTTCAGCTGATATAATCAACTTATTTTTTTTTTTTTTAAAAAAAGAGAATCAACTAACAAATTATTAAACTGTTTAAAAATTCAACAAGCATGATGGATATTACTACTAAAAAAAAAAACTCAAAGCAGTTATATGTGCTAATTTGGATTCATTGATCCAATTCAAAAAAATAAGAATAAAAGAATCCCATTAACAATTATTCCTGAGCTTGCATGAAACCTTGTAGAGGGCCTCATATTGGCAGTTGGTTGGCTCAATTCATTGTGTTCTACAATTTTTAGGGATACCTGATCACTAAATTCTAAAGATAACAGTCTGTGCGCTTTCTTTCAATATATTAGTTGCACTGTCTGTTTGTGTGAGATTTGGGGCAACTCAAACTATACCACCATTGTGACCTTATCCCAATATAAAACAACCTTTCTATAACACACATGCAGAATAAAGCAAGTGCATACGGAAATTTTAAAGCCGTTATGTACTTTGTTCAAAGTATTCTTGGCAGAGACCACATGTGTAATTATTTGTATTACCCAAAGTATATCTTAGCATAATGAACTCATATGTGGAAATAATTGATTAGCTTTATCAAAATTAAACAATACATATGACAGCAGTTTTCTCTGTAGCTATCTGGGTTACACTATATATGCTAGAAGCAAAGGAATGGGAGGACTGCATTACTTAAATGCCTTTGTTAGGATTATTCGGGTGGCAGCAGTCGTAGAGGCCATCTCTGATCACACCCATCTGACACCTACCTGTGCCCCACTTTGTCCCATTCTCTGACCAGGGCGCTGACTTTCAGTTTGCCTTGATTCTACATTTTGTCACAACTACTAAGGAGGACAAAACCTGCTAACTCCCCTAACCACATTAAGGTTGAGCCCAACCTTTTTTGGAGTGATTAGCAAAAATCCCATCTGAATACTGATGAAGAATGCAAGGTAGAAAGAGAGAAAACCAGGAAAACTGCTAAGCTTGAAAGATGCTCAATTTTTAAGCCTGTACAAACATTAAGTGTTGACACCCAAAGAAATCTTTCCCATCTAAGTAGCACCACAAGTCACCCACTCATAGCCCCCAATCACAGGAGAAATGCTTGATTCCAGTGCGTTTCTCACACTCTATGTCCAAACCATTTGTATGTTTTAATATCCTGCAAAATATATCGTCAATTATACCACTTCTCTTGACCCTTGACTCTAACCTTTCAAGTCAAAAACAATTTTCACCAACTTTCGGACTGGTCAGCCTCTTACTGCTATGCCTCCAGGAAATTAATAAGATTCTTTAACCCACAGACATTGTTTCTTCAGCTTCACAGCTGTACAAATCCTTATCAAAAATAAGAATTATCCATCATATCTCCCTTTGATACACTGTATATTCCTGAAATCATTATGCTTGGAATTAGTGAATACTTACATTAAAAGTTAATTTTAAAAACTTAAGATTTTTTCTAAGTATCAGACATTAAATGTCAAAAATTAAGGTCTAAAACCAAAAGCATCTGGATCAAAACCTCATTCTAACATGTAGAGATTTTGGTCAATTGAATTCACCACTGAGACTTTTCAGGTTGAGTTAATGAGTTACCTGCCTCATTACTGTAGTGATTGTTAAATAAATGCATGGATCCTATTGCAATGAGGGCAGCAGATGGCTCTTGTTAAATCTTAGGTTCAGGGTACATGGACAGGTTTGTTATATAGGTAAACTGCGTGTCACGGGGCTTGGTGTACAGATTAGTCACCCAGGTAATTAGCATAGTAACTGATGGGTGGTTTTCTACCCTCTCCCTCCTCCCACCCTCCATCTCTCAAGTAGGCTCTAGTGTCTGTTGTTCCCTTATTTGTGTCCACGTGTACTCAAGGTTTGGCTCCTACTTATAAGTGAGAATATGCAGTATTAGGTTTTTTGTTCCTGCATTACTTCACATAAGATTATGGCCTCCAGCCCCATTCATGTTGTTGCAAAGGACATGTCTCATTCTTTTCTGTGGCTGTATAGAATTCCATGGTGTCTATGTACCATATTATCTGTGCCCAGTCTACCATTGATGGGTATTTAGGTTGATTCCATGGTTTTACTATTGTGAATAGTGCTGGGACAAACACGTGTCTTTATGGTAGAATGACATATTGCTTTGGGCATATAACCAATAACGGGATTTCTGGGTTGAATGACAGCTCTAAGTTCTTGGAGGAATTGCCACCCTGCCTTCCACAATGGCTGACCTAATTTACATTCCCACCAGCAGTATGTAATTGTTCCCTTTTCTCTGCAACCTGGCAAGCATCAGAATTTTTTAAACTTTTTTATAAGAGCCCAAAAATATCTTTTAACTAGGATTTATATTTCCAGGAGTAGTCAAAAATCTACTAGGGTTTATTGAAATGAAAGATTAGGCCAAGTGGCCAGACATGGTGGCTCGCTCCTGTAATCCCAGTACTTTGGGAGGCCGAGGCAGGTGGATCACCTGAGGTCAGGAGTTCAAGACCAGCCTGGCCAACATAGTGAAACCCCATCTCTACAAAAATACAAAAATTAGCCGGGCATGATCGTGGGTGCCTGTAATCCCAGCTACTCAGGAGGCTGAAGTGGAAGAATCATTTGAACCCAGGAGGCGGAGGTTACAGTGAGTCAAGATTGTGCCCATTGAATCCCAGCCTGGGTGACAGAGCGAGACTCCATCTCAAAAACAAAAGAGAAAGGTCAGGCCAAGTCATGCTGCATCTTTAATTTGCATGCTGCATCTTACTCAAGGTGGAAAGAAATAAAAATAGTAAAAGAATCACACATATTCAAGATGACATTTGTACTGTCATTTTCATTTCAAAAACAAAAGTATTCAGTCCCTTCAACAGATCCTAGCTCTTTTCTGGCTTCAGCTGTCTTGGGAAGGATTGAAGGTCAGGAAATTGACATAGTTAGGTACCTGTTAGTCAACCAAGCCCAGCAGCTCAGCTAAGTTATTCAGCAGTTCTAGACGACTCAAATTTGTATTCTCTTGGAACAAAAATCCCCATTTCTAGAGGGGAAAGAGAGGTACTTTCAGATCTAGCAAAAATAAATTTTATCTAAAGAGGTGGCCGGGCGCGGTGGCTCACGCCTGTAATCCCAGCACTTTGGGAGGCCGAGACGGGCGGATCACGAGGTCAGGAGATCGAGACCATCCTGGCTAACAGTGAAACCCCGTCTCTACTAAAAAATACAAAAAACTAGCCGGGCGAGGTGGCGGGCGCCTATAGTCCCAGCTACTCGGGAGGCTGAGGCAGGAGAATGGCGTGAACCCGAGAGGAGGAGCTTGCAGTGAGCTGAGATCCAGCCACTGCACTTCAGTCTGGGCGACAGAGCGAGACTCCGTCTCAAAAAAATAAATAAATAAATAAATAAATAAATAAATAAAAGAGGTGGAGAGACCTTTTTCACGTTTTCTTGTGTCCATGAGTTTTCCTCCCTCCCAGGAGCGAGAAATCTAGCCATAAGCATGTTCCGCCCTGACTACCAGTTTTCCCCATGGAAGAAGACTGACCTTGCTTTGAGTAAAGATCATTTGTGTGCACGCATCCCTGCTCATGTAGGTGGTACTTTCTGGTTCAGCCTCCCTGGAATGAGTCTGGCACCTGTACTCTTGCACAGTATACTACCCAAAGGCACAAGAGTTCACTTCCAGAGATATACTAGGCAATTTAAATTAGACATCTTTCCACCTGGGATCCAAACTGTGATCAGCATAATCTGAGTTGTGAGCACTTTTGTGTTGGGAAAAGCAGCTATTGCGGAACCTGCCGTCCCTCTGAGGGATTTCGCCAGGCCTGGGACACTGTGCTGTATGGAAACTGGGAGCCAAGTTGTCACTTGGTTCCAAGTTATTAGAAGAAATCATTTCCCTGTTCTGGGCACACAAGGCACATTCCCTGTATTGCTTAAGGTGTGCGTGTCATATGGCACTTGGCTGGTATAGGTAGAGGTATACCTACCCCGTGTGGTAAGGTAAGAGGGTCTTTGCCTACAGCTCCAGAGGGGTGCATGCATCCCCCACTTTGCATTGGCTATCAGGAGGGACCTACATGGGAGACTAGTACGCACAACAAATGCTGATTTCGCTTCATCTTTTCTCCTTGCTGCACCTTTTCTTCTTTCCCAACACAAAAGACACTGGTTCCAACCAGTGCCTTGTGTGTGCTGAGTCTTCCTTGGCAACTCCAAGATTCAGTGGGCCTAGTTATGTGAGCTCCCACTCCTGGTGGTTGGCACTGTTATCTTTGCCACCCTCCATGCAATGGGAATTCTTACTTGGGATTCATAGCTGGATCTCCCTGCTCGACATTTTGCCAATCAGTTCAGGAGCCTCAGAAGGAAGAGCAGGTGATCTTGTTCACTAAGAAAATCTCCACCGAAGCACTAATGGTGGGAAGGGTAGTGTGATGGTGTGGTTGTGACCCTATATGGTTTCAACATTTTCAGAATTAGGCCAAAAAGCAATTGGAATCTTATTTTCTTCTAGATTCTTGCTTTATCAAGGTAATAGGAAAGAAATGCACAATGTCAAATATAAGTTTACAGTGTTTCCTCATGAGACATTACCAGGAAACAGAAAACAAAAAAGGAGTATAGAAAACCAAAGATGAAGGACTGATGGGAAAATCCTCCTTTTGAGTACATTATAAAAGAGGGAGATTTAAATCTATTTCACTGAGACGTAGTTGCTAAGCATAATGGGTAAAACTAAAGTGAGCAACTAAATCATAAAAATGCTGAATATTAATTCAGAAAAGTACGCAGTGGGTATAGGCAAGTTTTATTACGTATGAATGTGATTTCAGAGTTAGAATGGCAATTTCATAAAATTAACTCATTAAACGATGTAAATATCATGGTATAGATATGTTATCCCAAACTCCAAAATGTAGTGAAACTGGTAACAGATATTGCTACTCATCTTTGTACAGACACATCAACAGTACTGATGAAACTGGTTCTCAGCAAGTAGGTACCACTTGCTGCAGTGCTTTGGGGAGGAGAGGGTGTCACACAGGCATTATTGATGCAGTGACTTCTTGGAGAGTCGCTCCTGTAGGATGGGGGGAAAAAGCAGTTAAGAGCTGCTTAAATATAACCTTACCTAAAAAGAAAACATGTTCAGAGAACTCATGGGTGCTCAATTAGAAGTAATGTGAAAACAAAATCACATTTCTACCCTGAAATGTAATCTATGGAATTACCCAACTATATCAAATATAACCATTAGATATTATGCTATTAGAAGGGATTAGCATCTATGTGTTGGCTAGATCACTGCCTTTCCGAAACTATCAAGTAATTATATTATACATTTCAACTTTGATTTTAGTGGTTTTCAGATCTCCAGAACAAAGCTTATTTCTTCATGAAATGTCAGCTTCAAGGCTATTGTCAATATGCATAAGTTTTCTGGCCTCCTTTTAAAATAAGCTCAGTAGAAAAATCCTAAGAAGAGTGTCTTCTACAGGTATTAATCTTAGGAAAAGTGCTAATTAGATGTAGCGACTTCCTCTGAATTTAAGCCTAGTTTATCTAGCTGCCTACTTATTTTATACACATATATGTATACAGCCATGTTTTTCTGCAAATATTAGTATGAAATTAGAGATCTGGTATGGGCCTTCTATGACAACAATTTCATTTTGTCACAGACTATATTGAAAATGAACAATTTAGTACCTGAGAGAACAGGTAAGGAAACTGACCAGTATGGAACCTATTCATGTTTATGTGCAACAAGAAATTTATAACTGTATCCAAGTACAGACGATGATACCTAATTCTACAGGGTTCACATTAAAACCAGAGCAATTTCAGCATGCAGTATTCAAATAGGAATTTACATTATTGCCTTCCTCGAAGTTATATTTAACAAATAGTGGTTGACTATAAAATAAACAACCTTAATATTCTCACCTTATTAACACTTTTAAAATTAGGTGCCCATGTTTTACTTTGTGTGGGAGCTGGTGACTCTTGTTTTTGATTTTTGAGGGATTTTTTTCAAGGTGTTGGCATCAAACCCACTCATTCCAAAATGCATCGCAGATGGGAATTTAAGCCTAAATGCAGAGCAAACAAACAAACAAAAAAAAACAAAACAAAAGCACAGGATTCATAGCTGTACAGATTTTTTGTGGGAAAAATATATATTAGATAGGTTCGTTATAAGTGATAACCCAAAATAACTGACTTGTGGAGGAAAGGCAAAATAGCTCAATAAATCTAAATAAACTAGCTCAATAAATAAAATAGCTCAATAAATCTAAATTGTAACAGAATCTTGAATAGGATGTTACTTATTGACCCAGAATTGATCCTAGACTTGACTTTGAGGCTCTGGGGTCAATAAAAGTTTTGAAAAGCAAATGATTGTTAGATGTGACAAACGTTCTCTCTATGCTGAATGGACTATGGCTCAACCAAGCCAGGTGACACACACATCCCAAGATTATAAATTGAAAACAGAGACCCTTATGTATGCAAAAAGATTCTACCACCAAAATCTTAGGCAGGAAATAGAGACATAGACACACCCCATTCCAAGGTTAAAAAACAGTTAGATTTCACCACCTTTAACTACCATTTCAACCCTTCCCCATCCTATCTTAGAAGTTGCAGTGTTTATTTCCACTGCTGGTCTTTTCTTCCCTGCATGTAAGAAAAAGGAATGTAGTTTGCTCGTCTCCCAAAGCCAGCATGTATGTAGTTGCAGGAGAATGATTCAGATTCGGAGTGCATGTGTAAAGGAAGGCTAAAATCTCATTCAAATTTTCTATATCTCTTGTTGAATTTAGAAGGGCTAATATGTCCTGGCCTATTTGATCTGGGAGAAAAATGGACTGCAAATAGATAAGGCATAATAGCCTTTACTTTTTTTTTTTTTTTTTTTTTTTTTTGAGACGGAGTCTCGCTCTGTCGCCCAGACTGGAGTGCAGTGGCCGGATCTCAGCTCACTGCAAGCTCCGCCTCCCGGGTTTACGCTATTCTCCTGCCTCAGCCTCCCGAGTAGCTGGGACTACAGGCGCCAGCCACCTCGCCCGGCTAGTTTTTTGTATTTTTAGTAGAGACGGGGTTTCACCGTGTTAGCCAGGATGGTCTCGATCTCCTGACCTCGTGATCCGCCCGTCTCGGCCTCCCAAAGTGCTGGGATTACAGGCTTGAGCCACCGCGCCCAGCCTAGCCTTTACTTTTATAATCTGCTATTGAAACCATTTTTTTGAGAGCTTAGTGGATGCCTATATAGATAGCAGATGGGATTGAACTATATTGCCAAGATTCCCCTTAAGACAATCAGCACCGGGTGAGAAATCCAAGGATCAAATCTGATGTTCATGATAGACCCATTCAAAAAGTCGTTAAGTGAGGAAGACCAGCATTTGGACCCACCACTGAGAAGGCACCTATGCTCAGTGTTGGCCAAAAGACCCCTACAACCATTTCAGCAAAGAGACATTTTCTCTTTTCATGTCTTAATACCATTACCCTATCCCAGCAAACACAGGAAAGGTAGGGGAAGAGAACAGATTTCAAAACCACAAAAAGATCACATTTAAGAATCTACTCCAAAACCTCAAACCCCAGCATAGCTGGAACTGGAAAGAAGGGAAGGAAGAAAACTAAGTTAAGTATGAAATTCTAGTATTAAGTTGTATTCCACTAGGCTTCACCAGTCTAATAACCAGAAAATGACCTTCAAGATGCTGTCAAGCATCGAGGAAAAATTTACATTGCATAAAAGCAGTGATTACACGCCAGGTGCAGTGGCTCATGCCTGTAATCCCAGCACTTTGGGAGGCGAGGCAGGCAGATCACCTGAGGTCAGGAGTTCGAGACCAGCCTGGCCAACATGATGATACCTCATCTCTATTAAAAATATAAAAATTAGTCTGGCATGGTGATGCATGCCTGTAATCCCAGCTACTTGAGAGGCTGAGGCAGGGGAGGCTGAGGCAGGAGAATGGCTTGAACCCAGGAAGCAGAGGTTGCAGTGATCTGAGATCACGCCACTGCTCTCCAGCCTGGACAAGAGTGAGACTCTGTCTCAAAACAAACAAACAAACAAAAAGAAAACAGTGACTACAAAACTACTTTCTGCAAGTTTAGACTATCCAATAATTAATTAAAAGGTGAATATGATGATATCAGCTGCAAAAAGACATCTAGATCTCAAGAATCAGAAGGCGGAGTTTAAATGACATGTAACTTATCACCACATTTACATGTTCATTGCCTTGACTCCATTGCCATAAGTACCACTTCTTTCCTTGATCCAAAAGGAGGAGACTAATGGCTTTTTTTTTTTTTTTTAAAGACAATCTCACTCTGTCACCCAGGCTGGAGTGCAGTGACGCTATCTCAGCTCACTGCAACCTCTACCTCCCAGGTTCAAGCAATTCTCCTGCCTCAGCCTCCCGAGCAACTGGGATTATGGGCATGTGCCACCATGCCCAGCTAATTTTTCTATTTTTAGTAGAAACAGAGTTTCACCACATTGGTTAGGCTGGTTTCGAACTCCTGGCCTCAAGTGATCTGCCTGCCTTGGCCTCCCAAAATGCTGGGATCATATATATATACATATATATCTCATATATGTATATATGTATATATATCATATATCAGCTGCATATGTATACAGCTGTATATATATGCCATATACATATACACATATATGTATATATACACATATATGTATAGATATATATACATACATATATATCATGTACATCATATATCATCCTATATACAAATATGTGTATATATATCATTGTATATAGGATATATATCATCCTATATACACATATGTGTATATATGATATATATCATAACCTTTACCTGCTCAGAAGCTGACAAGTTTACAAAGGCTGTTTGATAAACTAATTGGCATTGTCCAAGTCAGGTGCTAACCTCTAGATCAATGAAGAAGAAGAGGATATGAGGTGCCTATAACAGTATAGCAGCTAATATTATAGCCCGAGAGGTTGAAAAGATATTGGGGGCTGGAAGAACAAACATACCTTCTCAGATTAAAAGAGGGTACAACAGAGGTACATTTTCTACCCCTGTTCCAGGGAGTATGGGGGACTCATACCAATTTGTAAAAACTCCTTGTGGTCAGGGAAGCATGTTCTTTAAAAAGCCAAAGACTACCACCAGAATCTTAGCCAGGCAAGAGAGGGAAACCCCCCATTCCAAGGCTAAAAAGCAGTTAGATCCCACCACCTTTAACTATCATCTCAACCAGTCACCATCCTACTTTAGGAGTTGTAGTGTTCATTCCCACTGTTAAATCTTTCCTTCCCTGACAGTGAAGAACAGGAATGTGGGGGTGGGAGTAGGGAAAATGAGAAAATTACTTATCGGGGACTATGCCCAGCACCCGGATAGCACGGTCAATTCTACCTCAAACCTCAGAATCATGCAATGTGCTTACGTAACAAACCTTTATATGTACTCCCTGGATCTAAAATAAGAGTTAAAATTTAGAAAATTAAAAATAAAGGTTAGAATCACTTCAAGATCAACATGAATGTTTATGATATTTAGCTACTGTCTGGTTAACAATTGTGTTTATTCTGATGTAGCAACACTGTCCATTAGTAAATCTTTATTACAGAAAATTCTAAGTCCACACTGTGCAAACGTTACCACTAGCCACATGAGCACTCAAAAAAATAGCTCAAATAGCTCGTGCAACTCAATTTTTTGTTGTTTTAATTTTAGTTAATTTAAATGTAATATTACCAGTGGCTACTGGTTACTATGTTAGACAGCAAAGGTTTAGAGATGACTGGTGAAGTTTGAAGAACAGAGATTCCTTTTAAAAGCTGATTTCAAGTCATTCCTTGCAGGGTGCCTTAATTTTGTCTGACTTTTTCCACCCTTCAAGAAGTATAAGGATATAGTGAGAATTTGTTTGAAATCATCCTGAACAGCTGAAAATGGCATTGCTAACTTGCAAATGAACTAAGTAGTCAAGATAGCATGAACTTAAGTAGCTAAAGATCAAATAGATCATGAAGACATAAATAAGAGCTCAGAGAAATCCAAACTTATAAGGTCATTGATATAACAAAAGAGTCATTGATATAACAAAAGAGGCAATTCAAGAATGAAAGGAAATTTCATTTCAGTTAATGGTATTGTATCAACGGGATGTCCCTATGGAGAGGGAAGAAACTTGACCTTCCTTACACTACATGCAAAAATTAAGTTCAGATGGATTCTAAACCCAAACATATTCAAAACCATAAAACTTTTAGAAGAAAATAAGACTTGGCAGTAAGCAAAGAATTTTAAGACAGAACAGAAAGCAGTAACTAGAAGGAAGAATCTATAAGCTAAACTCCGAAATTAAAGATGTCTGCTCATCAAAAAAGCACATTAAGAAAATGAATACGCAATGTGGGGCCTGTGGCAAAACACAACTGACAAAGTCCTGGTCATTAAGATATAAGACCACTTACAACACAAGACAGAGTAAAAATAAACAAAAGACATGGCTCACAAGAGAATACAAATGGCCAATGAGCACTAATTAGTTATCGGAAAATGCAAATTAAATACTACTATGCACCTATTCAGATGGTTAGAATAAAAAACTGATATCCGAGGGTGAAACCACTGGATATCTGTCATATCCAGGACTGTCATACATTCCTTGTATTAGTGCCAAAAAGGACACCTTATTTGGGAAAATATTCATCATTTCTTACAAAACTAAACATACTTTCCCTATGATCAAGCAATCCTATTAGGTATTTAAAGGAAACACATATACCCAAAGACATGCAAACATATGGTGATAGTACATTTATTCATAATAGCCAGAGACTGAAAACAGCACAAGTCTTCATCAAATAATATGAAATAATATGTATCTAATGAAATATACCACCCAGCAATATAAAGCAAACAAGCTACTGGAATATACAACATAAATGAGTTTCAAACATTCTGCTGAATTAAATAAGCTAGACACAAAAGCATACATACTGCAATTCTATTTCTACAAAGTTATAGAAAAGAACAGTGAGGTGTGGCCAGCAGGAACCAACTAGGAAGATCCACTTTCTGCAACAACCAGTGTTACGCGTGTCAGTAGGGTTTTATGTTAAACATAAAGCTCAGTTGACAAATGCATTTGCTTGTGTAACATATATTAATTGCATGTGAGTTTTTCTTCAAATAAATTATTGATCCTTAATTCATGATATGCATGCTGAAGTACTTAGGGAAAAGTGTACTCATGTCTTCAACTGGAAGTGCATCAAAATCGATAGACAGGGAAATGGATGTGTAACAAAGTTTAGAAAAATGGTAGAATCTAGGTATTATATATAAATTATTTCATCTGTATATTTGAACATTTTCTTTAGAATTAGAGAAACTTTAGAAATTGTAATTGTGCCATATGCATCCCTCTAGGGCATTTTGATAGCTGCATTCTTAACAGAAACATCTATCAACCAAATAATAAATTGAAGAATGTGTAAGGGAAGTAGCTACACATACCTCTTCACAAAGCAAACCACTGGAAATTCATAAGTAGTATGCGACCTTGGTCTGTAACTGATCTCTGATAATATGGCATCATCATTTCTTTGGAACATCTGAAACAACTGAGAGTTTTAATACTAGAAGGCATTAAATTATTTTGGTGGCTTAATGATCTTAATAGAATCTGTTTTAGGAAAATCTGGAAATGGCATTTTACATTAATTTAACAGAAATAAAATAGACCTCATGAGAAATACTTTATTCTCGTTTTTCTTCTGGTCCTTCAACTTCTTTGCCCCCATCTCTAATACCAGATGGGGGATAGGAGAAAATAATTGTCTCTCGGTCTGTTTTAAAGAATATGTGCTGTTTCCAAAATAGTCCCCCAATTGCATATATTCATACACAATGTTCCCAGCTATTAAAAGCTGACAGCCAATGGAGGTAGTAAAACTGAGAAGGCACAGGCTGTATCTTATGACTTTTTTGAGACAGAGTTTCACTCTTGTCACCTAGGCTGAAGTGCAATGGCGCCATCTCCACTCACTGCAACCTCTGCCTCCCAGGTTCAAGCAATTCTCCTGCCTCAGTCTCCCAAGTAGCTGCGATTACAGGTACCGGCCACCACACCCAGCTAAATTTGGTATTTTTAGCAGAGACTGGGTTTCACCATGTCGACCAGGTTGGTCTCACCTGACTTCAGGTGATCCACCCACCTCAGCCTCCCAAAGTGATGGGATTACAGGTGTGAACCACCACGCCCAGCCCGTTATGAACTTTTTAAAACCCCTTATCTGAAATGTCCTAATTAAATAGATAAGCACCTGGTCCTATCTAACAATTGATCACTGCAAGAGATAGGAAGCTGCTTGAAAATTTTAATTAGGAAGGAACTTTTGATACTATGTAGCCCTGAAAAAAAAATTCAGAATATATTTTAGGGAAAAGCATCATGGCACTTACAATTTTCTTGATCCCACAAGAAGTGACAGGATAAGAAAACTCGTAGTTAAATGACAACAGTCTTGTTACAGGACAGTTATCTCCCAGATGTATGTCGCCAATTCTAACTTCTGTGTTGTTATCAAAGGGCCTTATTTTCATTCTGACTAACAACCAATCATCTGAGCATGTTGCAGTTATTGCTAAAAAAAGAAAAAAAAATCCAAATGGTAACATGATAGCATACTTCATCTCAAGACATTACACTGTCAGTGCTGACAGACGAATATAACACAAGCTACTTGGGTAGCATTCAGTCTCCTATTAGCCCTGTTCAAAAATAAGCAAGTATAGGCCAGGCATGGTGGCTCATGCCTGTAATCCCAGCATTTTGGGAGGCCAAGGTGGGTGGATCACCTGAGGCCAGGAGTTCGAGACCAGCCTGGCCAACATGGTAAAACCCCATCTCTACTAAAACTGCAAAAATTAGCCAAGCGTGGTGGTGCACCCCTGTAATCCCAGCTACTCAGGAGGCTGAGGCGGGAGAATTGCTTGAACCCAGGAGGCAGAGGCTGCAATGAGTCGAGACCACACCACTGCATTCCAGCCTGGGCAACAGAGTAAGACCCCTATCTCAAAAAAAGACATTAAAATTAAAATTTAAAAAAGCAGGTATAGTTTAAATTTCATCTAAGCTAATATATCCCAAATATGATCATTAGTATATAATGAAACAAAAATTGAGATTACATTTCTTATACTAATTTTCTGGAACTGATGTGTGTTTTATATTTGTAGCACAATTCAGATTGGCCACACTTCACGTGCTCAAAAGCCATTTGAGGGCGGTGGCTGCTGTGCTACTCTGTACTTTACACAGCTGCAAAAATCCATAGAGAGGTTAGTTGGTTATTTAATTTCTTTGCAACCATTTATTCATATTTAGAGTGAATGTAGTCATTAGTACCTACCTTTTAGGGTTCCGTGATGATTAAATGAAATAAGGCATATGAAAGATCTTGGAACACTGCCTAGAACTTAAATGCTCAATTAATGTTTATTAAGGTAAAAACAATGTAAAGGTCTTTATATAAGACACTACCACCACTAATTCCTTCCATAGAGATAGATCTCCATCCATCCATTCTCAGTACCAATTAAACTAAACCTGGGTCAGAATTTAATACTATATAAAAGATTAGGTTACACAGTCCAATCTTCTCATATTAACCTGAAGAAGCTGTGTCTATACCCTAGGAACATTTTTACAATACCAGGCACACAGAGACATTTCACATTTTACCATTAGCTCTCCCCACCCCTAGGGGAAAAAAAAAATCACATCTTCATCTCTTTATCTCCAGCTACCTATGGCATGTATTTAGTCTTCAATATGAATTTTAATTGAATAAGTGACTAGTCCAACCACATAAGACATTGACCCAGGTTTTAATCTCAGGACAGTTGGCAGTATCCAAGGATCTACAGAACTCTGTCTTCCGTAAAATGTTTGGCTTAGAATGAGCCTTATTTGACCTATCAACCTGAGAGTACCAGCTTGACACATGTTTACTGGGACAGCTAGAAGAACAGAGACACAAGTACAACATGGAACTCAGCATTTAGAATTTTGAGAAATCATTTTCCTAGAGAGATTAATAGCATAAGTTATTCGCTTAAGAAAGTTGATAGATACTGATAGTAAATACAGTGATGACAGCTGCAGAAATGAAGTTTAGGGTGAGGATGATAAAAATCTGCAATCCACTTACCTCGTAGGAGCAGGACTACGGTACAATGTCCTTGGTCCATGTCAAAATGGGAATTGTAATTACTATCAAGTCCCTCCTTTTATTCAGACTAAGAAAGGAGCTGTAGCCTATGTATTTTGTGTTTGTATCCCAAGGATGGCTATATTTATCTTAAAAAGCAAAGTTTTCAGGGCCAGGCTGTCATTGAGGGGTTAATATGTTAGACCGCAAGCCTGTTGCCATGGGGATTCCCACATTTATTGTCACCACATTAAATAAGAAGTTCTTTTGTTTATGTACCAATTCCTAGGTCAAATGTCACCACATACTTTTTCTTTTTTTTTTTTTTTTAAGATAGAGTCTTGCTTTGCTGCCCGGGCTGGAGTACAGTGGCAGGATCTTGGCTCACTGCAACCTCCACGTCCTGGGTTCAAGCGATTCTCCTGTCTCAGCCTCCTGAGTAGCTGGGATTACAGGCATGTGCCACCACACCCAGCTAATTTTTGTATTTTTAGCAGAGACAGGGTTTTGCCAGGTTGGCCAGGCTGGTCTCGAACTTGTGACCTCAGGTGATCCGCCCACCTCAGCCTCCCAAACTGCTAGGATTACAGGTGTGAGCCATGGTACCCGGCCTATGTTCTTGTTATTGAGTCTAACAAAGAAAAACAGATAGGACAGATAATCTCTTCATTTTCCAGATAAGAAATGAAATGCTCAAACCATTAAATTACTTGAAGAATCTTAAGTCTGGTACATAACGTGCCTGGCCCTAATACCAAGTCAGTGATCTAGACCATCAGTGGTCAACTGAGTCATTGCTGCAGTCTAAACAGTGTCTTCTTTATCCACTGAACATCTGTGTCTTAGGAGAGGTAGGAATGAAAAAGTGAGAATTAGAACAACAGTAAGTGCCTGACTCGGGTCTCAGTTATTCTCTATTCACAGAGAATTCTGTATTCTCTATTAATAATGCTAGCCAGTGAGTAATTTGTCTAAAGCCTTACTAATCAAAGTCTGGTCCACAAATCGGTAACATCAACATCGCCTGAGAACTCATTAGAAATAATGAATTCCAGATCTCATCTCTAACCTATTGACTCAGTTTGCATTTTAATAATAAGATGACTTACATATGCAAAGTTTGAGAACTGGTCTAAGAGGTACCAACATTCAGAGCTGTAACATGACCACTGAATAGAATAAAAGCAGATAAAAACATGTGAAGAGGCTAGATGAGAGGCCAGATTTCTTTCACATAGCCATTCATTCAATTTTTATATAATTAATGCTTTCCAGTGCAAGGATGGAAGACCTTGTGTGTGTCAAGCATTATGGCTAGACCATGGTTACAAAAATGCCATCAAAAAATACATTGGTAGTACTCTCAGAGCAGGAGTTAGGTTTTGTTTTGAAAGATGGATTCTCCCTCTGTCGTCCAGGCTGGAGCTCAGGGGTGAGATCTCAGTTCACTGCAACATCTGCCCCCTGGGTTCAAGTGACTCTTCTGCCTCAGCCTCTGGAGTAGCTGGAACATGTACCACCACACCTGGCTAATTTTTGTAAAAAGTAGAGATGGGGTTTCACCACGTTGCCTAGACTGGTCTTGAACTCCTGAGCTCAAGCAATCTTCTCGCCTAGGCCTCCCAAAGTGCTGGGATTGCGGGTGCTAAGTTTTTTGTTTGTGTGTGTGTGTGTTTTTTCTGAGAGTCTCGCTCTGTCACCCAGGCTTGAGTGCAACGGCGTGATCTCAGCTCACTGCAACCTCTGCCTCCTGGGTTCAAGTGATTCTCCTGCCTCAGCCTCCTGAGTAGTTGGGATTACAGGTACTCACCACCATACCTGGTTAATTTTTGTATTTCTTTTGTTTAGTAGAGATGGGGTTTTGCCATGTTGGTCAGGCTGGTCTCGAACTCCTGACCTCAAGTGATCTGCCTGCCTCGGCCTCCCAAAGTGCTGGGATTACAGGTGTGAGCCACCACACCCATCCTACAGGTGCTAGGTTTTTAACTCATTTTACTCCCTAAGTTTCCCTAGACTCGTCTAATGTGACTAAAGTACACTTATGTCTCAATCCCACCCTTAACTATGTACCCTAATTTTGGTCTCATGGAATGGTAATAGAGGAAGTTAGACCCACATACAAAAAAAAAAAAAAAAAAGACATTAAGGCACTGAAATCTCAAAGAAAGATCAAACTCAGGTGTAACAGAGAAGCCAAGTCTGATTATGAGAAAAGTAATCACAGGTTTGAGATTTGATATTGGGTAGCCTCCCACAAATCTTATTCACTCTGAGACCCCTGCAAGGAGGTGGTCATTAGCTTCGGTTATTAGAAATCAAGATTATATGAAACGTAGCAGTGGTTTCAGCTGGTTTCAAGTCTGGCACTAGTATTGCTTAAAAAAGGGGTCTCACAAATACATGCCTTAAAGTACTTCTAAGCTGAAGTAAAACACAAGGCTGCATTTCTCAACTCAGCCCTATTGAGATCTATAACCAAAGAGATTTTGTTGTTGTTGGCTATACATTGCAGAATGTGTAGTGGCATTCTTGACCACCTTCCACTAGATACCAGTGGCAAACGCTGTTGTGAGAGCCAAAAATCCCTCTAAACGTTGCCAAATGTCCCCTGGGGGGCAAAACCACCCGTTGAGAGCCAGTATTCTAATGTAAAGGTGGAAGTGAACTAGTGTATGGTTACAGATATAGGAGAAAGTCCATAGGCTGCTTTATTTGGCAAACCTCTCAGACTGACCTTAGACACAGCTGACATCACTCTGGCGCACTGACCCAAACAGATTTGAGTGTTTTCATTTCACTGGCGCTCTCATCATCTTATTTTAAGGCACGATACATTCCTAGTAATTTTTCCCCGGCAGCCAAAATTACATAGACTTAGAGTAACTTGCCCAAGTTCATGCAGCTAAGTACAAAGCTGGCGGGGGGCTCAACTGTTCCCCAAACTTCAGTATATAGAGGAAGCAATTAGAACTCATCCAAATTTGGCTGCTCACTATCTAATTTTCATTCTATCTGTCCAGCACCATGGATAGGCCAAGAGAGCCTGTAACCTTCCCCAGAAACCCAGAGATCTCTAAGGTAGCCCTTCCTTTCCCAGGTTCTCTCAAATTATAGGAGCCCCAGTTATGTTAGAAACATGGGTCTCACATTAGAAGAGGGATAATGGCACAAGATAAACTAAAACTGGAGAACCCTCAAATTGGTTTATAGAAAAAGAAAATATTTTGAGCACAGTTTATGTGACTGGAAACAGTAATTTTTTTCTTAACTGAGTAATTAGAAACAGGTAGCCCTACCTGTTGGTTTATAATCAGGGAGAAAAAAAAAAATCTCGGGTTTTTACACAGCAGTGTTTTAGAAAGTAAGCTTATTACTTCAAATCACCAACCTCTGAAGATATTTCTTATTCATACCTGGGTTGAGTCCAGAAGAATTCCAAAACAATAAAGAAAAGAGGAAGGACCCGCCTAAGAGCACAGACGTCTTCATTGCTCCAGACTCCAAAACACAACATAGGGAACGAGAAATGGCAAGGAGCTGGGCGGGGGTGGGGTGGGGGGGGGGGCGTTCCTTGAGTGCTTATAAATCTCTGGCCACATTCAGCTGTCTGCAATTGCCCTCTGCTGGGGTAGCCCAGGGAAACCCCTTAGCATCTTCTCAAAGCGTGGCTCATCAGCTGGCAGTAGCTACATCCCTTCACCTGTGCCACAGGCAACCTGGGAGCTTGTTAGACGCAAAATAACAGGTTTCACTCTAGACCTACAGTATCAATCACAAACTGCATTTCGACAAGATTTCCAAGTAGTTCACATGCATATTAAAATTAAGAGGCATTTTTCTTAGTATAGCTTTAGTCTGGGCCACTTGACTACCGACTTCTTAAACATTATTTTAAAATTAGAAATCATGATGTAAATAAAGTTACTAAACCTATTATACATCTCTAGCTATATGGATGTGTCTCAGTGAAGTCCTACATACTACATAGGATACTTATTAATTAAATTTTAAGGTACAAGAGCCGTAGGATTTTAAAAAGCATCAGGAGACTGACACAGGTGACACGTTTGTGATTTCCCCTCACCGTCATTCTCTCATTGTGGTTCCATTTTAAATTTCCTGAACTACTGATGAGTTTGAGCATTTTCTCAAACATTTGCTGACCATTTGGACACCCTCTCTTGTGAAATAACTTTCCAAATTTTCTATTTCATTGTATTTTAAAAATTAATTTGTAACAGTCCTTTATATATTCTGAATATGAATCTTCTGGTTTATGTATATTGTGAATATCTTCTACCACTCTGTACTGTAATGGTTAATTTTATTTGTCAATTTGATTGGGCTACAAGGTGCACAGATCTTTGGTTTAACGTTATTCTGGGTGTGTCTGTGAAGGCATTTTTCAGTGAGATTCAAATGGGTAGACTGAGTAAAGCAAACTGCCTTCACCAATGTAGGTGAGCCTCATTTAATCTGTTGAAGGCCTGAATAGAATAAAAAGGTTGTCTGTATTTTTAAAGTTAATTTTTAAGAGTCCTTTATATATTCTGAATATGAATCTTCCGGTTTATGTGTATTGTGAATATCTCCTACCACTCTGTACTGTGATGGTTAATTTTATTTGTCAATTTGATTGGGCCACAAGGTGCACAGATCTTTGGTTTAACATTATTCTGGGTGTGTCTGTGAAGGCATTTTTCAGTGAGCTGAACATTCAAATGGGCAGACTGAGTAAGGCAAACTGCCTTCACCAATGTAGGTGAGCCTCATTTAATCTGTTGAAGGCCTGAATAGAATAAAAAGGTTGAGAGAGGGAGCATTCACTCTCTGTCAGACCGTCTTCAGCTGAAACATTGGTCTTCTCCTTTTCCTGACTTGAATTTAGACTAGAATTTACACCGTCAGCTCTGCTGGTTCTTAGGCCTTTGGACTTGGACTGGAACGATACCCTCGGCTCTTCTCAATCACCAGCTTGCTGACTGCAGATCTTGGGACTTCTGAGACACTGGGAATCACACGAGCCAAGTCCTTACTGTATATGTGTGTGTATACGTGTGTGTGTGTATATATCTCACATATATATGGTATATTATACAGACACATACATACATCTCATTCTGATTCTATTTCTCTAGAGAACCCAAATAATACAGTAGGTAATCTTGTTAATTTCCTCATGGTATATTTATTTAATGATAATAAACAGAATAATTAAATATTAATATGGTCTAACAAATTTTCCTTTAGAATTTGTGCATTATTGATCTGAAATCCATGACAATTTTTCCAATATTCTCTTCTAAAAACTTTATAATGTTGCTCATGATATTGAGGTTTTAAATCTACTTGGAACTGATTTTTGTGAATAGAAAAGCATATTTGACCATATGGATAGCCATCTGGGGATTGAAATAATTTATTTATTTAAAAGTCTATCTTTATCCACAGTTCTGCAGTCTGTCTTTCATAAGTCAAGGTGTGTATGCCTATTTCCAGAGTCTCTGTTTTATTCATTTATCTATTTATTTATTCCTGTATCAATACAAATATATCCTGTTTACCATAGATTTATCTTGATATTGGTACTCCAATATCAAGTCCTCCTACTTTCTTCTTTTTAACTGTGCTGATTTTTTTTTGACCAATTATGTAAATTTTAAGACCAGCTTGCAAAGTTTTAGCAAAAAACAAAAAAACAAAACAAAACAAAAACCCTGTTGTTCAAGAGAATGAGAAGACAAGACATACACTGTTAGAAAATATTTGCAAAAGACATAACTGATAAAAAGACTTTTGTTTTGCAGTGGGCAGATCTATGCAAACCTACCCCAAAGTCCAAGGAAGCTTAGGGGCAGAAGAAAGTGGTTGACAAATCCAGTTTCTTAGAAAGAAACATTTAACAGCGCCTTAGAAACCATATGGCCATGTTTGTGCCTCAGCGGCACTGAGACCAAATGGTGGATCCCATGCCTTTTTCCCCTAGACCCAGAGGGGTTACCATAGGGAAGGGAAATACGTGATTCAGAAGAGATATGTAGGACAACTGAAGTACGATGACATGAAGGTTGTTTTGACCTAAAGGCAGGATTTACACACTCTTACATAGGTAGCAATAGATAAACTGGAAATCTCTTCTTGGAACCGGGGTTAATCAAACGTCAACATGGCAAATTAGCATTCGAGATGTAGTTGCTTTATCTCCACAACTGTTATCCAAAATACACAAAGTACTCAAAGTTAACAATAAAGAATCAAACAACCCAATTTAAAAATGGGCCAAATACCTGAACAGACACCTCACCTAATAAGATATGCAGATGAGAAATAAACATATGAGAGGTTGCTGCATGTCACCTGTCATCAGGGAAATGCAAATTCAAAGAATGAGATACCACTACACACCTATTAGAATGGCTAAAATCCAGAACACTGGCAACACCAGTTCGTTGCTGCGAGGATGTAGAGCAACAGAAGTTCTCACTCAGGGCTGGTGGGAATAGGAAATGGTACAGCCACTTCGGAAGACAGCTGGGTAGTTTCTTACAAAAGTAAATATACTCTTAGTGGCTGCTCCACCAATGCGCTTCCTGGTACTTACCCAAAGAAGTTGAAAACTCATGTCCACACAAAAACTTGCACACAAATGTTTATAGCAGCCTTAATCATAATTGCCAAAACTTGGAAGCAACCAAGATGTCCTTCAATAGGTAAATGGATGAACTGTGGTACCTCCAGACCATAGACTATTATTCAGGGCCAAAATGAGCTATCATCACACCATGAAGAGACATGGAGGAACCTAAAATATTTGCACATTACTTATATTGGTGAAAGAAACCAATCTGAAAAGGCTACATATGGTATGATTCCAACCATATGATATTCTGGAAAAGGCCAAACTACAGGAATAGTAAAAACATCAGTGGTTTCCAGGAGTTGGATGGAGGGAGGGATGATTAGAGCACAGAGGATTTTTAGGACAGTGAGACTATTCTATGATACTATAATGGTGGATATAAGTCATTATACATTGATCCAAACTCATAGAATATATAACACCAAGAGTGAACCCTAGTGGAAGCTGTGGATTTTGAGTAATAATGATATGTCAATGGAAGTTCATCAATTGTAACATATTTACCACTCTGTGTGGGGGTGTTGATAATGAGGAAGGCGATTATATGTGAAGGCAGGGGAAATATGAAATATCTCTGTACCTTCCTCTCGATTTTGCTGTGAACCTAAAACTGCCATATAGAGATAAAATCTTTTTAAAAATGGTTGCAATTTTTATTCCCCTCCCTATGTCCATGTGTTATCATTGTTCAACTCCCACTTATGAGTGCGAGTGTTTGGTGTTTGGTTTTCTGTTCCTGTGTTAGTTTGCTGAGAATGATGGTATCCAGCACACCGGGGCCTGCCAGAGGGTGGAGGACAAGGGGAGAGAGAGCATTAGGACAAATACCTAATGCATGCAGGGCTTAAAACCTAGACGATGGCTTGAAGGGTGCAGCAAACCACCATGGCACATGTATACCTATGTAATAAACCTGCACATTCAGCACATGTATCTCAGAACTTAAAGTAACATTTTTAAAAAATGGTACCCCTGTATAAGGCACTTACTATGAATGAATCTTGCAAGACTGGATGTCACTGTGGGTGAGTCAGTAAGTGAGCAATGAGTGAACGTGAATGCCTAGGCCATTACTGTAGGCTACTAGAGACTCTAAACACTTACACTTACACTTAGGGAGGGTCCATGTGGTAAGACATGTGAGTTCTCTAGAAGCTGAGAACTAGCCCGAGCCGATGACGAGCAAGAAAGTAGGAACTTCAGTTCTCCAATTGCATGGAACTGAATTCTGCCAACTTAAATTACCCCAAGAGGCTTGCTGACAACTTGATTCACTCTTATGAGACTCCAGAGAAGCTAAATGAGCCACTTGGTGCCTGGACTCCAACCCTAGAAACTAAGAGGTAATAAATGAGTGATTTTAGAAGCCGACAAATTTGTGGAAATTTGTTGCAAGAAAAATAAAGCTAATACACAATGTATATTCTTGTGCAGGGAACTTATCACATTTTTCCAACATTTTATGATAATTTGGGACTTTCAGATTTTGCATTCCAGTACTAAATTTATGCCAAAGTATGAATTTTGCCAATATCTTAGCTCTCTAACTTTATTTGCATTTACATTTGTTCTTTTGGAGCACATAGTCTAATAATTCTTTAGAAGGGGATCTGTATTATTTATTGTAATCCTTATTTGATATTTTGATATCTTTATACCATCAGAGGATATCTAAGGTGAATAATACTTTAAGAGTATATGTTTAAATCTTTTTCTCCTCACAAATGAAATCTAGTTAGCCTAAATATGGGGGGAAAGATTAAAATAAATTTGATCACAATTACTATTATTCTGTAGACCTTTAGCATCCAAGTTTACAGATAAGCCTGTACAAGTTAACAACCTTTTATAATGTAGATTTACTGTGTGATTTGAAAATATTTGTCTCTAAAAGCAAGAAAACAAAATGGTAAAAACTCATTAGAAGTGATATAAGCAAGTAAGAAGCCAGTGAAACAGGCAGAATAAGATGCATTGACTATAGGCGAGTGAAATGCTAACCAGAAGGATAGATAAATAGAAAATAGGATGAAACATACAGAGTATCAGGGGAAAGAGAGAAAAAAATACTTCTTCCATCATGCCATCACTGACCAGACAACTCTGTAACTCCAAATTGCGCTCCAATTAGTAACATCTAGTTTGGTGCCATTCTGGTCCCATGTGTTCCACTGCACCCCCCTCAAACACACACATACACACACACACACACACACACACACACACACACACAGTCTCTTGGAATTATGTCATAGCTATCTCCAGTAACACTTACCACTGCATCTCTCTGACAGAGCAAATGTGTGCTGTTGACCCTGAGTAGCTTCTGTTTGTGGCCTTGCTCAATCCTCAATGCTGGTCCTTGTAACCTCATAATTAATCAGTAGAGAAGGATGATACAGTAGGGAAAGATACAAAATATATGTACAGTATACACCCCAGGATGCTGCAAGTGTGGTCCTTCCATCCTGCTTGCCTCCTACCCTAAATGTGTTATCTTCCACCAGTGCCTACTTATTTTCCCTTGCCTCGGACTACAAGTTTTAAATTGATTTTATACCCCATGTGATTTCAGCATCATCCTTTTGTCTATGAGCTTTGGGAGGTGCTGTGTGTTTCAGAGATGGCCTAATGCACCTAAAACTAATAGTGCATTTTCTTTTTGCTTTTGATTTTATTTAAAATTTTTAAGTGTTCAATTTTTGGCTTTCTAGAATTTCAGCAAGCTAGATCTAACTCAAGAATATTTGGGGTGGAAGACAAGTAGGGAATATGTAACTTTTAAAATATAGGACATTCATTTACAGAAAGAATTACTGAAACTCAAACAGTTAAAATAAATTGTCCTCAATCTGGTAGAAATGAATCACTCATGATGTTCTAGTGATTTAATCTCCAGAGAAGGAAAATAAAAAATAATTTCATATAAATTGAGATTAAAAATCATGTTCTTATATTCAGGGTTAGAGATATTCGACAGTATGTCAATGAATCCTCTAGTCAGTATTTTGTTAGAAAGGGAGAGAGGGTGAAGTAGAAAATAAACAGAAAAATAGAGGCAGGAAAGTAGAGTTGAATGAATAGCACTAGGGGAATGTATTCACTTACTCTACTACCCAAGAAGGAGCCACACTTGAGATATATTTCTGGACTGTAACTTTCATCTACTTTCTCATGAGAGAATTCAACCTTTATCCTATCTGCAAGGTGGAAAAAAAGTCACTCAACACTTAGCTGGTGTTTTGCTGCCCCCTCCCCCTTGGAATCTTCCTGGCTTCCAGGTCTCTTGCAGTATGAAAACTGAGGCAGGTGTCCCATCCTGGGATTGATTTAGTCCACAAAAGGGCAGGCTTTCCAAAAAGAGTCTGATTTTATCCTGGAGGTTACTTTCTCTTTAGTAGTTGTATGAGGAATAAAGAACACATTGTATTTATGATTTCCTTGTTACTTTTGCCAACTGATTCCACATCCAGAGAAAAATATGTATGTAGGTTTGAGAGAACACATGAAAGCATGTGATTTTTTTTTTAACAAGATTCTTCAGATGTTACCACTTAATCCATCACTTTAAATATTTTCAGATATATGAACAAGAAGTTAGACAAGATTCATTTTTGGTTCAAAGTTGTCATAAATTGTGACATCAATTAGAATATTATTTTCCCCAAAAAATAGCTCCTTCATATGCACAAAGCGAATGAACCCAAATTTTCAAACTCACTTGAAATTACTACTATATAGAAAAGAAGTAAAACTGATTCAAAAAGAAGCAAAAGAAAACTACAGAAAAGCCAGAAGTAGGAAATAGAATAGTCTACTTTTTTCAACCTTACAGAGAGAATCTGATTTCAGCTATGTTTATACGTATCATTAGAAAGAAGTGAAATGACAATTAATCAAAAAACTATATACCACAGTATAATAGTTACTGAATCTCCATCCAGATTGTTGGCTAATGAGTACACCTTTACCCTTCACAAAACATAGGTGCCTGGAAAAATACCCTGTAAGTCAGGATTTCAGCTTTCTTCACAAAAGAGAAATAACTATTCAAATATTCAAAACTTTATTTTTAAAGGTAGCCTTCACTACAAATGTAAAAGTCTGGGGAAGTTCCTTTTAACCCCATCCAAAGAGTTCATAAACACATGAAATAGAACAAATTCATTTTTAAAACAACATTATTAAAACAGCAAAAGATAGCATCCATCGGCATTAGTGCAACTTCTGAAAGGTAGTGCAAAATCCTCAGGTAATCAGAGGACCAAGGTTACAAAGGTTGTTTTAAGCACCAGAATTCAAAGCTCAATTCCTTTGCTTAGTTCGAGGAATAAAAATTACATAGTCCAACCAGAGAAAAAATTGCTCCTATAAGGAAGAAAAACAACAGGCAGTAGTACTGATTAGAAGCTTTTACATAAAAATCTTAGATATTTCACTGTGGCTCAACTAGGGAGGAATAAAGGGATTGAGAAAGAGGGAATTGATTTTAAACTGCATAATTTACCACTATATTATAATAATCCCAATTTTAAACTGCAGAGTTGACTACAATATTGTAATGATCCAAGTATAGTCAATGCAATACTTACATATAGCTGTTATTAACAAATAATTATAAAATTTATATAATAGCATCACAAATTTCAATTTAAGATGGTTAATAGATCTCTGAAATAAGAATATACAGGTTCTGTGTCTTCTGGGATCTAAGGTCCAAGAACTATAGACTATATGAATAGTTCTTAGGACTCAACTTTCCATTCAAGAGTGGAAAGTTGATTTTAGCTCTTCTGTTGTAGGCATTTTGTCCTTGCAGAACAAAACGCAAGAGTTAACACGCATATCAATTACTGTCTTCATGGTAATTCCCGGAAATTTCTAGTCCCATTCTATAGTAATGTTGTAGTCAAATTTTCATTCTTTGGTTGATTGGGATTCATAACATGAATAACTATTGAGTGTTTCTTGCAAATTGGTCACATTTTACTCAAAATAGTAATGAGAAATACTATGACAGAATATATCCCTAATCACCACAAATGCATGGTAACAATGATCCTAAACTGGAATTATATGGGCACATGCTGTAGAATATATGGTGTATGTCACCTTGAACCCTCACCTTTTTTCTCTTAATATAATGGAAAACATTTAGAGTACTAAGTCAAAGTACTCACCTAAATAATACTCCTGGATACACAAATTTCCTGCTTGATAATACTGAGTTTGGACTGTTTTCTTAGATTTATCTGTATTATTCCGTATTACGTTTTGTTCAAGTAAAGGAGGCTTTCTGAAAAACAGGGAGAAAAACATATGCAGGGATTTGAGGCTGGTATATACATTACAGTTATTTTTGCAATGGCTGGGAATATGAGAATAGAAATAAACTAGACATTCTCTCTTTGGGTTTTAAAGGATAGAACACCAAATCAAGTCACTTCATGTTGAAACGGAAATTTGTTATTTTGCAGAAGGATGAGGAAAAGTTTCTAACAGAATGTTAATTAGAACTTTCCATTACCCCAGAATTAGTGATTGTGACCCAGAACTAAAATCAAAGTAGTTGCAAATGCCAGAAACTTTAAAATTTGCTGGACCAGATCTGGTATCTCTAAACATGTCACCCTATGGTCTATAGAAAATGATGAAATTCTGTTTTGCATTCCTGGCCTGGTGGGTGAGGAGTCTACTGAAATACTCCCCTTCTTTGTGAAGCCAAAGTAAGAGTGTTTTAAATGAAGACTTAGACACCGAGGATACCTACACTGGAGACTGGCATCTCACTTCCAAGTAGCATCTGCTCATGTAGCAGGCTGGTGTGTCTTCCACATATACCTCTTTAGTATGCGGGAAAAAAAATTGAGACGTCCAAGAAGCAAAAAGAGTAGAGTGGGAGAGCCATACAACCCCAACATTTGGCAGGTGCTTTCCTACCAATACCTGGGATTGAGTTATTTCTGAAGTATAACAACTAGCAATGCTTTATGCATGCAGATTACTAATTATCTGTGTAGGGCTCCCCAAGAAATAAGAGGCTCAATGATCAACAACCAAGTTAAGAGACTGAGGAGAGGTATCAAAAGTAACATCTGGGTGGAGCCGGTAAAGCATTATATAGATTGCCCCATCAAAATGTACACATTGGCATCTCTATGCCTTTAGTGAGCCCTAAAGACCCAAGCAAATTTGAGCAACATTTAGAGTGTATAGTAAAAACTTACTCGATCAAAGCTACTAGAAATGGATAACAACTGTGCCAGGTTGACACTCATCCTTCCTTTCTTTTTATCCTTTTTCTCTACCTTAACATGCCAAGGCAGGGAAGAAAGCAGAAGATAAAGTATGTATAGAGTAGGTTGAGCCCTCTTTTTCTCCAATCGTTTGTACCCAGGGCTGCCAGTAGTAAAGGAGGGGAACATTAAATTTGATATGAAATTGAGGTTTTCATTAAGCTTAATTTATCATAGGAGAAAAAGGCAAAAGATATAATGGTATGGGAAGAGAAGACTTTATAGAACAGAACTGAGCTGAGTTACTGAAAAAGAAATACAATCATTTACTTATTATGCTTTTATATAGTTCGGATTATTCAAAAAGTAGATCGTATTTAAAATTCCCACAGATACGTAATTGGGCCACATAAATAACTGAGCCAAGAATGAGCCAAGGTACCTCACCTCTGCATCTTCTACATTATTCTCCCATTGCAGAAGTGTTCTTAAAAACAAGGAGAAAATGGTGGTCATTAGCAAGTCTTCATTGTTATAACTCTGGGTAAATCAGAGACTGACTCTGTTTTAGTTTGAAAATTTTGGAAGAAAAAAATAATTTTGAATCCCTTGGGCCATTCTCTTCCCTGGGACAATCAGCGGCAGAGTGGTGGTATGTTCATAGAGGAAATCAATAGTGCCTATGATAGCCTTGGGACTGGGCGGGTTGGAAGTGGTGGGTACAAAGAATGACCAGGAAAAGAAAAGTTCACTAACAAAATCCTGTTAGAGAAGAAAGAAAAACCAGGCCAAATTCAGCTGATGCCCATCCACAGAGAGATCATTTAAACTATCCCTAGCCAGAGGAGAATCACCAATCCCAGTAGTCAGAACTTGAGTTCCTGCGAACCTTACCACAGAGGGCTAAAGTGCTCTGAGTCTCTAAACTTGAAAGGCAGTCTAGGCCATAAGGACTGCAACTCTTAGGTGAGTCCTAGTGCTGAACTGGGCCCAGAGACAGTGAACTCGGGGAACACATGACCTACTAGGACACAAGCCATGTAGCTAAGGAGGTGCTGGCATTACCCCCACCTCTAAACCCAGGTTGCACAGCTTGTGGCTCCAAAAGAGAGCTCTTTCTTCCACTTGAGGAGAGGAGAAAGAAGAGTGGGGAGGACTTTGTCTTGCATCTTGAATACCAGTTCAACCACAGCAGGAGAGGGCATTGGTCAGAGTTGTTAGTCCCCTCATTCCAGGTCCTAGCTTCCAGACATTTCTAGACACACCCTTGGCCAGAAGGGAACCCACTGCTTTGATGGGAAGGATGCAGTCCTGGCAATATTTATCGCCTGCTAACTGAGAAGACCCTGGGCCCTGAATTATCAGCAGTGATAAGCAGGTACTACACTGAGGGCCTGGGGGGAGCCTATGAGACTTGCTGACTTCAGGTGGGACTTACCACAGTCCCAGCTGTGGTGGCTATGGGGCAAAACTCCTGCTTGAGAAAAAAAAGTCCAGGACCAGACAGATTCACAGCTGAATTCTATCAGGCATTGAAAGAAAAATTGGTGCCAACCCTATTGGCAATATTCCACAAGATAGAGAAAGAGAGAATCCTCCTTAAATCGTTCTATGAAGTCAGTATCACCTTAATATCAAAACCAGGAAAGGATATAACAAAAAAAGAAAACTACAGGCCGATATCCCTGATGAACATAGATGCAAAAATCCTCAACAAAACACTAGCAAACTGAATCCAAAAGGATATCAAAAAGGTTATTCACCATGATCAAGTGGGTTTTACACCAGGGATTCAGAGATGGTTTAACACATGCAAGTCAATAAATGTAATACACCACATAAACAGAATTAGAAACAAAAGTCACATGATCATCTCAATTGATGCAGAAGAAGGATTTGACAAAATCCAGCATCCCTTTATAATTAAAACCCTCAGCGAAACTGGCATAGAAGGAACATAGCTTAAGGTAATAAAAGCCATCTATGACAAACTCACAGCCCACATTATACTGAACAAGGAAAAGTTGGAAAGCATTCCCCCTGAGAACTAGAACACTACAAGGATGCCCACTTCCACCACTTTTATTCAACATAGTACAGGAAGTCCTAGCCACAGCAATCAGACAAGAGAAAGAAATAAATGGCATCCAGATCAGTAAAGAGGAAGTCAAACTGTCACTGTTTGCTGATGATATATAATCGTATACCTAGAAAACCCTAAACACCCATCCAAAAACCTCCTAGAACTGGTAACTGAGTTTAGCAAAGTTTCAGGATACAAAATTAATGTACACAAATCAATAACTCTGCTATACACTAACAGCAACTAATCCGAGAATCAAATCAAGAACTCAACCCCTTTCACAATAGATTAAAAAAAATAAAATAAAAGACTTGGGAACATACCTAGCCAAGGGCATGAAAGACCTCTACAAGGAAAACTACAAAACACTGCTGAAATAAATCAAACAACACAAATAAGTGTTTCCATGGGATGGAAAACACATCCCATCCTTATGGATGGGTAGAATCAATATTGTGAAAATGACCATGCTGCCAAACACAATCTTCACATTCAATGCAATTCCCATCAAAACACCAGCATCCTTCTTCACAGAACTTAGAGAAAACAACCCTAAAATTCAATGGAACCAAAAAAGGCCTGCATAGCCAAAGCAAGACTAAACAAAAAGAACAAATCTAGAAGCATCACATTATCCAACTTCACACTATACTATAAGGCCATAGTCACCAAAACAATATGGTACTGGTATAAAAATAGGCAGATAAGCTAATGGAACAGAATAAAGAACCCAGAAATAAAGCCAAAAACTTACCACCAACTGATCTTCAACAAAGCAAACCAAAATATAAAGTGGGGAAAGGACACCCTATTCAACAAATGGTGCTGGGATAATTAGCAAGCCACATGTAGAAGAAATGAAACTGGATCCTCTTCTCTCACCTTATACAAAAATCAACTCATGATGGATCAAAGACTTAAATTTAAGACCTAAAAACCATAAAGATTCTAGAAGATAACATCAGAAAAACCCTTCTAGACATTGGCTTAGGCAAAGACTTCATGACCAAGAACCCAAATGCAAAAACAACAAAAACAAAGGTAAATAGATAGGACTTAATTAAACTGAAAAGCTTCTGTGCAGCAAAAGAAATAATCAGCAGAGTAAACAGACAACCCGGAGTGGGAGAAAAATCTTCACAAACTATACATCGACAAAGGACCAATACCCAGAATCTATAAGGAGTTCAAATCAGCAAGAAAAAAAAACAATCCCATCAAAAAGTGGGCTAAGGACATGAATAGACAATTCTCAGAAGAAGATATACAAATGACTGACAAGCATATGAAAAAGTGCTCAACATCACAATCATCAACACAATGATGAGAGAAATGCAGATCGAAACCACAATGCGATACCACCTCACTTCTGCAAGAATGGCCATAATCAAAAAATCAAAACATAATAGATGCTGGAATGGATGGTGTAAAAAGGGAACATTTTTACACTGTTGGTGGGAATGTAAACTAGTACAACCACTATGGAACATAGTGTGAAGATTCCTTTACAAAGTAAAAGTAGATCTATTGCTCAATTCAGTAATCCCACTACTAGGTATCTACCCAGAGAAAAAGTCATAATACAAAAAAGATACTCGCACATTCATGTTTGTAGCAGCACAATTTGCAATTGCAAAAATATGGAACCAGCCCAACATGCCCATCAATCGACAAGCAGATAAAGAAAATGTGGTATACACATACCATGGAATACTACTCAGCCTGAAAAAGGAAAGAAACAATGGCATTCACAGCAACCTGAATGGAATCAAAGACTATTATTCTAAGCAAAGTAACTTAGGAATGAAAAACCAGACATCATATGTTCTCATTCATATGTGGGAGCTAAGCTATCAGGATGCAAAGGCATAGGAATGATACATTGGACTTTGGGGACTCAGGGGAAAGGGTTGGGGGTGGCGAGGGATAAAATACTACACATTGGGTACAGTATACACCATTCAGGTGATGGGTGCACCAAAATCTCAGAAATCATCATTAAAGAATTTATTTATGTAACCAAACACCACCCGTTCTTCCAAAACCTATTGAAATTAAAAATTAAAAAATTTTTAAATCAGTAGCATTTCTATATGTCAACAATAAACAGTGTGAAAAATAAATTAAAAAGTAATCCCATTTACAATAGCCACACACAAAATTAAATATGTACGAATTAACCAAAGAAGTGAAAGATCTCTATAATGAAAATTATAAAACACTAGAGAAAGTAATTAAAGAGGACACTCCTTAAAAAAATGGAAAAATATTCCATATTCACGGATTGGAAGAATCAATATTGCTAACATATCAATAGTACCCAATGCAATCTACAGATTCATTGCAATCCCTACCAAATTCCAAGACATTCTTCACAGAAATAGGAAAAACAATCCTAACATTTATATAGAATCACAAAAGACCCAGAATAGCCAAAGCTATCCTAAGCAAAAAAGAACAAAAGTGGAGGAATCACATTACCTAACTTCAAATTATACTACAGAGCTATAGTAACCAAAACAGCATGGTAGTGACATAAAAACAGACACATAGATCAATGGAACAGAATAAAGTACCCAGAAACAACAAATCCACACACCTATAGTGAACTCATTTTTGACAATGGAACCAAGAACATACACTGGGGAAAAGACAGTCTCTTTCATAAATAGTGCTGGGAAACTGGATATCCATATGCGGAAGAATGAAACTAGTTCCCTATCTCTCACCATATACAAAAAGTCAAATTGAAATGGATTAAAAATTTAAATCTAAAACCTCAAACTAAGAAACTAAAAGAAAACATTGGGGAAAATCTTCAGGACATTGGTCTGGGCAGAAATGTCTTGAACAATATCCTACAAGCAAAGGCAACCAAAGCAAAAATGGACATATGTGACCACATCAAGTTACAAAGCTTCTGCACAGCAAAGGATACAATCAACAAAGTAAAGAGACAACTCAAAGACTGAGATAAAGTATTTACAAACTACCCATCTGACAGGGGATTCATCACCAGAATATATAAAGAGCTCAAACAACTTTTAGGTGAAAAAAAATAATTTAATAATCTGATAAAAGAAAAATTGGGCAAAAGGTTTGAATAAACATTTCTCAAAAGATGACATACAAATGGCAGACAGGCATTTGGAAATGTGTTCAACATCATTGATCAGAGAAATGTAAATCAAAAGTGCAATGAGATATCATCTCACCCCAGTTAAAATAGCTTGTATTCTGAAGACAAGCAGTAGCAAATGCTAGTGAGAATGTGGAAAAAAAGGAACCCTCATAACCTGTTGGTGAGAATATAAGTTAGTACAACCACTATGGGAGACAGCTTGGAAGTTCCCTAAAGAACTAAAAATAGAGCTACCATGTGATCCAGCAATCCCACTGCTGAGTGTATACTCAAAAGAAATCAGTATGTTGAAGAGATATCTACACTCCCATGTTTGTTGCAGCACTGTTCACAATAGCTAAGATTTGGAAGCAACTTAAGTGTCCATTTTATCCAGGTGGATGGGTAAAGGCAATGTGGTACATATACACAATGGAGTACTATTCAGCCATAAAAAAAAGAATAAGATCCCATCATGTGCAACAACATGGCTGGAACTGGAAGTCATTAGGTGAAATGAGACAGGCAGAGAAAGACAAACATCGCATGTTCTCACTTATTTGTGGGATCTAAAAATCAAAACAATTGAACTCATGGACATAGAGAGTAGAAGAATGGCAATCAAAGACCAGGAAAGGTAGTGGTAGGTTGGGGGAGCAGGGAGGTGTGGTTGGTTAATGCATACCAAAAAAATAGAAAAAAATAAATAAGACCTACTATTTGATAGCACAACAGGGTGACTGTAGTCAATAATAACTTAATTGTGCATTTTAAAATAAGCAAAAGAGACTAATTAGATTGTGACACAAAGGATAAATGCTTGAGGGGATGGATACCCCATTCTCCATGTGATTATTATGCAATGCATTCCTGTATCAAAACATCTTATGTACCCCATAAATATATATACCTACTATGTACCCACAAGAATTAAAAATTAAAAAAAAAATTTAACCACAATTTCTCCATCAGCTACCAGAGAAACAAATAGGTTCATTTTATTAATAAAATACATTGAGACAGTCAGCTTTATATATAAACATATATATAATTATATGACATATCTACACATATAAAAGAACAGAACACTATCCATCAGTCAGACAGGTCTAAGGGCTGGACCTCAGCATATTTTCTAACATCTTTACTCTCATCGGAAACACCTTCCAGCCAAGCAAATGTTAGAGAACCTTAATCTCTGTAGCCAGCTAGACTTACCTTTCAAGGGAGCATCTTACTGGGATGAAAGTTCTGATATTCAAAAACATTGGTTGATATCTGACGAAACTCTCAATAAGAATGCCCCATGGGCGTTGCTGAAGAGAATAAAAAAGGTATGAACTTGTTTTACTTAAATCTAACAGTTCAAAAATAAGAGTTAAAGTTTTTAAAATACAGAAATTTTTATTTTCTATTAGGTCAAAGGACAACAGAGCTAAGCAATAAAATGTTTATGTTTAGAAAACATCCAAGTAATAGCTCCTGACATTATGCCACAGACATTTTGTTGTCTGTCAATGTGTAGACGACTCCTGATCACATTTGTTTAAGTGTAAGGCCCTGATTTTGGCAGACCTGTATTATAGGACAGGCTCTGCAACTTACTCTGAGTATGAATTTTGACTAAATATTTCATCATTTCAGAGCAGGTTCTACCTTCCCTACTCATAAAATGGAGATAATATAGCTCAGGGGTTGTCAAACTGGCCAGAGAATATTTCAGTCTTTGCAGACTGTACTAGCTGTCTTGAAAATACAGACCTACCTCATTTTATTGCATTTCACTCTATCACACTTCACAGATAATGCATTTTCTACAAACTAAAGACACGTAGCAGTCCTGCACTGAGAAAGTTGAGCACCATTTTTCCAACAGCACGTGCTCACTTCACGTCTCCGCGTCATATTTTGATCATTTCACAGTATTTCTAGTTTTTCATTATGGTATCTATTGTGATTTGTGATCAGTGATCTTTAATGTTACTATTTTAATTGTTTTGGAGCACCAGGAACCATGCTCCTACAGACAGCAAACTTAATAAATGTTGTATATATTCCTACTGCTCCACTGACCAGCCGTTCTTGTCTCTCTTCCTCTTCTCAGGCCTCTCTATTCTCTGAGACAACAATGTCAGATATTAATAATCCTACAACAGCCTCTAAGTGTTCACATGAAAAGAAGAGTTGCATATCTCTTACTTTGAATCAAAAGCTAGAAATGGTTAAGCTTAGTGAGGAAGGCATGTCAAAAGCCAAGATAAACCAAAAGCTAGGCCTCTTGTGCCCCACAGTCAAGTTTTAGATGAAAGGAAAAGTTATTGAAGGAAATTAAAAGTGCTACTCCAGTGAACACCCCAATGATAAGAAAGCAAAACAGTCTTATTTCTGATATAGAGAAAGTTTTAGTGGTCTAAAGTTTTAGAAAGTTTTAGCCACAACATCGCTCATGCCAGAGCCTAATTCAGAGCAAGGCTCTAATTCTTTTCAACACTATAAAGACAGACAGGTGAGAAAGCTGCAGAAGCGAAGCTTGAAGCTAGCAGAGGTTGGTTCATGAGCTTTAAGGAAGAAGTCATCCCCATGAAAGTGAAAGGTGAAGTTGCAAGTGCTAATTGAAAAGCTGCAGCAAGTTATCCAGAAAATGTAGCTAAGATTACTGATGAAAGTGGCTACAATAAACAGATTTTCAACACAGATGAAAAACCCTTACATTGGAAGAAGATGTCGTTTGGACTTTCACAGCTGTTGAGAAGCCAATGCCTGGCTTCAAAGCTGCAAAGGACAGGCTGACTGTTAGGAGCTAATGTAGCTGGTAATTTTAAGTTGAAGCCAAAGTGCATTTACCCTTCCAAAACTCCTACGGCCCTTAAGAATTATGCCAAATCTACTCGGCTTATTCCCTGTAAATAAAATCACAAACCCTAGATAACAGCACATCTGTTTATAGCATGGTTTACAGAACATTTTAAGCCTACTGTTGAGAGCTGCTATTCAGAAAACAAGATTTCTTTCAAAATGTTACTATTCCTTGACAACACATCTAGTCAATCAAGAGCTCTGATAAAGATGTGCCAGGAGATCAATGTTGTTTTCATGCCTACTAACACCACATCCATCCTGCAGCCCATGGATCAAGGAGTAATTTTGGCTTTCAAGTCTTTTTTTCAGAAATATATTTCGTAAGGCTATGGCTGCCATAGATACTGTTTCCTCTGATGGATCTGGGCAAAGTAAACTTAAAAATTTCTGTAAATGATTCACCATTCTAGATGCCATTAAGAACATTTGTAATTTATCAGAGAAGGTCAAAATATCAACATCAGCAGAAGTTTGGGAGAAGTTAATTCCAACTCTTGTGGATGACCTTAAGGGCTTCAAGACTTCTACTACTTTCTTCAGTGGAGAAAATAACTGCAGGGATGATAGAAATACCAAGAGAGCTCAAATTAAAAATAAAGCCTGAAGATGTGACTGAATTGCTACAACCTCATGATAAAAATGTAATAGATGAGAAGTTGCTTCTTATGGATGACAAAAAAAAAGTGGTTTCTTCAGAGGAAATCTATTCCTAGTGAAGATGTCATAAACACTATTGAAATGACAAAGGATTTAGAATATTCCATAAACTTAGTTGATTAAGTAGTGGCAGGATGTGAAAGGATTGACTCCAATTTTGAAAGCTCTACTGTGAGTAAAACACTGTCAAACCGCATCACATGGTACAGAGAAATCTTTCATGAAAGGAAGAGTCAATCAATACAGTAAATTTCATTATTTTCTAATTCAAGAAATTTCCACAACCACCCCAACCTTCAGCAATCACCACTCTGATCAGTCAGCAGCCATCATCACTGAGACAAGACCTTCCACCTGCAAACATTATGACTGCTGAAGGTTCAGGTGATCTTTAGTATTTTTAGCAACAAAGTACAGCATTTTAAAATTAAAATTAGTATCCTTTTAGACATAATGCTATTGCACACTTAATAATCTGCAGTGTAGTCGAAACATATGTGCACCGTAAAACTAAGAAATTTGTGTAACTCACTTTAATTTGGTGGTCTGGAACCAAACTCAGAATACATCTGAGGTATGCCTGTACTCAATTCTGCCAATGTAGCATATGAACTGTCAATATCTAAATGAATGTACCCATGCTCCAATAAAACTTATAAACATAGATGGCTAGCTGAATTTCATCCACTGGCCATAATTGCTAATCCCAGATATGAGCTATTATTTGTGAATGAGAAATTACAGTACCTACAACATAAATAACAAATAGAAGTATTTCTAAAGAAAAACAATAGAAGTATATATAAGCATACCTCCATAGTGGTAGATAACATGGAAAGTACAAGTAAATATAAATGCATCTCATGTACTATAATTTAAATATTCATGTTATAGCATTGGAAAATGCCAGTGTCAAACGGAGATAATTCAATTATTTCATGCAGTCATAGTCAATATTTGGATATATTTCAACTTTAAATACACATCGTACATGTTTAAACCATGGTATTCAAGGATGTTTGCTAGTACTTCAGATTGCTAAAGTTCAAATATACCTTTTGGCATTTCCTGTTTATGTAACAATAAGGAATAACTAGGCCCAAGATTTTCAGTCTATAAAATGGCTGTAATGAGCATGTGTAGGGTTGAGCATTATCCAGGACAGTATTTATCACACATAAGAGACATTCGAAGTAATCTAAATTTAGCACAAATTGATCAATGTTCCTGAGGAGTCCCAAGGTAGTCTTGCTTTAGGAATAGCTGGCAATAGAATTCCAACCACATTGTCAAATACCTGTCTCTCTGCCCTACCTCCACTGCCCTCCACAAACTCCTGTCTTTTTCATCCCATGTTAGCCTCTTTTTCAGGGAAGGTCTCTCCTCAGGGGTGACAAATAGAAATCTCAGCACTTACTTCCTTCAAGATTATCTGTGTATAATCCCAGTGAAAAAGAGTAAACTACGTCCCTAGAAATCTCTGAGAAGTTCCTAGTGTAGTTCCACTTGACCTGCCACAATTATCTAACCTGACAATTGGCATGACCTTTTCATTTATTTCACAAATATTAACTGAGCACCTATATTTTATTTAAATAGCAGTTGTATAGTGCTTGCATGCTGGGCATTGTTCTAGGTATTGGGGATGTATCAGTAAGAAAGGGTGTGGTCATGTACCTGGAGACAGAGGCAGAATTGGTACAGATAAATCAGATATATTAAAAGTGGGGCAGATGCGAGTCCAAAAAGGAAAACCAAGCTGCCATTCCAAATACAGCAGGAAGATAAGGCAAAATCAACAGATGTGAGGCATCAGACTTGAATGGGTTAAGGGCATGAATGTCCAGTTCAAGTCCCAGTTACTCTGCTTTCTGTGTGACACTTGGCAAATTACTTGCTCACTCTATTCCTAATGTCTGCTTTAAAAATGGAGATAATACTATTTAGCCAAGGGTGTTACTGTGAGAGTTAGGTAAGTAAATGACCTGGTACGTAACACATACTATTTGTTTGTTAAATAAGTAAAATATGCACTGACTGCAAGATCAAAGAACTGAAGCTTCTAACATGCTCTTTAGCACTAATTGACACATGATTACTTCAGTGTTACTTCTCTCATTTTCTATTGGCTGTCTAATGATCCATTTTATTCAGGATAGTTAATATAATTTCAAGTATTTTGGTTTCAGAAAAGAGAATTGGGTTGTCTTAGTTACACAGCAGTTACATAACCAGGTAGCCGCTATTTTAGTCGGATATTTTGATCAACACCCACAACTGGGTGAAGGATTGTAGTGTTATTTTAGAGTAAGATGTTTCCTTTAAGTTTGATTTTACCCCAGTTAATATAAAATCTCTCCATCAAAGGCAGGGGAGATGTGTAGCAAAAAGCTGGTAAAAGAAACATGTTTTCTTTAAATACCACAATTTTGTCTTGGGTTTCTTCTACTATAAAATTGTCCAAAAAGTTAGAGAGTAGTCAATATTACATAATATAAAATCAACTATCAATTTAAAAACGCAGTGTTAATAAGTGAATGTGAATCCTAGAGAAGACTGTCATTTGTAAAAATATCAGCCATTCTTACGTATTTCATGATGCCACAAAAATCAAGAGCGTAACGGAACTCAAAGATATCATTCGTCACTCTGGTTACAGGACAGTCATTTCCTAGAGATAGCTCGTAATGCTGAGGTTGCAGGTTTTCCACAAGAGGTGCTCGTCTAATTTCAACCAGAAGCCAAGATTCAGTACACTCTACAAACACTGATGGAAGAATGAGAAGAGAAAATGTCAGATAGCATGTCTACCTCTAACCAATAGTTCAGAAAACATTAAACCTCTTAGTCAACCTGAATGCCCAGCTCCAGAGTAGATATGCCTCGGATCTATTTTTATGTTTTTTACTGTGAGATCTTAGATTATTTACTTAATCTTTCCATGGCTTAATTTCCTCATTTGAATGTGAGGAAGTCATAGGAGCTCCTTCCTGGGACTCACTGAGTGTTAAATCACAAAGTCTCCAATATAGGACCTAGGGTATATTGAATTATTGCTTGATATTACTAATGAGGAAGACTGCTCCTTACCTGATAACAAAAAGGCTTTTTACATGCTAAACTTGTTATCCAACATGTACACATTGTCCAAAGTGAAGCTAATGAATACCTACCTTTGTTGTCAGAAATGACCTTTTAGAACATTGATAACATGAAATAGGACATTTATGTTGCCCACTTCAAAACAAGTATATAGTCTCTTTACATTTTCAAACAGTATTTCATTGTTTAATATGATCTTATTTATGCATATTCTGCAATTTGCCAAAGTTATATTGATTTGATTAGTGTGACTTATGATACCTTCTAGTAAAGAAAGTTTTATCCTCACTCACATTTTACATCAGGTTAATTCTGTTTCCTAATCTGCAAGATGATGTAGCATTAAGGCTACATGACAGTTTGAAAATAAACTAGACATTAGACTTAGCTAACATTTCTTATCATATCATATCATAATGGATTGCTTCTGTTATGAACAGGTATATTACTACAACCACATAAGAATATCCCTTTTTACGGCTAGAGAACCGTTATAAAGATTAGACATAGGCACATTCACAAAAAATGCCTTAATCAACTATTCCTAAGTTTTATAGGCCAATTTGGCCATTGTCTAATGTTAGAAATAAAGTAACATAATGCTTTTGATCAAAAAAACATTTACTAAACATATTTTAAATCCTATGGAACTTGCTAATCAGAGGAATATACCTGTGATTATTTCCTTTATCAACCCAGAGGGAATCAAGGCAACTTTTCTCACTGCTTCCATCCCCATGCTATAACACTTGTAGAATTCCTTTACATTTTACTTCTTTCTCTTCCCACTCAACGAGACCTTTGAAATGTACTTGCTTACCTGTATCTCCTACCACCTACGTTTCACTAAGATAACTTTGTACTAATTTGAATTTCTTGAAACAAAGGGGCCGCATTCTGAATCAGTGGTTCTCAAAGTTTAATCCTTGTACCAACAGAGTTGACAACCTAAGGAACTTCTTAGAAATACAAATTCCTAAGCTCTATTCAGACCTGTGTCTGACGGGGTTGGGTCCTGGCAATCTGTCCTAACAAGCATTCCAGGTGAGACATGTAAAAGTTTGACAACTACCATTTTAAACAATTTTTAAAATCTCATATTTTGTCATAAGCATTGTATTTGAATATATGCTGAGTGATATATTTTGAATTTGTTTTTGAATATATGCTATCACTGTATCATATATTCAAATACAACTATATTTAGCCTGAAATAGTCTAGTTATCTAGACATTGTTCTCTCTTCTTTCCTCTTTATTTACCCCTATCTTGCGTCTCTGCTGACTCAAGCTGTCAAGTATTTTTCTGTTTCTTCCACTACAGATAGAAGAGGCAACAGGTTTAGTTAATAGGGATGAAGGAGCATTCAAATGACTGCATTCAAATGAAAGACAGTAAAGTACTGACACCACAAAAGGTATTATTATTGCTCCTTCTTCTCAGTTATCCCAAGCTTGTCCCAACTTCTCCAAGTGCTTGATTTTCCATCCCAACCCCCATTCCATTATGTGAAGTGATAATGGAAAAATTAGAGGACATTAAAATATAGAGATATCAAACAAACCCTATTGCCCATTGAGCTTCTATTCTAATGGTTGGGTAAGAGAAACTAAAGAACTATTTTAGATAGTAACCATTTTGAGGAAAGATAAGACATGAAAGGGACACAAAGTAAGGAGAGAGTTGAAATTTTAAATACGATGATCTGAGATGGTCTTTTTAAGGACACATTTGAACGAAGCCCTCCAGAAGATAAGTAGAAGAACTATGCAAATAACTAAGGGAAGAACATCCCAGACAATGGGAAGAGAAAGTACAAATGACAGGTACGAGAGTTTGCTTGGAGACCCTGGGCAGTGAAGAGTCCAATATTGCAGAAAAAAAGATAGCAAGTGGGGCAGAAATAGGGCACGAGATCAGAGAACTATCAAGGAACAAATTACATGTAGTCCTGGAGGCCATTCAATAGGCACTTGACTCTCGGGGGATAAGTCATTGGAAGATTTTGACCAAAGGAATGACGCATTCTTTCTTACATTTTGATGAGAGCTCTCTGGTTGCTATATAGAAAACATAATTTAAGGGGATGGGGTGACACATAAAACAAGTTACAAGGACAGTGCAATAATTCAAGCCAAAGATACTAATGGTTTGGACCAGCATAGTAATATTAGAGTTGATCAAAAATGGTCCAGTTCTTCAAATATTTTGAAGATAGAATCAACAGTTTGCTGATGTACAGAGTAAGAGAAAAAGGTAACTAGGATAGTATCACAATTTTCAGCTTTAGCAACTTGTAAGGTGCAGTTGTAAATATAAATTGAAGACAAGAGGCTTAATTCTTCCCATTAAAAATAAGGAAAGATTTCCCTCCTCTCCTTTTGCTTAGAGCATTTACCTTAGAAAACTTGTACTTTCTCCTCTTTTTTAAAAAATGTAATTTTTAAAAAAAATATAGAGAGAGCCATTTGAAAAATTAATAGACCTTTTGTCAGCTTTAAGACCTACGAATGTCTTTCTCAATGACCTGGGGCCATCTCTTTGGAATGTAAACATCAAGGAAGAAGGTGTTCCGATCTCAGTTTCTAGGAGAGGATGAAAGCCTAACTTCAGTAGATGCCTCGTTCTAGTTTGCAGAACTATGTCCTATCATAAAGAGATGAAAAGTTCTTTTTCTAGATAAAGCCAATTACCTAAAATAAGTTACCTCTATTACCAGGTAAAAGCTAGGATAAGTTACATGTGACAAATGGTACTGTCAAGTCCTCTTTCCTAAGGACTAATTTTTTTAACTTGAGAACACACATAGGGGATTTTATCTGCATAGCTATATGGAAGAATGAGATTTTCTTTCTTTGCAATCTCTTAGCAGATTGACTGTGATGTCTATTACATTCTTATTCAATAATAGAACTGTTTTACTTCTCTTCTACCACTGTGGAGTGTTTTCCTTGGCTGGGAGAAGATTTTTTTTTAGTTATATTTTCCCAACATAATCACCATTGACTAATATGAGGGGATAATGTGGGAGAAACAAATGTGGCAGTTAATAGCAGAAGTTCAGTTTGGAAAGGTTAAGTCTGAAATGCCATTAGATATTCAAACAGATGTCAAACAGATAGTGGGAAATATGCATCTGAAGTTAAAAAAAGAATACTCCGACTGGGGATTAAAAGTGAGATAATTATGAACATAAAAAGGATATGTGATATCATGGCTCTGGATAGGATAACAAAAAATAAATAAATAGAATCAGAAAGAGGTTCTGAGATTGATTCTTGTGTGACCAAGATCAGGCAATGAAGGAGACACTAGAAAAGGAAAGAAAAGGAATGTCAGCGAGGCAGGACAAAAGAGAAGAGAACAGTATGACCTACAAGCCAAGTAAAGCAAGCTTTTAGGAGATGAATAATCCATCCCATGGGCTATGACAAAAATCAAGTAAGTGAGGGCTAACAACAGAGCAACTGTCAAATGTTTTAATGTAGAAATCACCAATGTTTCAGGCTAATTTTTGATGGAGTGTTTTTGGTGAACGACTCGTTAAAGTGAAATTTTTTTTAAAAAAGAGAGAGAAATAAGAGAGTGAATACAGTAACTTTAAAGAGAAGACAACTGAGGCAGTAACTGGAAAAGGAAGTGGGATCAATAAGGCTGGAGATATAGATGATGGCACAGAGCTCCAGGATGATACAGTTTCTTAGGAAGAGGAAATGTTAAGCTTGCATTAGGACACAAGATGGCCGAAAGTCTGGGAGATTCAAATCATGTGCATTGGTTACAGTGAAGCTATAGGCCAAATTCCCCACTCATTTAGAGTTTATTCAATTTTTACATAAGAAAGGGCCCCAGGAATACATCTCTGAAATTTTTCCAAAGCTGAAATGGAAGTTTCAATATCTAGTTATACTCACTTGGAACAATGTATCAGCTGCTTTGATATTAAAAAACATTGATGCAGGTCATTTGAGCCAGTTAATATGAGTTTGATATGCTATTTGAAAGTGTGCTCTGAAAACGAATCATTTACAAATGAAAGCAGCTGACCACTTTGTCCAAACTTCAAGCCACATGGCCAAAGGCATGAACACCTAAACAATCTCCACTCTAGACACTGAGCAGAATCTCCTGATTATCAATTCATTGTGAATATTTCAGACACTACAAAGTGACAAGCATGACTAAGACAGAAGAAAATAAGAACCTCGGAAAGTATTAAGAAAAAATATAATCCATCTAATTATGGATTTAAGGGGAAATTACAGTAGTACAGATGCATGAATAAACTGAGTGGAAACAGCCAGTAGATATTAGCAGATCATCAGATTATGAAACCCCAAAGTCAAAAGTATGTAACAAAGCACCCCATTGCTTAATAGGCCACCCTCCAGCATCCTCTCTTTTTTCTTACTATTTTCAAGAGCATGAGTTGACGCAAAAAGTATGAGGAGCCCTCCTAAAACTCCAGAGATCTTCATTGCTGCAGATCGTAAACCAAGGAATCACAGGAAGCAGGTCTCCGCAGGTGTTTATAAACCTCTTACCTCTTCAGCTGTGGGTGATGTTTATCATTCTGGAGCGCACCGAGAAACACTCAGCACCTCATTGGCTTTTCCTCCTTACAGGTGAAGTCTTTATAATCATAATTCAGAAAACATGTGGGAAAATGTGAAAAAGGGGGTTCTAGAATGTGCTCTCTCCCCCAAGCACATGGTAAGGCTGAAACGGTGACTTATATAATATTTGATATGTGTCTGTTGGAATGTTAAGAGCAGGGCTTTGCAGGATGATTTGAGGAGCTTCAAGGGGATAAAAAGAAGACTCATTTATGATTTGATTGATAATATTGTTTACCAATCAAATTAACCACTCTAGGATCTTGTGATTCCCTGGCCTCACAGCCAATGGTTCTGACCCAATGAGCCCATTAATGTGTCCTTCCAACAAGCGCCAGGAGACTCTGATTCAGGAAAACAAATTCACAAAGCTGCGGTTTCAGCTTTGAAAAGCCCCAGTCGGCTTTAATTTTGCTTTCCCAAAGTATTTTGTCGTGAATGTGTATGTCTCCAGGTTGCTGAAGAAAAGTTCGTGAGATAATTTTTGTCCAGTAAAACCTAGGAAGGGAAAATCCTGGCAGAGTGAGGGATTGTGGATAAGGATAATAATTTGACCTGGCTTAATATTTTGGCAGAAACTATTCATTATAAAAGCTCCGCCTCAGAAGCAAGAGTTTAATGAATTAGCTGTAGAAATTACATAATATGTTACATAGATTGTCTCATTTTCTACGTGCGGGATACTTGCTGGTGAATATTATCAAAATTAACTATAGGAATCTTGAGCTGGGCATGGTGGCTTACACCTGTAATCCCAACACTTTGGGAGGCAGAAGCGGGTGGATCATCTGAGGTCGGGAGTTCGAGACCAGACTGGCCAACGTGGTGAAACCCCCGTCTCTACTAAAACTACAAACATTAGCTGGGTGTGGTGGCACATGCCTGTGATCCCAGCTACTCGGGAGGCTGAGGCAGGAAAATCACTTGAACACAGGAGGCAGAGGTTGCAATGAGCCGAGATTGCGCCACTGCACTCCAGCCTGGGCAAAGAGTGGGACTTCGTCTCAAAAATTAAAATAAAATAAAATAAGAATCTCCAAGACTATGTGTTGACATAGCAAAGAACAAGTAAAAAGAGATATCTATGATTGTCAGAAACCTCAAGTGACAGTTCTTTCCACTAAATATTTGTATTATAACTCAAGTGCTACTTCCACGGTACAGAATGGAACGATATCAAGGATGAATCTCTACCTGCATTAAGTACCTAGAGCACAGTTTCTTAACCTCATCACTATTGACATTTTAGGCTAATGCATATTTTATTTTTCTTTATGGTTAGTGCTTTTTGTGTCTTCTTTAATAAGTCCTTCTTACACCAAAATCATGAAGAAATTTTCCTCTATTCTCTTCTGAAAGTTTTTTACAATTAAGCTCTTTATATTTACATTCTTAATCCACTTGGTATTAATTTTTCTGAATAGGGCAAGGTAAATGACCATATGTATATTCAAATGAATATCCAGATATTTCAGTCCCACTTTTAAAAAGTCTTCCGTTATCTACCTCTCTTCAGTCTGTTCATCATAAATCAAGAGTCTATATATGTGTATATCTATTTCTAGACTTTATATTTTACTCGTGGGTTTTTTTTTGTATATTCTTATGCCAATAACACACTATCTTGATTATCAATTTGTACTTCATCTTTATATATGATACATGAAGTCCTCCTTTATTTTCTGTTTGACAGTATTTGACCGTATTTGGCCAATTGCAATTACATGTAAATTTTAAAACCAGCTTGCCAAATTTCAATTTTTAAAAAGTTGTGATTTTTAGGAGATTAGAATCAATCTAAAATCCATGAGTCTAGCAATCAATGAACATATTGTCTATTTATTTAGATCTTTGTTAATGTCTCAAGGTAAATTTTTATAATTTCCTATAGTTTTTGTACGTATTTTCTTAGATTTACTCCTAAGTATCAGATATTCTCATCCTATTATCATTTTTTCTATTCACTTACTGTTGCTGGTTCAGCAAATTCCAGTTGCTTTTTGTAAATCAATTGTTAACTCTAATAATTTATCTGTAAATTCTTCTGTATTTTCTATATACATAATTATTCACCTGTGAATGAGTTTCTTAATGGTTAACTAATAACTTATCTGTAAATTCTTTTGTATTTTCTATATACATAATGATTCACCTGTGAATGAGTTTCTTTCTATATTATCTTTTATTCCTTAATGTTGCTGTATGTACTCTATCTAGAACCATCAACAAAGACTTTAATAAAAATAGTAATCATGGGTACCTTTATCTTATTTCTTTTTTTTTTTTTTTTTTTTTTTTTTTGAGACGGAGTCTCGCTTTGTCTCCCAGGCTGGAGTGCAGTGGCCGGATCTCAGCTCACTGCAAGCTCCGCCTCCCGGGTTTACGCCATTCTCCTGCCTCAGCCTCCCGAGTAGCTGGGACTACAGTCGCCCACCACCTCGCCCGGCTAGTTTTTTTGTATTTTTAGTAGAGACGGGGTTTCACCATATTAGCCAGGATGGTCTCGATCTCCTGACCTCGTGATCCGCCCGTCTCGGCCTCCCAAAGTGCTGGGATTACAGGCTTGAGCCACCGCGCCCGGCCTATCTTATTTCTTATCAGAGAGAAAGGTATCAGCATCTTACCCTGTAAAAACATGATGTTTGATGTAGGGTATTTTAAACTTTCCCAAATTAAAGATGTTTCTTTGTATTGTTTGCTCATTTTTGTCATCATCAGCTGATGTATTTTATCAAATATGTTTACTGCATCTACTGAGTTGACTATATTATCCATTAATCTGGTATTGTGGTAAAATACTGTGATAGGGCCAAGCGCAGTGGCTCACCCCTGTCATCCCAGCAGTTTGGCACACCAAGGCAGGAGAATCATTGGAACTCAGGAGTTCGAGACCAACCTGGGCAACATAGTGAAACCTTATCTCTACTAAAAATTCAAAAACATAAGCCGGGTGTGGTGGTATATGCCTGTGGTCCCAGCTACTTGGGGGGCTGAAGCGGGAGGATTGCTTGAGCCTAGGAAGTCAAGGCTACAGTGAGCCTGACTGTCTCACTGCACTCCAGCCTAGGTGACAGAGTGAGACTCTGTCTCAAAGAAAAAAAGGATACTGTAATAGCTTTTTCTAATATTTAGTCCAAATTTCATTATTGATGCAAAACAAATTATAATGTATTATTATTTATATATTTCAGTATTTTTTTTTTTGCTTAAAACTTTTACATCTATATTCATTGGTGAAAATGGCCTGTCATTTCCTTCTCTTATGAGGTTATCAAGATTAGCCTAGCTTCATAAAGTAAGCTGATAATTATTTCTTTTTCAATTTTCTTGAAGAGTTTTAGATTGAAATTATTTTCCTCTTAAATGTCTTGTAGAAATATTACATGAAGCAAACTGGGCCTTGAATTTGATTTATAGCAGGTTTTTGATAATTTATTTTATTGTTATAAAACTATAGTTTTAAAATGATGATTCCATAATTACTTTTGTTGAGTAACGTACTTCTAAGCATTTGTCAATATCTTCTAATATTTCAGATAAATTGGCATGTAATTGTTCTTTATGTCCTTAACTATTAAATAAATAAATAAATCTATTTATTAAAGTTATTTATTATCTGCCTAACCTGATGCCTCTTTTTCATTTCTGATATTCAAAGTATCACAGTTGGCTTTGTTGAGCTTTGTGATTTTTTTTCAGAAATTTTAAAATCTATGCTATTTTTATTTTTTATTTTTTGCTTCTTTTTTCTTTGAATCTATTTTGCGCTACAAATTTCTCGAAATGGTTTGTTAGTGTATTGTTTTCAAGCTTTCCTCTCTTCTAATACATTTCATTCTATAAATCCCTTTCTATATACTGTTTTAATTACATCTTACAGGTTTGGAACTGTGGCCTTTTTGTAATCATTTTTATTTGAAATATTTTCTAATTATTGTTATGACTTTTTGATCATTGATTATTAAGATATTTATTCCTCAATTTATGCACATGATGATATTTAAATATCTTTTTCGTTGTTTGGTAGAGACAGGTTCTCACTTTGTTGCCTAGGCTGGTCTCGAGCTCCTGACTTCAAATGATCCTTCTTACCTCGGCCTCCCAAAGTGGTGGGATTACTGGTGTGAGCCAGTGTGCCCAGCCTAAAATATCTTTTTTTAATTTTTGAATTATAGAGACATTCTTTCTGTCAGAAAATACACAACATTCTGTATGATTTTAATCCTTTGAAATGTATTAAGACTTCTTATAATGTTGAATATTATCTTTTTTGTGCTGACCTTTACCCTGCACCTTGCTGAATTCATTTATTAGTTCTAGTAGCTTCCTTGTGAATTCTTTGGATTTTCGATATATAAGATCACATCATCTGCAAACACAGATAATTTTACTTCTACTGTTTCAATTTCGATGACTTTTATTTCTTTTCTTGCCTAGTTTTCCTGGCTAGAACTTCTAGTCCTATTGCAATCTTTATTTTGTTTTGCTGTTGGATATCTTCACATCTTCAGAAATCATCTAAGGTTAATATTTTAAGTTTATATGTTTCCAAAAATATCTATTTTCTCACAAATTCTTTCTGAATGTTAATGCTGTTTATCCATAGTCTTCTAGCATTCAAGCTTATAATTCTGTAACAATTTAACTTTTATAACATGTTTCATCTGTATTATTTGAGAGTATGGACTTGTGCTATCAAGGCAAGAAAAGAAAATAGTTAAAATCAATAAGGAGTAATAAACTTAGATGTAAATAACAAAGGCAAATTTATAGGATATCTTAAGTACAGAAGTATTAGAAGAAGGCTGTGGAACACCACAGAATTAATAAAATCTGTTAAATATAGATGAGTCAGTGTGATGGTTGATTTTACGTGTCAGTCTACCTGGGCCACGGGGTGCCCAGCTATTTGGTTAAACATTATTTCTGGGTGTGTTTGTAAGGGTGTTTCCAGAGGAGACAAGCATTTGAATAGGTAAGCCAAGTAAAGCAAAGCGTCCTTCCCAACGTGGCTGGGCATCATCCAATCTGTTGATGGTCTGAACAGAACAAAAAGACAGGGGAACGGAGAATTCACTCTTTTTCACTTGACTACTTGAACTCAGATATTATTGGTCTTCTTCTGCCCTCAGGCTGGGACTCGCACGCTTCATGTTCCTGATTGTCAGGCTTTTAGACTCAGACTGGAACTATACCATGAGCTTTCCTGGGTCTCTAGCTTGAGGATCTTGGGAATTAGCCTCCATGATGATCTGAGCCAACACACACATGTGTGCACACACACATATATATATGCATGTGTATATATATATTGACCTAACATCTGTATAACATTGCCCACCTATTGGTGATACCTAATGTAGTCACATTATGGCCCTCGTATGTTTTTTACTCCTCTGCATGAATTCCATGGCAGTACACCACATGAACTGGTGAGCTACAGCTCTGGGTGGGGAGCTTGCCTCTGTGACACTCTGATAGAGCAAATGCATGTCCCTGACCTTGAGCACCTTCTGCCTGGAGCCCACTTTTTCAACCCTCAATTCAGGTTCTTATAATCTCATAATCAGTCAGTGCAGAAAGATGATGCAGCGGAGATAAAGACAGCACATGAACAGTGCATATTTGAGGATGACAATAACATGGTCCTTCAATTCTGCCTCTACCCTATCCTAAATGCATCTTCTCTCTTCAAAACCCTTCCCCACTTATTTTCTCTTGCTTCCTTGCTGTATATAGACTTAAATGTGTGTGGTTGGATCATCTTTCATCTATGACACCTCTGGGAGGGATGGACCAATATTAATAGGTCCTGCACTGATGACTTCTACAAAGGACACTTGTGTGTAGAAAACCTTTTTGCTTTGCTTTTAGGCTTGGGGCGGTGGCTCATACCTGTAATCCCAGCACTTTGGGAGGCCAAGTTGGGTGGATCACCTGAGGTCAGGAGTTCAAGACCAGCCTGACCAACATGGTGAAACCCCATCTCTACTAAAAATAAAAAATTAGCTGGGCATGGTGGTGCATCCCTGTAATCCCAGCACTTTGGGAGGACAAGGTGGGTGAATCACTTGAGGTCAGTGAGACCAACCTGGCCAACATGGTGAAACCCCATCTCTACTAAAAATATTTTTAAAAATTAGCTGGGCATGGTGATGTGCACCTGTAATCCCAGCTACTAGGGAGGCTGAGGCAGGAGGATCACTTGGAGGTTGCAGTGAGCCAAGATCGTGCCATTGCACTCCAGCCTAAGCAACAAGAGTGAAATGCAAAAAAAAAAAAAAAAAAAAAAAAACCTTTTACTTTGCTTGACATTTTTAAACTGCTCTGTAGGATTTCTCAACTCTTGGTTTTCTAAAATTGAAACATAAGTCTAACAAAAAGACACAAGTTGAAAGAATTGAGGAACAGAGAGCATATACATGTATGAATCATTCATTAAAACAAGGAATTGCAGCAACTCAGTTAAATTGTCAAATTTACTTAAAATAGGTGACGCATTTCTCTCTAGAGAAAAATGAAAAATATCTCATGAATTAAAATGAAAATCATGTTCTTACATTCAAGCATTGAAATAGTTCATATTGTGTTAGTAAATTCCCTTAGGGGCTTAAGAGGGGAAAATGCACTGGGAAATAAACAGAAATAAAGGACAGTAGAATAGGTAGCATTGGGGGACTATGTCTATTTACTACATTACCCAAGAAAGAACAGCATTTGAGACACATTTATGGACTTCAACTTTCAATTTTTCTCATAAGAAAATTCAATCTTTAATCCACTGGTGAGAAGAGATGGAATCACTCGACAGCCTTACTTGGATTTTTGCTGGTCTGGAAATCTTCCTGGCCCCAGGCCCTTTATATCTTATAAACTCTGAGGCAGAGGTTCCTCCCTCTGACTGGTTAAGAAAGGGCAGAGATTTGCAGGACACCTTATTTGTCCAGGGCTCTAACTGTTTGACAGCCTTATCAGGACTAGAGTATGCTGCGATTATGTCCCCTTGTTACTTTTGTCAACTGATCCATAATCCAGAGATTAGGAGTGAAGAGTTTCAAGAGAATCCCTAAAAGCAGAAGATTTTTACCTTCTTTTCAAATACTGCCATTTGCCTTTAGAGATATTTGGACAAGGAAAATTCACTTTTGGTTTGAAGCAATCATAACGCAGAAACCAACTGGAATTTTATTTCCTCTCAATTCTAGCCTCTTTATATGACCAGATGGATGAACCTAAATCCCCGAACTAATTTGAAATTGCTAACACACAGAAAAGGAAAGTGATACAGAGGGTAAAAAATACAGAAAAGTAGAGATTGAAATAGGCTATTTTCTGAACCATTTATAAAGAAAATTCTAGGCCGGGCATGGTGGCTCACACCTGTAATCCCAGCACTTTGGGAGGCCAAGGTAGCTGGATCACGAGGTCAGGAGATCAAGACCATCCTGGCTAACGTGGTGAAACCCCATCTCTACTAAAAATACAAAAAATTAGCCTGGCGTGGTGGTGGGCGCCTATAGTCCCAGTTACTAGCAAAGCTGAGGCAGGAGAATGGTGTGAACCCGGGAAGCGGAGCTTGCAGTGAACCAAGATCATACCACTGCACTCCAGCCTGGGTGACACAGCAAGACTCTGTCAAAAAAAAAAAAAATTCTGATTTCACCTTATTTTATACATATCATTAGAAGCCAGTGAAATGGGGAACAACTAGAGAATTAGATTATGATACAATAGTTCCCTTTATCCATAGGGGATGCATTCCAAGACCCCCAGGGGATTACTGAAATTGTGGTTAGTACCAAACCCTGTATAAACACTGTACTTTTTCTTATACATGTCTATGATAAAGTTTAATTAGCTACAGTAAAAGATTAACAAACATATAATATGCTACAACAAGAGTTATGTGAATGTGTCTCTCTTTGGAGTATGTAACAAGTATGAAATGGAATTATAAATTTCCACGAAGATATTAAGACTATGTTAGTATTTTGAGACCACAGTTGACAGCGAGTAACTGAAACCATGGGAAGCAAAACTGAATAAGGAAAGACTACTGTGTATTAGATACTCTATTGCTACCCAAAACAGATGATGGGTAAGCCTAGTCACAATATGCAATTGCCTCACACTTTATAATGCTCTGTGGATCAGGACTTAGGCTTTAAAAAATATAAATAACTATTAAGAATTATAAAACTTTATTTAAGAATAAAGTTTATTTATTACAAGTTTAAAATCTGGGAAAGGAAGGCTTTTCTCCCTACCCCAACAATTCATAAATATGGACAACAGAGCAAGTTTTTCGTTTAAAAATATCACATTTGAAATGATAAAAGACAATATCCAGTGACTAGGTTCAACTTCTAAAAGGCAATGAAATCCTTAAGCGGCCAGAGCACCAGGTGAATGAATAGGGTGGCCTCATCATCCAGAATGTATAGCTTTGTTCTTACACTTAGGAAGGGATACAATTAAGTAGCTCAACAAGGGAACACTGTTCCTGTAAGGAAGGAAAAGAAACAGTTACGTTGTTGTACTGATGGGAAACTACTATCTAACTAAGGAACCACTGAGGCTCAACCAAATGGGAACCTGGGAAAAAGGCATCAATTTTAAACCCCAGGAACCATTATAATATTCTAAAGATTCAAGTATCACAAATACGATATATACACATGTATACACACATACATGTTATGTGTATATATAGCTATTAGTTAACAAATGCTTAGTAAATGATTATAAATTTTACATGAGGACACCATATCAAGTTTAGAATTATGAGGGTCGGCTGATACGTGGAATAAGGGCCTGTCCTTCTAGCATAATAAAGTCTAAAGATTATACCCTATTTGAATATTGTTATGGCTCATTTGAGTTTTCTCTTGCTGACATTTAGTTCTTTTAGAACAAAAAGCTGGAATTAGAGTTAACATAGATATCAATTACTATCTTTATGGGAATCTATGATCCCATTGCACACTTATATTACATGCACCAAAGATGGTTTATCTCTAGCTCAAGAAAGTTAACATAACAGAACTATTGAGGTTACAATTGCAAATCTGTTTTACATAAGGAAATAATGAGAAATGCCAAGATAAAATATATCCCTAATAGACATAAGAAATGCAGTATTCCAATGATCCTGAACTAAAATCATAGGGGCAATAGTACACAAAGTGTGGCGTATGACACCACCTTACTAAACTCTGGTCTTTTTTATATATAAACGTACTGTAAGCATTTATGGTACTAATTCAAAATACTCTTACACATAGGATACTCTTGGACGGATTCCCAAGTCTTCAAGTTTGCGTGATAGTGAGCAGTGCTGTCCCACTGACCTTCTGCATTCACGACGGTTGTCATTCTCTCCCCTTCTCATCACTAAGATTATTGGAAACCTTCTGAAAAAGAGAAAAAAATAGATTTAAGCTTTGTATCTATTATGCTTTTGGAGGTGGAGAAAAAGTTGAAATGTGGAGAAAACTAAATTAAACAGATCTCTTCCAGCTGTGAGAGAATGCTAAATCAGCTAGCTTAGACAAATATGAAAATTTATTGTTTCATAGAATATGAGAAAAAATTCACAGATGGTTGAATACAACTTTTCATTATTCCAGAATGTACTATTGGGACCTGAAGCTAATTTCATAGGATGTCAAATATCAAGAACTCTTAATAAGTGGCTGAAGCAGTTCTTATCTCTAATCATCTCAACGGACATCTACAGAGAGTAATTAGAGGCATGCAGCTCCGAGTTATTGGCCTATGACGGAGGTGTAAGTGGGGTCACTAAAGTTCTCCCTCCCTTAATGAAGCCAAATAAAGGTGTTTCTATCAGCTTCTTCAACACTGAGTTTCCTACAGCAAGAGGCTGACATTTTACTCCCAAGTATCTGCCTATGCAGTAGAATGACATATGAGAGACATGGAGTGTAGAAAAGGGGGCAGAAAGGTCATATTCTCCCACCATGAATTATAGTATGACTAAGTAATTTCTCTCACAGGTACCAATGTTTTAGCTGTATTTCCAGGATTTCTCTCAAGAATACCTGTGAAGTGGGGAGGAGACCTCAAGAAGTCAAGATACTGGAATAAAAACCAAACAAGACAGAAAATGAGCAGGTTGTGTGGAGGCCTACGGTGGCAATTGTATGGACTAAGAAGGAAGCCTTGTTTAGATTGGTCTATCAGGAAATATGCAGTTGTGATGGCCACCCCCTTTCTAAGGACTCCAAAAAACTCACATATCCGTAATTTGAGACACACTTCTGGGTGAAGGTGTGATTATCTAGCCAGCATTGCTGGAAATGGACCACAATTGCACCATATAACCATGAGATAATTGTGACCCAACCTCTTTCATCCTGTCATACCCAGCAAAACACGAAGAGAAAAGCAGCAGAGGGAAATGTACTACTCAGATTATACTAAACCCTCTTCCCCAAATCCTTTGTGTGCTCTGTAAAACTCTAGGAGTCTTAAAGGAAACCTAAATTTGATATAATACTGGAGATAGGGACCTGACTTGATTTTTACTTATGAGAAGGACCAAAGATGCTGTTAATGAAGAAAAGCAAATATTTCACAGTACAGTTGAAGTCAGTGGTTGTAAGATAAATATAGCCATTAAATTCTGTGTCTCCAGAGGCCAGACTGTTCAAAATAGGTTGGAATGAACACTCTAGGGGCAGAGAGAACACACGTGCAATTGGGCCTTGTGAACAGCTCACCCAGGGATCTGATCACAAGCAGAATTGCCTCAACCTTCATCAACAGGCTCTCCTGCTTTATTCTCTCATTGAAGAAAAGTTTCTCCAATAAGGAGAGAATTGCGGTCATTAGCAAGTCTTGATTTTTATTTATATTGCAGAAACTAACAAATCAGAGACTAACTCGATTCTAGTTTTAAAACTGAGAAAATACTGATTTTGAATCTCTTGGTTCCTCCTCATATCTGCAGAAAGGTGGTATGGTTTGTACAAAAACTTAAAAGCACCTATAATAGCCATGAATGAGGCAGTATGGGTAGGTGCAGACAAGGAACACTGCAAAAAAGGAAAGATTACTAACAAAAACTTTCTGATATGATCTCTTTAGTGACTGTAGAATTTAATTCTCATATAGCAACTGAGCCTCATCTACTCGTTCAGAAACTACATTGAGAGAATCAATTTTTTTAGACCTACTCACATGACCAAACAGAACACCACAGATCAAATTTGATCCAATGTCCAACCTTAGCATAATGTTCGGCAGTTTAACTGATCAAAACACCTAGAAGCCAAAGATAATGTTAGATAGCCTTGATCTCAGTAGTGCACTGCACTTACCTTTGCACATAGCATGATACTGGGATGTGTAAATTGAAGTCAAAATTCGGTGGCTCATATACAATTAAACTTTCAATGAGCATACCTACTCCATGTTCCTAAAGGTGTAAAGGATATAAGTTATCTTAATTATATTTCTTTCAAATGCTTTCAAATTCCATTTTTAAAATATAGATTAAAAACAAAATAATAATTTTTACTTTTATTTTTACTTTATGACATAAAGTAGGTATGAGTGCAAGGTTTACAACAGAAAAGCAGAGCTAAGTGATAAAAATCCCTGGTTTTAGCAGACATTAATAGATCCTGCCATAGTAGCAGGGGACATTGTATTCAGCAGTTGAGTCTGCATAGACAACTTTTGATCACCACATTTGTTTAAGAGTCAGGGTCTGGGTCAGGCGCATTGGCTCACGCCTGTAATCCCAACGCTCTAGGAGGCAGAGGTGGGCAGATCACTCAGTCAAGAGATTGAGACCATCCTGGCCAACAAGGTGAAACCCCCATCTCTACTAAAAATACAAAAATTAGCTGGGCATGGTGGTACGCGCCTGTAGTCCTAGCTACTCGGGAGGCTGAGGCAGGAGAATTGCTTGAACGCGGAAGGTGAGGGTTGCAGTGAGCCGAGATTGTGCCACTGCACTCCAGCCTGGCGACAGAGCAAGGCTCCATCTCAAAAAAAAAAAAAAAGAGTCAGGGTCTGATTCAGGCAGACCTAAATTATTCAGTGTGAATTTTGGCTAGATATTTGACAACTTTAGAAAAGCAGCTGAGTCAGCCTCATGCTACATTGAGTACTTGCCAAATGCTAGACTTTTTTTTTATACTAGAGATACAGCAGCAAACAAACGATAAAGTCATGCACTTAGACCCAAAAATAGGATCAGTTCACCTAATCTTTACTAGAAACAGATGTGACTCCAAAAAGGAAAAACCAGGCTATAATTACAAAACACAGCAACAATTTAACATGAAGGAAAAAAAAAAAAAAAAAACCAGCTTTCTGGTGACAGGAAAGATTGGTTTATCTTATTAATACAGGAACTATATAAACTGATACACTCCATTTTCATCAAAATTTTAGGTCAACAACAAGAGTTGGGTATTTGTGACACTGTTTCAAAACAAAATGTTTCTCTCAAACTAGATTTAACACAGAGTATTTTAAAAAACAAAAAACCACTATCACAGGCAAAAGAGATACGTTGCCAAAAAAAAAAAGGTTTTTAAAGTAGGAATGCATAGTTTTTGGGATCCCAAATCCTATTTGTCTTTCCGACAGATAGAAGCAATATCCAAAAATGTTAAAGAGAATGGTCAATATTACATGAACTATTAACTGACAATTAAAATTTGAATACTGTAGTTTTAGTCATTGGTTTGTGGACCCAAAACAGTCAAAAGATATATTATTGGTTGAAATAATAACTGCTCTTACGCTCACTCTGATGCCACAAAAAGTTAGAAGATACAGGAACCCAAAGAAATCCACCTCGACCATGTTTACAGGACAGCCAATTCCTAGAGAGAGTTCGTTTTGCAGAGGTTGCAGGTCATTTAACAGTGGCGTTCGTCTAAGTTTGACCTGGAGCCAGGTTTCAGAACAGGTTATAGACACTGTTGAAAGAAAATTTGAAAAGTGAAAACATCAGATAGTATGTCTGCCCCCACACAAAGTGCTCAGGAAATGTTCAACCTTTTGAGCTGAATTCCCAACTGTAGAGTGAAAATGTTTTGTTTCTATTTGTATATTTTTCCACTGGGAGATCTTGGGCCAATTAATCTCTGTGTGTCTCAGTTTTTTTTCATCAGAATGTGGAAAAACCGTAGAAGCACTTCTTGAGAATTTCCAAGCTAAATAAGTCAAATATCCCAACATACTCACTTTGCTTTTAGGGATTGTTCAAATTTTACCAACAGGTCTCATGAATACATTTTTGAAATATATCTAGGTGTAAGTGATATCTGAAATGGAGACACAAGAAAAAGTTCTGATATTTGGTTGCACACAATGGAAAAATAGATCATGTGCTTCCACTTAAAATTTTATTTTGATCAAAATATCTGAGCCAATAAATATTAATTGGTATGTGAAACTCAGGATTCAGAAACAAAATAATATTGCAGTTACTACAATAATTTTTTTATGATTGCCAACTATGTTAAATTTTGGTTTGGGGTCTTACTTCATTTTCAGTACATTTCTATGGAGTCAATTTTATCATTATCCCATATTTACACATGGATAAATTTAAGGTCACATAGCTTTTAAATGGCAGATCAGGATTAAAACCTATGCAAAATCTATTCAGAGCCTCAACTCTGAAAAGGAATCATAAACAATTGAATACAGCTGACTACTCTCTGTCCAAACTTCATACCCCATGGCCAGAAATGTAGACCTAGTAACCTCCTCTCCTAGGCACTGGGCAGTCTCTCCTGATTTTGCCGGTCACTGTAAGTATTTCACATTCAGCAAAGTAACAAGCTAGTCTCCAGCAGAGAAAGAACCTGGAAATATTTTGCATGTAAGAAAAATAAAAACGGCACCTTGAGATCAACTTAGAGGAAAAATTCAAGAGGAAGTACAGGGGTAAAGATAAAACTATGTGTGGCTGTAACTTTGCAATCATTAGCTATTAGCAACTGATCACCAGGTTATAAAAAACAAACTCCCGAAGTCAACAATATGTTTTTAAAAAAAAAGAAAAAAAGGCCCTGCTGTTAGAAATCGCCACCTCCAAAAATTCCCGCTTTTTCTTACAATCTTGGAGACCATGAATCAACTCGAAAAGCATGAGGAGCTCTCCCAACACACAAGAGATCTTCATTGCTTCAGATTCCAGCCCAAGGTATCACAGGAAACAGAAAACCTAGGGAAGTGGGCCTCCACAGGTGTTTATAAACCTCTTACCTCCTCAGCTGTGGGTGATGGTTTATCATTCTGGAAAGCACTGAGAACCCCTTAGCATAGTTTTGGCTTTTCGTCCTCACAGCTGAAGTTCGGTTGGTGCAAAAGTAAGTGCAGTTTTTGCCATTGAAAGATAAATCAGAAAATCAGGAAGGAACATGTGGAAAGTGGTTCTAGGCTGCATCCCCTACCACCATGTCTTTTTTCCCAAGCATGTGGATGTGTCGGAAATTGTGTCTGACATAATATTTGATATGTGTCTATTGAACTGTTAAAAGTAGGGCTTTGCAAGATGATTTGAGAAATTCAGGTGGTGATACAGAAGAATTACTTATGAATTGATTAACAATATTGCAATATTGCATATTATATTCACTCTGGGTTCTTGTGAAAAAAGAAAAAAAAAAAAAGCTATTGCTCTAGCTCCCAACCAATGATTCAGATCCAGTAAACCTGGGCTAAGATGCGCTCACTAATCGGTGCTTGTAATCAGCTTCAGGAGGTTTTGATTCAGGTAAATAAACCCACACACCTGTGGTCTAAGCTTTGGCAAAACAGTGGTTTCTGGTTTAATTTTGCTTTCCCTACAAGCATTTTATTATGAACATGCACATATCTAGAAATATTCTCTAAGGGCATTTTTGGACAATTAAATCTAGTAATGAAAAATTGTAAGATATGGGATAATAGATAATAACAGCATCACTCGGTTCTACATTTTGGCAGAAATCAACCTCCAGAAAACTTCCTCTCAAAAAGTAAAAGCAAAAGCCTAATAAATTATTTTTAGAAATTGTGTAGCGTATCACATAGATTGCCTTAGCTTCTAAGTACAAAATAGTTGTTTCTAGCTATATGAATCTCCAGGATTATGAACTGATGTAACAAAGAGCAAGCAAAAAGTAACATCTGTGAACATCAGAAACCTCAAAATCCTTTCTACTAAACGTTTTTATTATATTGCATGTTCTTTAAAATTAGTAGGATTTTATGTTAAGGTATCTATCACTTAAATTATATTTGGGAAGGAGAGCTTTATAGTAGATTGAATTTATGAAGAATATTTCAGTGGTTTTTATTTGAAAATACTTATCTGTTTTCCTATTTAAGATGTGAATAAACATATTGTTATTTTAAATAGCTAGCTACATAGAAGTACATAAAATAATACTGGAATTTCTAATTCCAATAGCTTACATGCTTTCCTCCTCTGTTAAAATAACCGCTAATTTTTATAAGTGTTAAATTCATATAAAATTAACAATTTTGAAGTATATAATTCAGTGGACTTGGTACATGCACATGTGTGAAACCATCACCCCTACAGTTCCCAAATATTTTCATCATCTCCCAAAGGAAAACTTATACCTCTTAAGCAACTCCACACTCCTCCTTTCTCCCAGCCCCTGGCAAGCACCAAGCTACTTTCTATCTCTTCGGATTTACCTATTCTGGACACTTTGTAAAAATTGAATTACACTCTTAACTTTAAAACTCATGCTATTTATTTGTTTACAAATAAAAGAGGCTTTATATCTTATAAAGGGTTACAGACTGCAAGACGGCCATCCTAACAGGCTGGGATGCATAGTCTCCAACACAGTCTGAAAGGCACATTGCAGGGAGGGAGGAGTGAGATGGGAATTTATGCTGAATGGGTTGGCCAAGCATATGTATTCAACAGGTTATAGGAGGACCTATGAATATTCTCTAGGGCGGTTCTAACACGTAAGTGCTGAATAAGCATGCATGTTATATATGACCCATGTTCACTTTGGGGTGGAGACTTAACATTTAAATGTATCACAATTAGGCCTTCTACATCTAAAGGTCTTTCCAAGACACAAAGTTGTACAAGTGTGCAACCTCTGTAAACTGGCCAGAACCAGTTCTTGCTCAGTCGTCTCTTATCAGGAGAGAGTTGCTGAGATGAGTCCCTTGTCCAATCAAAGCTGTAGTGATGGCTTGTAGCGCAGGAAGGTCAGCCTCTGGCAGTGAATGAGCTGTCATTGTTAACATTGCTTATCTCAAGGCCAGCGCTTGTTTAGCTGCTGAAAAAGAAAAACCTTGTGGCAGTTAGAACAAAGTTTATTCTTTGAGTGTAGGGGTGCATGACTTAACCATTACTTGGCATGGCCGTGGGTCCTGTTTATAGTTTTGTATGGCTATTGCCACAAAGAGTTCGTTGTGTCAGCCTTATGATCTTTTTTTGAGACAGAGTCTCACTCTGTTGCCCAGGCTGGAGTGCAGTGGCGCAATCTCGGCTCACTGCAACCTCCACCTCCCTGGTTCAAGTAATTCCCCTGCTTCAACCTCCTGAGTAGCTGGGATTATAGGCACACGCTACCACGCCCAGCTAATTTTTTTTGTATTTTTAGTAAAGATGGGGTTTTACCATGTTGGCCAGACTGGTCTCGAACTCCTGACCTCAGGCAATCTGCCTGCCTCAGCCTCCCCACATGCCGAGATTATAGACATGAGCCACCACGCCCAGCCTGATCTCTTTTTTTAATATTAATGCTAGTCAGGTGTTGTGTCTAAACTACAGAAGGGAAGTCGTGTAACAAGGCATGTCCAACCCCCCACCCCAGGATGGCTGCAAACACAGTTCTTAAGGTTTCTCTGGGGTCCTCTTGGCCAGGATGGGGGTTCATTAAATCAGTTGAAGGCCTAGAACTTTATTTTTAGTTCACATGGTACCATGAATCCATACTTCATTCCTTTTTATGGCTGTATAGTATTCTGTTTTGTGGGTATAGCACATTTTCTTTTTTTTTTTTGAGACGAAGTCTCGCTCTGTCGCCCAGACTGGAGGGCAGTGGTGTGATCTTGGCTCACTGCAAGCTCCAAGCTCCACCTCCCGGGTTCACACCATTCTCCTGCCTCAGCCTCCCAAGTAGCTGGGACTACAGGCACCCACCACCACACCTGGCTAATTTTTTGTATTTTTTTAGTAGAGACTGAGTTTTACTGTGTTAGCCAGGATGGTCTCGATCTCCTGACCTCGTGATCCACCTGCCTTGGCCTCCCAAAGTGCTGGGATTGCAGGCGTGAGCCACCGCGCCCGGCTCTAGCACATTTTCTTGAGTCATTCAACCACTGATGAACTTTAGGGTTGATTCCATCTTTGCAAATAGTGCTACTCTGAAAGCTGTTGTTCAACATTTGTTTGAATTCCTATTTTCAATTATTTGGGGCATTTGACTCAGCTTTCATTGCCTCCTATTCACCCCCTTGCTGAGGGAGAGATTCCTATCCTAGGGCTATGGTGATAGCCAAACACACACCTGCCACTGAGCAGATGTGCTCGAAAGCAATTCACTGGTGTGTACATTCACAGCCTTGCAAAGGAGAACACCACATAGCACATACGTCCACATGAGGGCTGCACTTAGGAGCACAGGGAACAACCAGGGGCTCTGGAACATAAGCTTTGTAATATCAAGAGGGTGAGGTGACCTCTAGATCCCACAGGAGCGTATGATTGGTTTGTTTGAATAATTCTGCAGACTGCCAGGGAACTGAAACCCACTGTTCAGAGATAAGCAGGAACTGTATCTGGTCTCCTTGATAAGCAGAGCTGTGTAGCGGGGACCTTATCTGCAGGAGCAGAGGAGAGAGAGAAATGTGCAGTTAGGCCATTATAGCCCTTCCAGTTTCACCAGATGCGGAGATAGCATGTGATACCAGGCCTTACTATTTATTAGTCCTTACATGACAGCCTAGGAGTGAAACTGCCAAGCTCCCCACAGCGGCTGTATTATTTTACATTTCTTCTTTGTTTTGTTTTGTGTATTTTTTTTTTATTATTTTTTTGAGATGGAGTCTTACGCTATCGTCCAGGCTGGAGTGCAGTGTCGTGATCTCGACTCACTGCAACCTCCACCTCCTGAGTTCGAGTGATTCTCCTGCCTCAGCCTCCCAAATAGCTGGCACTACAGGCAAGGGCCACCATGCCTGGCTAATTTTTGTATTTTTTGTAGAGATGCGGTTTCACCATGTTGGCCAGGCTGGTCTCGAACTTCTGATCTCAGGTGATCCGCCCGCCTCAACCTCCCAAAGTGCTGGGATTACAGGTGTGAGCCACTGCACCAGGCCTTTTGTGTATTTTTAACTTTTAAGTTCAGGGGTACAAGTGCAGGTTTGTTACATAGGTAAACTTGTGTCATAGAGGTTTGTTGTTCTGATTATTTCATCACCCAAGCATTAAGCCTAGTACCCATTGGTTATTTTTCCTGACCTTCTTCCTCTTCCCACCCTCCACCCTCCAAAAGGCCCCAGTGTGTGTCGTTTCCCTGTACATGTTAGGTGTTTTCATCATTTAGCTCCCACTTATAAGTGAGAACATGTGGTATTTGGTTTTTGTTTCTGCATTAGTTTGCTGAGGATAATGGCCTCCAGCTCCATCCATGTCCGTGCAAAGGACATGATCTTGTTCTTTTTTATGACTGCATGGTATTTCATGGTGTATGTGTACCACATTTTCTTTATCCAATCTATCACTGATGGACATTTAGGCTGAATCCATGTCTTTGCTATTGTGAATAGTGCTGCAATGAACATATACATGCATGTCTTTATGACAGAATCATTTATATTCCTTTGGGTATATACCTAGTAATGGGATTGCTGGATCAAATGGTATCACTGTCTTTAGGTCTTTGGGGAATCTCCACACCATCTTCCACAATGGCTGAACTAATTTACACACCCACAGTGTTCAAGCATTCTTTTCTCTCTACAGCCTCACCAGCATTTGTTATTTTTTGACTCTTTAATAGTAGCCATTCTGACTAGTGTTAGATGGTAGCTTAAGAATTAAGAACCCTTAATTCTCATCCCACTTAACTTTTCAGCAACAGATAATACAGTTGACAGCTCCGCCTGCATGGCTCCCTGGACCCCACTCTGCCCTGGTTTTACTTCCAATTGACCTTCTCCTTGGCTTATTCAAAGGTTCTGCCTTCTCTCAGCAACCTCTTAACATTGGATATCCCAAGACCTAAACCTTGGACTGATTATCTTCATTTTCCTCACTTCTTTGCTTTGAACTCATGCAATCTTACTGGCTTTAAGTATTAGTATGTGCTGATGAATCCTAATGTTCTACATCCAGTCTGGACCTTCTCCCTCTGAACTGCAGACCTGGATATTCAACTACTCACTTGCTCTCTCCTCTTGGAGATCTAAGCAGCATCTTAAACATGACATTTTCAAAATAAGGTTTCCAAACCAACATCTTTCACATTTTTATCCAAGACAGTAGCATCTCCTACTTTATAGCTCATAAATCCTAAACTCTCCAGATTCCTCTAACATACTTCATATCTAGCTGTCTGCAAATCCTTAGATCAATTTACCCGACCTCTTCCTATGAAATCTATGCTACATCTAAACCAGGGTTCTCATCCTCAGTACTATTGACTCTGGGCCCGGATAACTCTTTGTCATCAGTGGCTGTCTTAGGCACTGTGGATGCCTAAGACACTGTGGACCCAGCATCCCCATCTAACATCTAGTGTGTTAGATGCCAGTAACACACTAACACCATCACTGTAACGAACAAAGTTCCTTCCAGATACATCCCCCAGAGGGTAAAATTGGCCCTGGCTGAAGACCACTGACCTTGTAGTCATCACTACCTAATCCCTCTCCCTACTTCAGTCCCTGCTTCCTCTTGGTGTCTGTTTTCCATCCAGCAGCCAGGGTGATCCTGATAATAAAAATCCAAGTCAGATCACATGACTCCTCCATTTGGAGCTTTCCAGAGGGTTCCCATTTTATTTCAAACAAAAGCCAGGTGTGTCAATCAACTTTGAGAAATTAAATGAGGTACTCCACTCATTGTTTCAGGTGTTTCGGTTGTTGTTTTAAGACCTCATCTGTATGACTTTACCTCTCCAATCATGCTGGCCTTGTTCTGCAAACACTCAGTGACTTTACATCAACTGTTTCCATAGTCTTGAACAGCCTTCCCTCCAGGATCTGCCAGGCTCATTCCTCACTTCCTCCAGTTCTTTCCTCAATTATTACCTTCGAGGGATGTCTTCCCTGATGCCGTATTAAGGACCACAACACTCACCCAAGAATTCCCTATCTTCTTTCTCTGCCTCTGTGCCCTAAGGTGCATTTACTCTTTCTTAAAATACTATAGAGTATGTTTTTTTGTATACGCTGCCTCCTCCTACTAAAGTGTGAACTCCATGAGGGATTCTTTGTGGAATAAATGAATGATTAGGCCCTGTTACCAGGACCAACCACAACTAAGCCTTAGCTAAGGGCATGAATCAGCAACTGAGAAGAGTTAATAACTGTACCCTTAAAAACCTATTTCTAGGTTTTTAAGCTTAAAATTACATAAAAGTCAGTCTTGCAATAACTAGAAACAGATATATAGTAGTACAAACTTTATTCATAAATAAAACTTCATAAAGTTAAAAGCAGTGGCAGTTCCTATTTTAAAAGGGGAATAGTGGAAGGCAGCCTGCATTTTATTTAAAATCACAAGTTAGGTTTTTCAGATGGATAACGGTTGAGATCATTAAATCCCCTTCCTGCTTCTCAGATTTTCACAAAATAGCACATTAAATCCTCAGTCCTAAGCAATCATGGCAGAGATTCCAAATTGCCTTTCAGTATCAAAGTGGACAGCACAGTTTCTTCCCTTGCAATAAAGGTACTCATTTGATGAACAAGGGAGTGTAGCAGTCAGATTCTTACTGAAATGGAAGAAAGACAATAAAATATATGTCCCAATGTAAACATTACTTTGCTACTTCTAAGAGCCTGTTATTCATAAGTGAAGCAATGTATATGTATGGGAGTGAAGGAGAAGGTGTAAGTAGAAGGTAAGGAAGAAGAAAGAAAGTTTATGTTCTATCCTTGAGACTGTAATCCTTAAGTGTTTAATGATTCAAGTGCAATGTATGTATAAGCGAATAAGGAAGGCCGGGTGCGGTGGCTCACGCCTGTAATCCCAGCACTTTGGGAGGCCAAGGCGGGCGGATCATGAGGTCAGGAGATCGAGACCATCCTGGCTAACACGGTGAAACCCCGTCTCTACTAAAAAAATGCAAAACATTAGCCAGGCATTGTGGCGGGCACCTGTAGTCCCAGCTACTCGGGAGGCTGAGACAGGAGAATGGAGTGAACCCAGGAGGCGGAGCTTGCAGTGAGCCGAGATAACGCCACTGCACTCCAGCCTGGGCGACAGAGCGAGACTCCGTCAAAAAAAAAAAAACATAATAAGTGAAAAAGGATACTTTTGCCCTCTAAGCTATGAAGTACATCCCAAATGTTCTAGGTATCCTGTTTACTCTCTATTAAACACAACTCCATCCTTTTATTAATAGCCATATATTAATATGTGTGGATTTTTCATAATATGCCTTCACATGGGGCTCAAGAATGAAAAACTGTACTACCTTACAGTCATTTGGTACCTTCTGGAAAGAGTTGCAACACAGACTTATGACACTTCTGAGTTCAGTTTCCCAGGGATCATCAACATATCTAAGCCACTTTGTAGGCTCAGTGTTAATACTCATTTATTACAATTCAGAACTTTATTGATATTGAAATTGATAGCTTTTTTCTTTTTAGTTAATTATAGTATTTCACATACTGCCCAAAATGGATAGCTCTTAGTTATATGGGGTTCCCAGTTAGTAACAGGTTATCAAGACCACCATGATCAATAAAATCTTCAACAAACATAGGAAAGCATGAACTTGCATTCTTAAACCAGAAACATTTTAGGCACAATGCACCTTAAGACAAATGTGTGCCATTTTCTTGACAATTGTATTGACTGCTATCTACGACACACCTGGACAAAAATCATAAGATGCCAGTGTTGAGGGTTCTTACCAAGATTGTGTTGCAGAAGTTACTGCTGTGTCTTCATTCGCAATCTGTATCTTCACCTCTATCTCCCATTCATTGCCAGTTTCCCCATCTCTCGTTTCAACTACATTTAAAAGAGGATGCTGACTAAAATAAGAGAAGATAGAAAAATATCATAGTGGTTAAGATCTACTCAGATCCTAGCATTTACAAGGCTGAACTTGGGGCCAAATTACTATTATTGGTAGATATATTGATTTCTGCTTCCCGCCACCACCCACCAACACACCCCACCCCAGAACATCACAGGCAGTATTTGTGGTGCTAAGAAGCAAAGACTTAAAAAACAGACTTCTGTGTTCACTTCTTGATTCCACCATCTACCAGCAAATGATGTCGACCAAGTAACCTAATTTTTCTGTGTTTCAATTTTCTCACCCTGAATTTGGCATGATAGTATCTACCACCACAGCTGGGTACCCATAGTCCCAGCTACATGGGAGGCTGAGGAGGGAGACTTCCTTGAACCCAGAAGCTCAAGATCAGCCTGAGCAAAATAAGGAGCCTCAACCACTTAAAAATAAAAAAATAAAAGAATAGTATCTACCTCATTGAGTCAGCAGGAAGAACAAATACATTCCTACAAGCACAGTGCAGGCATAAGGTAAGCAATTAATAAATGTTACCTGCTACTATAATTATCTGTGGGAAGAGTTCTGTGTAATGTGACTTTTCTGTAACTACTCAGGGAAAAAAAAAAAAAATTCAGTTCAGGATTTTAACCAGAAAAACCTCATGGAAACATTGCCCAAAGTCCTGCCAAATATATCACACTTGTGCTAAGACCTAATCAAATTGGTTGTTAATGTTCTAAATTTTTTTTAATTCTCAGTTTTTGTGGGTACATAGTAGATATGTATATATATATGGTACATGAGATATTTTGATACAGGCATATAATAGGAAATAAGCACTTAGACTTTCTCAAGATGTCAATAAAAAAAAAAGACCCAATCTTAACCCACAAATCCTGTTTTAAGGTCTCTCTCTCCCAACACTGTCAGCCCTGCATAGTACGTGCTGATCTTCATACCCTGATGAGTTCAGTATCTTTTAGACTTTATTATACTTTCTCTTATTGCCTTCAGGAAACTTGCAGATGGGCTCAAGTTTAAATATTGGTTGACGAAAACCTATCAGGTTTTCAGTGACCCTGATGCTTATATCAAAAAATAAGTCATCATTTCATTTTTCAATAATATTCCCAGTATTCCTATGTTCTAGGGGACAGTTGTGACCATTTTTGAAGAATACAGGGCCAAATGATATGGTTTGGAATCTGCATCCCCACTCAAATCTCATGTTCATTGTAATCCCCAATATTGGAGGTGGAACCTGGTGGAAGGTGATGGGGTCATGGGGGTGGACCCTTCATGAACGGTTTAGCACAGCAGTCCCCAAACGTTTTGGCAACCGGGTCAATTTTGCGGAAGACAATTTTTCCACGGATAGGGGAATGATTTGGGGATGCAACTATTCCACCTCAGATCACCAGGCATTAGATTTTCACAAGGAGTGCGCAACCTAGATCCCTCGCATGCGCAGTTTACGATAGGGTTCGTGCTCCTATGAGAATCCAATGCCACCGCTAATCTGACAGGAGGTACAGCTCAGGTGGTAATGCTGGCTTGCCGCTCACTCCTTCTGTGCGGCCAGGTTCCTAACAGGCCAGGGACCACTACATCTCCATGGCTCAGGGGTTAGGGACCCCTAGTTTAGCACCATCCCTTTGGTGCTGGTCTCACGATAGAGTTCTCGGGAGATGTGGTTTTTTAAAAGTGTGTAGCACCTCCCCCAACCACTTCCACCTGCTCCAGCCCTGTGAGTATGCCCGCTCCAGCTTTGCTTTCTGTTGCCTTATGCCATGAATAAAAACTGAGGCCTCCCCAGTCATGCTTCCTGTACAGCCTGCAGAACAATGAGCCAATTAAACTTCTTTTCCTATAAATTACCCAGTCTCTGGCATTTCTTTATAGCAAAGCAACAGAGGACTAAGACACCAAGGATCAAGAGATTTGTGTTCCCATTAGACTTTGGTGTCTCCTCCACTCCCCTCGCTGGTTGTACCATTTAATCTTTCAGCTTTGGAATTTTTATCGGGGCAGCTAATGACGCCGGGGCTAGGACAGGGGTCTGGTACTCCGTACTCACTTGCGGACCACACACGACAGAGGCATTTCAGCTCGGACAGCAGAGTCTCTTGAGATATACTTAATTTTTGTTTTAAGCAGAAGAACTCCCCTGAGAGGCTACAAGACAAAGAGAGGTTTTAAACCCATATTTGTCTCAAGTATCTCAGGAAACTTACAGGCATTTAAATAGGAATTTATAGATACATCAAGCTTTCTAAAAATGGTCACACTCTCACTAAACTATAAACAGCATCTGTTCACAGGAAACAGGACCATTTCCCAAACTGACAGATGGGTTAAAATCTGGCACAGTGCTTGTACATAAAAGGCAAGCAATACTTGTTATTTAAAAGAGAAAGGAGTTTTGTGATTCACATTCAAGAAAGCAATTGACACCTCTTTTTGAGACACACAATTGTAGTGATACATTGCTTATTCAAAGAGAGCATGGGTTTTGAGATCATATGAATCACATTTGGAATCTTGGAGCTGCCTCTATTCGTCATGAATCCTTGAAAACCGTGTTTAAACAATTAAGTCTGTTTTCTTATTTCTATAAAAAAGCAATAATTATGGTGGTAAAGAATAATAGTGATTAAATTATCAGCATATAGTAAATACCTAACAAGAAGAAGAGCTGTTTTCAGGGGGATGGGGTGGAATGGAGTTAAGACAATTAATAGTAAAATATTTTTCTAAGGACATTTAGCATATGGTTCTCAATATAAGGCCCAGTCTTTGACAGCATAGGAGGATACGATGATTCAGAGATACCCATATCCATTACATAATTTTAAATGTTCCTATCTCAGATATATCCTGCTCTCTTTGGATAATTTGAAAATATAAGCATAGATAAAAACTACCACCACCCAGATTATTAGCATTTGAATATTACCCGCTCCCCCCAGTTTATATCAAGGTTGATAGTGCCCCCCAATACATGCCGTGGTGTATTAGACCTGTAATGTGCTTCCCAGATCCCCTAAGAGCTTGTTGACCCAGCTGTTGGGAATGCTGTTGCCAGATAGCCTTCAGCCGTCAGCTCTCACCCCCTCCAGGAACTGTGTAGCTGCTGAGAGCTGTCTTACCCCTAGCCACACCCCTCTCCCAGGGTGGCCCACTTCTGATCACCTACCCAGCAGGAATGTGAAGACCTGTGTAGGGTCAGCCAAAGCTGTCTTTGAGGCTGCATCATAGCTCAGCTTTGTCCTTTGCCCAATCTTCTTTCTCCCAAAAGCACTTCTTAATAAATATTCCACACACTCAACTCTACCTCAGATTTTGCTTTTGCTTTCTGTGTTACCCAATCTGTGGCATTTATCTAAACCTGATCAAGTTCTATTACTTCTCTTAGCATTTTATTTGGGATAATGAAAAAAATAAGGAATATCATAGCAAGATTTTACTAACTTTAAATGCTTTTTAAATCAAGTCAAAATTCCAGTTATACTTTTATCAGTGATATGCATAGTGACTTAGTATACCCAAAATATCTGGTGAGTACGGGCTAGGGCTAGGAGATTACTGAATATTTACTTTGAAAAGGCTTCTGATGCTTGATTAGTGTTACTCCCACCTTCTGTTTGCAATTGACCAAACTTCATGAATTATAACAAATAATTAGTTAGACAAACTGTTGAAAAACCTTGTGATGCATGGAAAATACTTTCCTCCTTCAAAACATTCAACTCTCCAGCCTGCTCCATCACGAAATGAATAATTAGTGTTTGCAATTACCACCCAACAAGAAAAAAGCATTTAGCATCTCCTTTCTTAACTGCTTCTGTCCTAAATGTGATCATTAAAGAGTCTAGCCATATTACAAATAGACACTTAATGACTTCTGGTTTGTATATTGAAGGAACCATAAGACACTTGGGTTTTGATAGCCATTTCTCTTACTTGAGTTACAATACCGCAGTCATGAGGATGGTAGAAAAACTCATAGTAGACATTTGGCAAAACATAGGTTACAGGACAGCCATCTCCTAGAAACACTTCATCGGGGTTCACATACAAATTGTAAAATATCGTGGGTTTAATCCTGGCAAAGAACCAAAACTGGGTGCAGTGTACTTGAATAGCTGAAAAGCAGAAAAGAGAAACTTTCTGTTAGCATGCAATTAGATAGATCAGCTCAAAAAAATTTTAGCATACCCTGTTAATACAAATGAAGAGATCATCCCTTACTAAAACAAAATGTCTTAAGAGGTGAACAAATTTGCAAAACATGGTCTTTGTATTATTACTTCATCCCCTAAAAATATCTACACATATACTCATCCTTCAGATACATTCTTTAGTGAATCTATATATAGGGGAAAAAATCAATACAAAATAAGATTTCATCTAACCCTCCAAAGTCACTTATTGTAGAACTAGAATCACAAGACTATATCTATATTATAATGTTTATACTAAGTGTAGAGCATTTTCTGCCTCCCTTGTTCAACTGAAGCTCTTTGAAGCAAGCCCTTTCATTTCTACAGAAGCAAGCAAGTTTCCGTTTTTATACCTACAGTTTCATGATATATAAAGACTTGTCCAGAAAACTCAAGGTAGCAACCAGGCTTTTATAGAAATTGAGTGAAAACAGTGCTATCCTTTCCCTTCTATCTTGAAATATCTGGACATTAAGTTTTTTTAATCTGGAAATGGAAATAATTTTCGGATATAATCTGCTACTTGAATTAGGTCCCAGGGGAAGAGAATTAGAACAAACTAGAAATTATGAGACTGGGTAGGCATGAGTTTTTGTTTTTGTTTTTTTAAGAGTAAGTTTGGCTATTCTTCTAGACTTCACTAAAGGAAAATTTTATCAGTTGCTCTTAAGATACTAGAAGGAGCCTGAGTTCTCAGGAGATACTGAAAACTCAGCAGAGAAACCGAACCTATATAAATCTGCAATCCTTTCACAGAAGGGGCTATACACATTGCAAATAACTGTATGAAAAGATGTTTAATACCATCAGCCATTATGGAAATCCAAATTCAAATCACAATATCACTACACACCTATCACAATGGCTAAAATGAATAATAGTGAAGACACCAAATGCTGGTGAGGACACCGAGAAACTGGGTCACTCATACATTGCTGGGACAATGTGAAATGCATCAACCACACTGGAAAACAGTTTGTCAATTTCTTCAAAAACTAAACATACAACAACCATATGACTCAACAATTAAACTCTTGGGCATTTATCCCAGGGAAATAAAAATGTATGTTCACATAAAATATACATAAATGGGCCAGGCAAGGTGGCTCACTCCTGTAATCCCAGCACTTTGGGAGGGCGAGGCAGGTGGATCACGAGGTCAGGAGTTCAAAACCAGCCTGACCAACATGATGAAACCCTGTCTCTACTAAAAATACAAAATTTAGCTAGGCATGGTGGCATGCACCTGTAATCCCAGCTACTCAGGAGGCTGAGGCAGGAGAATGACATGAACCTGTGAGGTGGAGGTTGCAGTGAGCCAAGATTGCACCATTGCACTCCAGCCTAGGTGACAAAGCTAGACTCTGTCTCCAAAAAAAAAAAAAAAAAAAGTACATAAATGTTAACAATAGCTTTATTTGTAATAATCAGAAACTGAAGGCAGCCCAGATGTCTTTTCGTGGGTGAATGGTTAAACAAACCATGGTATAATCATGCCATAGAATTCCACTCAGAAATAAAAAAAATCAAGCGTTGATACACACATCTTCGATGAATCTTCAAGGAATTATGCTGAGTGAAAAAAAAGTCAGTTCCAAAAGGTTGCAAACTCTGAGCCCATATATATAACACCCTTGAAGTGACAAAATTGTAGAAATGGAGAACAGATCTGTGCTTGACAAAAATTAAGGAATGGGGAGACAGAAGGTTTGGCATGAGTGGTTCAGGGGGAAAGTAGAAGTGGCTCTAAAAGTGGCTTCCTGATTACAACAGAGACGTTCTGTCCTTTGGCTGCATCAATATTAATATCCCAATGTAATACTGTATTATATTTCTGCAAGATGTTACCATTGGGTGAAGCTGAATAAATGGTATACTTCATCTCTGTATTACTTCTTACACTGTATGTGAATCTACAATTACCTAAAAATAAGACTTTCCTTAAATGTAAAAGCCCCAGTTATTCATATCCAGATTGGCAAAAGTAAGATATCTGAGAGCACCAATTCGAATTAGAGAACGATTGAGCAAGAGAGTTACTTTTCAGATCTGCACCTGTGGCCTCACAGTTCCATTCCTAGATATGTACACACACACACATAAAACACTCAAATACAAACAATATTTGTAACAGCCCAAAACTGGAAAAATTCTATCAACATGAGAACAGAAACAATTTGCAATGCATTTATTCAATGCATTGCATTCAATGGAATGCTAAATAGTAATTAAAAGAAACCAGAGCTACAAATGTAAATCTCCAAGTGATGGATAACAAAAAAGCTGTAGAATTAAATAGAAATAGAAGATAAATGCCTGCAAAACATATTTAAGGATCCACAAATTTGATGTAAAATTGTAAAACACACAGGAAAATGAATAATTACCAAACTCACATATGGGCAAAGAGGGAAGAGAATAGAATCAGGAATGACCACAGGGACTTCAACTCTACTTCAACTTTTACTTCTATTAGAAAATAAAATTTAAGCAAATGTAGCAAATTATGGATTTAATAAAGCTGAAGACCGGATCAGTGGATATTGATATGATTCCTTACAGTTACTTGCTTTTTTTAGTTATCCATTTTAAATAGTTCCTAATTAAAGAAAGCATAATGTAACATGAACCCATGTCAGGTCTAAGTTGTCTTGTTGAACAGGTAACTTGACAAATATATACAACCTTTCATTGCAATTCTGAAATCTTAACCTTAGGAATTGACAGCCCAGGCAGGAAGCAGTGGCTCACGCCTGTAATGCTAAAGCTTTGGGAAGCCAAGGTGGGAGGATTCCTTGAAGCCAAGAGTTGGAGACTAGCCTGGGCAACATAGCAAGTCTCTATAAAAAAAATTTTTTTAATTAGCAGTTCACAGCTGCAGTGAGCTATGATGGCACCACTGTACTCCAGCCTGGGTGACAAAGAAGTAAATAAAACAAAAGAAAGAGAAAGAGATAGAAAGAAGAGAAAGGGGAAAAGAAAAGAATGAGAAAGATGAGAAAGAGAAGGGGAAAGAAGAAAAAAGAGAAAGGCAAGAGAAAGAAGAGAAAGAGGAAAGGAAGAGGAAGAAGAAGGGAACAGGAAGAGGAAGAGAAAGAGAGAGAGAGAAAGAAAGAAGGAAAGAAGGAAGGAAAGAAAGAAAAAGAAAGAAAGAAAGAGAGAAAGAGAGAGAGAAAGAAAGAAAGAGAGAGAGAGAGAGAAAGAAAGAAAGGAAGGGAGAGAAAGAGAGAAGGAAAAGAAAAAGCATTCAGCATGGTGACTCATGCCTGTTATACCAGCACTTTGGGAGGCCGAGGTGGGCAGATCACTTGAGGCCAGGAGTTTGAGACCAGCCTGGCCAATATGGTGAAACCTCATCTCCACTAAAAATACAAAAATTAGCTGGATGTGATGGTGCACCTCTGTAATCTCAGCCACTCGGGGGGCTGAGGCACAAGAATTGCATGAACCCGGGAGGTGGAGGCTATAGTGAGCCCAGATTGTACCACTGCACTCCAGCCTGGGTGACAGCGAGACTCTTGTCTCAAAAAGAAAGAAAAAAATGATGAAAGGAAGGGAGGGAGGGAGGGAAGGAGAAGAAAGAGGGAGGGAGGGAAAAGAAAGAGAGAGGGAGGGAGGGAAAAGAAAGAGAGAGGGAGGGAGGGAAAAGAGGGAGGGAGGAGGGAACAAGAGAGAAGAAAAAGAAGAGAGAAAAAGAGAAGAGAGAAAGAAAGGAAAAGAGAAAGAGAAGCAGAGAAAGAGAAAGAGAGAAACTGACAGCCTGAGTTTATACTCAGGGCTACCAATCATTCTGGTTTGCTCCGGACAGGAGCTTTTTAGGGCTGACGCAGGAAAAGTACTGGAAAAGCCTGGACCACTGCTCACCTCACTTAGGAGGCACTGACTGCTCCCTCTGAAATGAAAAGGATCTATGAAGGATAAGGTAAAGAAAGGCTAAGACGTTATAAGGCTTTCTTCGGCCGGGCGCGGTGGCTCAAGCCTGTAATCCCAGCACTTTGGGAGGCCGAGACGGGCGGATCACGAGGTCAGGAGTTCGAGACCATCCTGGCTAACACGGTGAAACCCCGTCTCTACTAAAAAAAAAAAAAAAAAAATACAAAAAACTAGCCGGGCGAGGTGGCGGGCGCCTGTAGTCCCGGCTACTCGGGAGGCTGAGGCAGGAGAATGGCGTAAAAACCCGGGAGGCAGAGCTTGCAGTGAGCTGAGATCCGGCCACTGCACTCCAGCCTGGGCGACACAGCGAAACTCCGTCTCAAAAAAAAAAAAAAAAAAAAAAAAATAAGGCTTTCTTCGTGTATGTGACACACTACAGAATCCTGAGTTCCTACCACCACCCACTCCTCTGCTTTCCAGGCCACTTGACACTCTTCATATTAAACCCACTTCAAGTATTTGAGCCCCAAGAATTGATATGGTGAGAATAAGATCAAAAGGAACGGGGAGTTGGAGAAAGACGGTCTCAGGCTAGGGCACATTCCCTAGTCTCAGTGCTGGTATGCAAGAGAAAAACATGATATCTCAAGATTCCACCTCTAAAAGATGCACCACCCCTCCATGTGTCCTTGGCTATTATTAAGATTCAACCAGACCAAAACTGTAAAGAATCCAAAGCCACGTCTTCCAGCCCTCTTTAAGAAACTTCTATTCCCCAAGTCATAAGTTATACCTGACCAGTCTTCAGCACAAGTCCATATCAAGGAATGGAGAAAAAAGAGCCCTCTTAACCCCAGCATGGTCTTCATTTGCCCAGATTGAAAACCAAATCTCACTCAGGAAACAGAAGTTGGGGAGAATTAGATAGCTTTATATGCCAAAATACCTGAAGCCACACACAGGTGTGGGTAATTAACTACAACTTTGACTAGCACACATGTGCCACAAATATAATTTTGTTTCATTTTCTAAGATGTTAGTTTTTACTCAAATGTCAAAAAACAAGAGTAAAAATAAAGCAAAATGTGCCAAGTATAATAGAAGTCTTCACTTGCTTTAGAGTCCAAAGCATCAGATATAGTGATTTTTATGCACTAAGGTTTACTTTATTAAAACTTCCTATCATCCTATAACATCTGTCTCCACATCTGAACACTAAAGAAATAACTATAATTTAATTGTTCTGTGTATCTCAAAAGGCAAAGCCCTGAGAACATGGGAATTGAAAGATTTCATCTACTTTCACCTGTTCTCACCAACCAGTCTCTAAACAGTGGCACTCAAACTTAATAGATATCAGAAGCACCGGGAGAGCTTATTGAAGCACAGCTGAGTGTCACTTAGTTTTCTGATTCACTGAGACTGGGCTGGGACCTGAGAATTGATGTTTCTCACAAGTTCCCAGGCCATGCTCATACTGACCACCCAGGGACCACACTTTGAGAATCCCTGGTCTACAGGGTTTTGCCTTCAGAGTGCCTGCTGTGTTGATGCCCATTAGCAGCAATGCTTGCTTCTCAAACATTAAGGAGCACACACATCACCTGAGGCTTCCTTTACAATGCAGATTCTAATTCGGAATGTCTGGGGTGAAGGCTAAGATCCTGCATTTTAAGATTGCAGGGATGTTGCTCTGAAAACTACGTTGTGAGTAGCAATGCCTGTAAATAGTTACTCACACTTAGATTCCTTTCTTCAAAACAGAAGATGCCAACTTAAAAATGACAAATTCAAAATCTCATTACCAAAACAAGCCTAAGCGAATGTTTGGTTCAAATATATTCTGATTTTTTTTCACTAATAACCAGTTATTAGAGTTTAGCAACTGTGTCCTACGTTAATAGAACATGGAAAGTAGAAGGTTACCAAAAACAAATAGAAAAGACTATATAAATGCATTTAACTATCCTTGATATTATGTGAATTTTATCATTAAATTTAGTCTGTTCTAAAAGTTCTAAAATACCATTAAATGATGGGCTCTTCAAAGGTTGGGACCATTCCGCTATATTTTTATGTGTCCTAAGTTTCACAAAATGGGTGCCCAATAAAAGATGGCAGGAGAAAGAAGAAAAAAATAGAATTAATTAGTTAGCATTTGTTCTTTTTAAAAGTTTGTTGTTTTTATTTTGTTTTTGTCTTTGTTTTTTTTGAAACAGAGTTTAGCTCTTGTCACCCAGGCTAGAATGCAATGGCACGATCTCAGCTCTCCGCACCCTCTGCCTCCTGGGTTCAAATGATTCTCCTGCTTAGACTCCCAAGTAGCTAGGATTACAGGCGCCTGCCACTATGCCGAGCTAATTTTTGTATTTTTAGTAGAGATGTGGTTTCGCCAAGCTGGCCAGGCTGGTCTCGAACTCCTGACATCAAGTAATCCACCCACCTCGGCCTCCCAAAGTGCTGGGATTACTCGTGTGAACCACTGCACCTGGCCTAAAAAGTTTTTGAAATGTTTGCATTTCACTTGTGTTAAAGATACAAATATATTTTAATTTTAATAATTATGCTTTTTAAATTTGATGTGTATTGAGATAAAAAGTACATTAAAACATCATTTCAGATATATTGCTATCTAGGTGGACAGTGCTAAGGTTCAGTCCAAATGAATGTCAAAACGTTGTCCACAGGTACCTAAGGATGCACAAGGCAGTCTCCGACTTTCAGCCACCCAGTCTTAGCCTCCTACATCCGACAATCTGCAAAACTACTATTGTTATCAAATTGTCAATAAACTAGTAAAGAATAGGCGGTTTAAATCTTAAAATTACCTGGTTAAATCACTGGAAGAGCAATACTTTCAAGGTGAGGATGGAAGCATTGAAGAGGTGGTTGCTTACAGTTCTATTATCCTTTTTATTTCTACCCATGAGCCTTGTAAGGAACATGACTGTGCTTTGGTCAAGGATAGGCCAAGGTAGGATATTAACATCTTTCGTGATTCAGCGAGTTTAGGGCACAGGCGTATAACTCCACTTGTTATCACAGACATGTAGCCATAACATGGGAAGACCATCCCTTGGCTCTAAGCCGCTATTATCTGTAAAAGGTATAATTGCCCTGCTAACACTGTACATTTGCTTGCACTGGCACCCAGAGAAAGAGAGAACCAAAGCTGTCCATCTGGACAGAGGGGAGCCAGGACATAGCTCAGCTTGCTCGTGCCCAGAGAGAGAGAGAGAAACCTCTGACCCTGAAGGCAAGGGAAAGCCAGTCGCTCACCTTTGTGTGGAAGGCTCTGGACTAAGCAGCCGAGACGGAGCAGACAGTGTGCAAAAGCTCTTGATGAGAGCTGCTGTCAAATAAAATCATCTTTCACCTGCCTACGGGCCCCCTGAGTGTTCTGCTCATTCACCCACTGCCTTCAGACCTCAACATGACATTTGGTGTAGTTGTGAACCTGACAAGCCTCTATCTTCAGGCTTGCATCTTTTTTTATTTGTTTTATAATAAATCTATGATTGCTTCCATGTCCTAAAAAAAGGTCTTCTTTTTAAAATAAACTTTTTTTTAACGTTTTAAACTACATTTTAAATACTTACAAACACTAAATACATTAATGATATATATTTTAGTGAAAAAATACCAATTTTTGGAGCAAAATGGTTAAACAAGAGGTAGCACAGGAAATAGCCGAAAGTCATTATAGGACCTACCCCTCTTTTCCAATGTTGAAATGCTAGAAACCTCCAGATTTATTGGGGGGTGGTGATTATCTAATATAAAAACTGAATTGAAGGTTTCCATTGTTCTCAATATGTCTTCTTTTTGTTGTATCTATTTAAGGTATATAACCTGATTTTTTGATATAAATATACATAGCAAAATGATTACTACAAGCAAATTGACATAACCATCACCTTCCATAGTTACCTCATCTGTCAGGAGGGCACCTAGAATCTTACCTCTTAGAAAATTTTTAGTACATATACAATATTATTAATTATACTCCTCACTCTATACTTTGGACCTCTAGACTTACTCATCTTACGTAATGGCAAGTTTGTAGCCTTTGACCTACTTCTCCCCATTTCCTCCCCCACCAGTCTTTTTATAGCTATTCACTGCTATTTGTTTTATTCTGACTACAATAAATATTCATGCATTGTTTTCAGTTATTATATCACTTCAATTTTCAACAACATACTAAAGTCTAACCCTCAACTTCTTTTTCCAGTGTACGTTTTTATTCTTTTTACTTTTTTTTAAAGTGAGGCATCATTTACAAAGAATAAAATTCACTCTTTTTAAGTACAGTTCCATGAATCTTGAAAAATGTGTACAGTCACGTAACCACTGCAATAATCAAGATATAGAACATTTCCTTCACCCCAAAATGTACCCACCTGCCTCTTTGTAGTCACCTGTTCTCTAATCCCCAGGCCCAAGTAAGTGCATGTTTTCTGTGTCTATAATTTTATCTTTTCCAAAATGTCATTGAAGTTAGATCACATAATGTGTAGACTTTGTATCTGACTTCCTTTGGTTTCATAATGCTTTTGAGATTCATTCAAGTTGTTAGGGGTAACTATAGGTTGTTCTTCATTATCATAGAGTATTTCATTGTGTGGCTATACCACAAGTTGTTTAATCTCTTATAAGTCTATAGTCATTTAAACTGTTTCCATTTTTTGGCTCTTATGAATAAGGCTGCTATAAACATTTGTGTGTATGTAGATCCTTGTATAGACATATGTTTTTATTTCTCTTAGGTAAATATTCAGGAGTGGAATTGCTGGGTTGTATATACTTAATTTTATTAGTTGCTAATCTGTTTTCTAAAGTGACTGCGTCATTTTGGAATCTTACCAGAAACATGGCAATTTCCAGTTGCTTTTTATCATTACCAGCACTTGGTGGTGTGGGCCATTTTAAGTTTTGCCATTCTAGGAGGTGTGTAGTGGTCTCCGTTTGTGGTTTAGATTTTCCTAATTAGTGCTATTGTACAATTCTTCATATGATTCTTTGCTATGTGTATATCCTTTTTTTTTTGAGACGGAGTCTCCCTCTGTTGCCCAGGCTGAAGTGTAGTGGTGTCATCTCGGCTAACTGCAACCTCTGCCTCCTAGATTAAAGTGATTCTCCTGCCTCAGCCTCCCAAGAAGCTGGGATTACAGGTGCCCGCCACCACACCCGGCTAATTTTTGTATTTTTAGTAGAAACAGGGTTTTACCATGTTGGCCAGGCTAATCTCAAACTCCTGACCTCAGGTGATCCACCTGCCTAGGCTTCCCAAAGTGCTGAGATTACACACATGAGCCACCGTGCCTGGCCTGCCATGTGTACATCCTTTTAAGGAAGTATCTATTCAAACATTTTATTTTTATTGAGCTATTTTTCATCTTCTTGAGTTGTACCTCATGACTTTTGTTTTGTATGGAAATGTCTTTTTAGAAGAGCCTTGGCTAGTTATCTTGAGTAAAGACACTCATTCAGAATCTGATTACTTCCTTATAATTAGACTAAAACCTTTTTGACAAGAATAAATGAAGTTAAAAATGTTATAATCTTAAGAACATTTCTATAGCTTTTCCATTGCCTAGTTTTTTCTTTTTTATGTTTTAGAGCTTTTTATATATTAAGGAGATTATCCTTTTATCTGTGATATAAGATGCAAATATTTTCCTCCTAGGCAGTCATTTGTCTTTTGATTTTGTTTGTGGTATTTTTGCCATCGAAGTTTGTTTAATTTTTGCTTCAGATTCTATTTCATCACATTTTACTTATTGCTTCTGGAATTCGAGTCATAATTACGACAGACTCGCTTATACCTATTTAATATAATAATGAATACAAGCAGGCTAAATACACATTGAGCATTTTACTTTGACTGGAGTATGACCAGTACAGGGCTGGTAATTCACTATTAACTGTGTCATTTGTTTGTCTCTATCCAGTGGGATCCCCAGACACCTAACTGATTCAAATTCACTAAATGGCTAACAACACTAAAAAATGGCAGCTATGTACCCCTTAACACTTGTATTCAGACAGAAAAAAATAAGAAAGAATCCTCTCACTAGCTAAGGTGTCCAGTGGTCTGGCCTACAGAAGTGTCTCCCTGACTAAGGGAAACAGGATACTTCAGTCTCACTCTCAATAAATCTCTGGACCAGGGCTCAACAAGCCTTCCCTTTCAGAGGCTGAAGATCCTGAGTAATACTCCTATATGCATCTGCATTCTCTTTTCTTGCCTTGGGTTTAGAGAATTACACTTCTATTTTGCCAATTTTTTTTTTTTTACAAAAAGAATTATTACTCTTGGAAAATTTTAAGGATATATGACTAGTTATAGCAGAGGGTCCCAAACATTCACATAGTTCTCTTAATGATAGAGTAACTTTTGTTTTTTGTTTGTTTGTTTTTTATGGCATCCTTTCATCAAAAGAAATACATAACAGCTTCATTTATTGTTACATCAAAATAACTTAAGTATTTTTGTACTGACAACTTAGTAGCCATCTGAAAACACTGACACATATACATTGGAAGAAAATATTTTTATTTTATTATTTAAATAACCACAATTACTAATAATATGTATATGACTGTTTGACACTGCACAGCGTCTCAGCTCTTGAAATCAGATTGGGCATCACCGTCTTCATTTCTTGTTCCACATGGATCTTCCCACGGTGACTGCCCTGGCATTTCATCACAGCAACCACTAAATCCCAAGCTGCACAAAGTTGTAGACTAATAGAAAATAATGTAGTGCCACCAAAGGTTGGGACTGTGGACTACCTTGAGCTGGTAATTTGCATCATGTCTGACAGTTGTCACGTATCACTCACTGTTTCCCTGAAATTTTTAAAATATCCCCTGGTACCGCTGTGCGTTCACTGCAGTGCCTCTGGGATCTTCAGCACAGAGAATACAAACTGTGGTGATAAGATTCGTGTTTTTATACACAAATGTGACCTATTAATGACCTCTTTAATGGAACAGTAAATTCTCACAAACAGGTATTTTACTAATTGAATGAAAATAACCACATGTGGTACACTTTGTTTTCTATTCTCTTCTCACTAATTTATTAATTCAATTATTCAATAGATATCTATTAAGCAAATGATATGTCAGGAGCATGTCTCAAATAAATGAAAATTTATTTTCACACAAAAACCTGTACACCAATGTTCCTAGCAGTTGTATTCATAGTCGCAAAATACTGGAAACAATTTAGATACCCTTTTTTTCTTGAATGAATGTCTAAACGAACTATAGTAATCTATACCATGGGATACTATTTAGCAAGAAAAAGAGCAAATTATTGCTTCATTGGAACATTCTGAATGAATCTCCAAGGAGTTATGCTGAGTAAAAAGAGCCAATCCCAAAAGGTAGTATGCTATACTATTCCATTTATATAACACCCTTGAAATGAAAAGGTGGAAACAGAGAGTAAATTAGTGGTTACCAGGGTTTAAAAAGGGATGGGGACCGGAGGGAAGTAGATGTAGCTCTTAAAAGATCATTATTATGGATCATTGTGCTGATGAAAATGTTCTGTGTCTTGACTATATCAATGGCAATATCTTGGTTGGGATATTGTGTTTTAGTTTTGCAAGATGTTACCATTGGGGAAAATTGGGTGAAAAGTACATAGAATCTCTTTGTGTTGTTCCTTACAACTGTGTATGAATTTACAATTACCTCTAAATGATTTTTAATGTAACAAAAACTACCTAAAAACCAACCAATGACTACTTTAATAAATTAAGTAGATAAGACCATTTTCAATGACCCGTAAATCAAACCCATGAAGAAAAAACAACCCAGGGATGGGTCTGCCTTTATGACAAGGATCTGTGCTACAAAAAAACACTAGCTGAGCAAAAACAAAAGACAAAAAAAATTCAACTTTAAATAAATAGGTATCATTTCCACCCTTCTGAGGAAAAATGTTTAAGAGATTTGTTAACATTCAGTCATGACGGTTTTCTTAGAAAAGAAATAATATCATTTACTTCCTATGATGAAGTAAATTGATACATTTCTGGGGACAATTTAGCAATAAATACTGTTTTAATATGTTTATTCTTTGTCACAATTCCTAATCTATTATTTTGTCCCATAGAAATACTGATAGGAGATTGCAACAGTTTATCTTAAAAGATATCAATTACTGTACTCTTTGCAATATTAGCAAAGTGGAATCAAGTCAACAATCCATCATCTGATATGAGTGAAATCAATTGTGGTATATCAATACAATGCACTGATAGTCACCAATTAAAATAACAAAGTAAATTTATATACCTACAGTATATATATGACATATATGCCTATCACACATACCTACAGTATACGTATATATACAGTACACATACACAGATTTATACAAAGTTTTCTATAGTATGTATACACATTCCTTAGCAAGAGCTATGGTGTTAATTTTATATATATTATATATAATATATAATTTATTATATAATATAATATTATTAAATGTTAATGTTTAATAATTAATGTAAATGTAAATGTTATATAACATTAATATATTAAATGTTAACATACAAGATAGAATATAATTAATATACATTAGTTTATATAACTTATTTATAAATTTTATATTAATTTTATATAATGTATACATATGCTATGAAAAACTTTAGAAAAATTAATCACAATGGCTATCACCAAGGAATGTATTAGATGAGACTTTAATTTTTTATGTTTAACATTTTTGTCTTGTTTGCATTTTATATTATTTCATGAATTTTCTTAAAGCCACCTGTCTTCAATAGTACTTCCCCTGCCCCCAACTTCTGACTGAAATATATTTAAAACTTAGGTACTGGATTTGCTTCACTTGATATAACTTTTAAGTCATTTTCTAAAATCAAGGACATTTTCAGATCTACTTAGCTGATGCTTTTTAACTATTTCTGAAATGACAAAAGATAACATAGTATAGGGTTATAGCTGAAGCAGCATGCTTAAAATATAGTTTTATTCTAATTATTCATAGGTATCGCCCTTTCCTTTCTACAACGGCATCCTTTTTATTTACATTTTAAATAACATTTTAAATTGTCCAAGTAAGTCATTAAGTAACTCTCTTAATAGACTGTCTGGGAAATTTTGCCATATCCATTCTTTGACTCTATCGTGGTACAATTGATGGTGGCAGCCACTCCAGTTCGCCTGCTATCATCCCGGCTGCAGCAAGGAGGGGCTTCATGCTACACAGCAGGCAGGAGCCCTGCCCTCCTGGGTGGGGCTGCAACTGCCCAAACTGTGGCTGCAGACTCAGGCATCCCTGCACTCTTGGGGGCCTGGGAAGGCCCCCGACTCTGCTCTCGCAGGCTTGGAAATGCCGGCCCCTGCTGTCTGGCTTCTCCCTGCTGTTGGCACCTGCTCCAATCTGGGAGCAAAGTCAGGCCAAGCCCAGGCACCATGAACAGTGGGAGGCAGACAGAATTCCAAGTGAAAGGGAGTGAGTTTCTGGTAAGGTCCCTCCTTCGAGCATTCAGCCAGCACATAGGCCTGAGATTCTATCAGTAGCAAAATCAGCACTTCTGATTTGATGCCCAAATTCATCCTAGTTCCATTATGACTGGGGGCATATAAAATGCCATTAATACAGAACCAAAAATTAAAATTACAAATAAGTGTTATATGGGTTTTAGGCTAATTGAGATGCTAGTGAGCTGGAACTGACCCAGAGACCAAAACATAATTATAGGGATTTAGCAGCAGCAGCCTTTTCCATTTATTAATCCCTAATACTCATATGGAGCTGTTATGCCATCCCCCATCTCCAACACCCACATGCTAACTTAGGACAATGGATGATGGCAGAGACCTTGTTCTCTGCTAAAGTGCTGTGGTTAGTGGAGAGTCCAGGCCTCAAAAATAGCTTTGCCATCATACCACATCATTATAATTTCTTACTAGATAGAAATAGTTGGTTTAAACAGGACAGTCTTAGGCTTTGCCTAAAAGTTTAGTTACTAGAACACAAGAAAGTTAATGTAGGTCTTTCTCAATCCAGCTTTTCCTAATGGCTATTAGCCAGAAAAATAGAGGCTGAACAAACATTTTAACTCTTTCTTTCTCTTTCCTTTATCTATCTGATGTGCCAACTCAGTCTTGCCTAAAAAATAATAACTGCTCATCTTAGATCTGACTCATGGATGGGTCAAAATAAACTTGCTAGTTTTAGGAGATACTCACAGGGAGTTGGATGGTGCCATTGCCAATTTTTTTACTTGTTATTATTCTTCTAGTGTTTAAACATGAAGCTATATTAGAACAGAAAGAATTCAAAGCTTGAGTGTCATTTCTGGCTTTTTGAGTTCATATCTTCTAAAAAATGGGCCTCTATAAGTTTCAAAGGATAAAGTGGGTAGTGGTATTGTATAAAGAGCTCTACCAGCCAGGCACAGTGGCTCACACCTGTAATCCCAGCACTTTGGGAGGCCAAGGCGGACGGATCACGAGGTCAGGAGTTCAAGACCAGCCTGACCAACATGATGAAACCCCATCTCTACTAAAAATACAAAAAGTAGCCAGGCATGGTGGTGCATGCCTATCCCAGCTACTTGGGAGGCTGAGGCAGGAGAATCGCTTGAACCTGGGAGACGGAGGTTGCAGTGAGCTGAAATCAGGCTTCTGTACTCCAGCCTGGGTGACAGAACAAGACCCTGTATCAAAAAAAAAAAAAAAAAAAAGAGCTCTACCTTCTATGCTGTTACTGCACATCTATCCAAACAGGATGTCATGAGCTGCCTTCCCTGCAGATGGCACTGTTTAATGGGTTTAAAAGAAGGAAGCCACAGGGCCCTTTGGAGGGAAAGAAAAAAAAAAAGTCTGGGGTGAATTTTTATTCACTCACCTAACAAATATTTGAGCATCTCCTCCCATTTTCATTGACTCTAAGGTTTAACTATACCACTATTTTTCATACAAAGATTAAGGGAACTTTATATCTTTAAAGAAGCTACCAATGAATCAGGCACACTTTACTACTTAGTCTTCGAATCATTTTATAAAAATTGAAAGAGCTCTTATGGACATTTTTAATCATATCACTCTTGTGCTGCATACAAAAGCAAGTATAAACAAAATTTATTGGTTAAAGTAATCCTAAAATCTTTTTACAGTGAGTCTCACTCTTCTAAATCACTTCTTGGATCACAGTCATCAATGTTCCTGTTTCCCCACAAACATCTCTCTTTGAGCCATCACCACCATTGGTGATGCAATATCTCTTAAAAGAATGCTTCATTCTTATCTCCAGGTTGTATGCCAACTGGTGGTACTTGTTTCTCAAATTTTCATGCCAGCACTCTCTGACCTTACCAAGAGGTGCCAACAGAAAGTTTCAGACCAAGTTCTCCATGTGCAAATGATGACAGCTACAGCATTCCTGTCCACTGACCAATCATTATGTATAGCTGATTACAAACTTTCTAGAATTCTGATTTTTTTTGCTGTGTAAAAAACTGTCCATGTTAGAATAAATGAAATATATCATGTGCCAGTTCTGTTCTATGCACTGGAAATCTCATGTAGATGACATTATAATGAAAGGATGCGCACAATAAAAAATAAGCAAATTACATATCACATTAGATGGTGATAAATACTATGAAAGAATAAGGCAGGTAAAAAGTTTAATGTAGTACAGAGGATAGGATTTTAAGTAATTTTTTGAGTAAGGGAAGGCCTCATTTAAGCAGAGTTCTTTAGTTGTCAAGGGAACTGATCATAGAGGAAAAGGGTTTGGTTGTGTCCCCACCCAGATCTCATCTTGAACTGTAATTCCCACAATTCCCACATGTTGTGGGAGGAACCTGGTGAGAGGTAACTGAATCATGGGGGCAGGTCTTTCCTGTGCTGTTCTCATGATAGTGAATAAGTCTCACGAGATTTGATGGTTTTAAAAATGGGAGTTTCCCTGCACAAGCTCTCTTCTCTTGCCTGCCACCATGTGAGATCTGCCTTTCACCTTCCACAAAGATTGTGAGGCCTCCACAGCCATGTAAAACTGTAAGTCTACTAAACCCCTTTTTTTTGTACATTACCCAGTCTTGGGGTATGTCTTTAACAGCAGCATGAAAATGGACTAAACAGTAAATTGGTACCAGTAGAGTGGGGCACTGCTGAAGAGATACCTGAAAATGTGGAAGCAACTTTGGAACTGGGCAACAGTCAGAGGTTGGAACAATTTGGAGGGCTTAGAAGAAGACAGGAAAATGTGGGAACGTTTGGAACCCCCTAGAGACTTGCTGAATGGCTTTGACCAAAATACTGATAATGATATAGACAAGGAATTCCAGGCTGAGGTGATCTCAGATGGAGATGAGGAACTTGTTGAGAACTGAAGCAAAGGTGACTCTTAACATTTTAGCAAAGAGACTGGCAGCATTTTGCCCCTGCCCTAGAGATTTGTGGAACTTTGAACTTGAAAGAGATGATTTAGGGTATCTGGCAGAAGAAATTTCTAAGCAGCAAAGCGTTCAAGAGATGACCTCCATACTGTTAAAGGCAATCAGTTTTATAACGGAAGCACAGCATAAAAGTTCAGAAAATTTGCAGCCTTACAATGTGATAGAAAAGAAAATCCCATTTTCTGAGGAGAAATTCAAGTTGGCTGCAGAAATATGTATAATTAATGAGGAGCCAAATGTTAATCCCCAAGACAATGGGGAAAATGTCTCCAGGGCACATCAGAGGTCTTCACAGCAGCCCCTTCCATCACAGGCCCTGTGGCCTAGGAGGGAAAAGTGGTTTTGTAGGCTGCGGGCCCCAGGTCCCTGTGCTGTGTGCAATGTAGGGACTTGGTGCCCTGCATCCCAGCCACTCCAGCCATGGCTGAATGCAGAGTCTGCGCAATGGCTTCAGAGGATGCAAGCCCCAAGCCTTGGCAGCTTCCTTGTGGTGTTGAGCCAGTGAGTGCACAGAAGTCAAGAATTGGGATTTGGAAACTTCCACCTAGATTTCAGAAGATGGTAACTAGGAAACATCTAGTTACCAGGCAGAAGTTTGCTGCAGGGGCAGGGCCTTCACAGAGAACCTCTGCTACGGCAGTGCAGAAGGAAAATGTGGGGTCAGAGCTCCCACACAGAGTCCCTACTGGAGCACCACCTAGTGGAGCTGTGAGAAGAGGGCCACAGTCCTCCAGATCCCAGAATGTTGGATCCACCAACAGCTCGCACTGTGTACCTGGAAAAGCCACAGACACTCAACGCCAGCCCATGAAAGCAGCCAGGAGGGAGGCTGTACCCTGCAAAGCCACAGAGGCAGAGTTGCCCAGCACTGTGGGAGCCCACCTCTTGCATCAGTGTGACCTGGATGTGAGACATAGAGTCAGAGGAGATCATTTGGGAGCTTTAAGATTTGACTGCCCTGCTGGATTCTGGACTTGCATGGGGCCTATAGCTCCTTTGTTTTGGCCAATTTCTCCCATTTGGAATGGCTGTATTTACCCAATGCCTGTACCCCCATTGTATGTAGGAAGTAACTAACATGCTTTAGATTTTACAGGCTTATAGGCAGAAGGGGCTTGCCTTGTCTCAAATGAGACTTTGGACTGTGGATTTCTGAGTTAATACTGACTTTGGGGGACTGTAGGGAAGGCATGATTGGTTTTGAAATGTGAGGATATGAGATTTGGGAGGGCCCAGGGATGGAATGATATGGTTTGGCTGTGTCCCCACCCAAATCTTGTCTTGAATTGTAACTCCCACAATTCCCAAGTGTCATGGGAGGAACCTGGTGGGAGGTAAGTGAATCATGGGGGAGGGTCTTTCCCATGCTGTTCTCATTATAGTAAATAAGGCTCATGAGATCTGATGGTTTTAGAAACAGCAGTTTCCCACACAAACTCTCTTGTCTGCTGCCATGTGAGACGTGCCTTTCACATTCTGCCATGATTGTGAGGCCTCCCCACACACGTGGAACTGTCATTCTATTAAACCTCTTTCTTTTGTAAATTGCCCAGTCTCAGGTATGTATTTATCAGCAACATGAAAACAGACTAATACAGAGGCCAAGGAGAATTCCAGGCATAAGGAACATCAGATGTAAAGGTCCTAAGGCAGGAGCATGCATTCAATGAATGGCAAGAACATCAGGTAGCTAAAGCTGAATTAGGAGGATGGAGCAGCAAAGTAGATAAGGGCTGGCATTTTCTAGCCCTCTTCCCTGGGAGACGAGACAGAGTGCTAGGGCCTTAAGGGCCATAACAAAGACTGTATGACTTTTACTGTGAGCCGGATAGATACAATGAGGGGTCTTCCGCAGAGGATGCCACAATCTAACTTGGTGTTATAGACTGAATTGGGTCTCCCAAAAAGATATATTGAAGACCTAACCCCTAGTACTTTAGAATATGACCTTGTTTGGAAATAGGGTCATTGCCTATGTGGTTAGTTAAGATGAGGTCATGCAGGAGTAGGGTGGGACTTTAATCCAATGTAACTGATGCCCTTATAAGAAGAAGGAAAACAGCCATGTGAAGACACAAACACACAATGAGTAAAGGGTTAACAAGTAGTAAGATACAACATGAATGGTTGGCAAAGAATATAATGTTTTGTGTTACATGTACTTTGAAGGACCATCATAGACTCACAAAGCTCCTTAGAGAAACGGAAACTTCAAGGCAGACAATAAAGCTAATACTCCCAGAGTCTGCCTGAGTGTGAGGGGAAGTTCAGGGCTTAGCAACCAAAACAGCTGTCCTGCAGTCAGCAAGTATTTTGGAACTAGTGTGCAAAAGAGAAGTAACATGTATTGAGCAGCTACCATATGACAGTTATTTTGCTTCATTTATTTTATTATCAAAGATCAAATATTGATGACTCTTTCCTATTACTATTGCTTTTTAAATGTTTTAATAACCAACATTAAAAAGCAGGAAATTTTATACCAAACTTCTGCATTCTTTTGAAAATTAGAAGATGTACATTTGTGCTTTGGCTAAATATGGACTGTACCCTCAAAAAAATGGTTTAGGCTTTCCAAACTACCTCAGTTTTCATCATTTTTCTTCTTTTTATGTTATCTATCTAGACACTATTTATTTCTGAAATTTTTATTCTTTTATAACCCTATCTTTCAAAAATGGAAGATATGTACATAAATGTATAAGATATAGATAACTTCCCATGGATGGGACCAATCCAGGGGGGTGGGGGATCAACGGAAGTGCTTTTTTTCTCTCTTTAGAACTTTTTTAATATAATTTACTTTTTTCTGTTTCAAGGTCCTCTGTAATATATCAGCTCATTTTGAGGGATCTCACTTATCAGTGGTTCTTGGGTTTTCAGGCACTTTATGCAAATGTTGCAGGCTCCTTAAACCAAATATCTTTTAAACTACATACAAAAATATCTGCAAAGGCATTTTTGTAGGAATTCTTAGCAGTAACCACACAATGCAGTAAAAATCTAATAGAGAACACAGCTTGGCAGAGACAAAATAATCCATGCTTACCGTAAGCAAATGTTAGTGTGTAGGATGAGCTTCAACAAAAACAAAGGCTATTTTCCGTAAACTTTTACACTCAGTAGTTAATCCAGGCAAGGCTGCTAATGAGGTAGTTCAATGTCATTCCCCCTAACTTAGTGGTAGTAGAAAATGAAAGGTTACGGCTATTCAACTAAGCCAACGGGAAAATCATGACTCTCCCACTCTAAACTATTGCTGGATCTTTGCGAAGAATTTGCCAACTCCCTGACGCTCTCCCTTTTGGCATATGGAATATTTTCACCAACACACACAAAAAAACAGTACTGATTCTGACATTGCAAGCACAACACCATTCTCAATTTTATTTCCCATAGGTGAAGCTTTCACCAAAGGCCATGCTACTTCGTTCTAAATCCGCTTCAGGACATCACTATTTCCTCTTTTATCTTTGCCTGGAAATGTAATGTTTGGGCAAAGAAGGAAAAGGGAAAGTAAGAAGCAGGGATGAGTGAGAGAGAGACAGCAGGAAAAGGAAATGGGTGGGAAACTGAACACTGCAGTTTTCTCACAACCCCTGACAGGGTGCGTCAAGGGGGATGCTCATTACTTAACAGTACAATGAGATTCCAGAACATCAGCCAAATCCCTAGTCTAACCTGGGCATAAAAATTGCATGCTAAAAATAAAATACGTTTTTCCCCAAATAATTTATTTAAAATTATACGTGACATTCACATGGAAATTAACACCAAACTGCAATATGCTTTTCATTTCCAATGTAAAAAGAGTTTTGTTTCTGAGAATGGCAAATTCTAAACAAGTAAAATAAATATGGCATTTATTTAAATAGACTGGGCCACAGATTAATCTTAATTAACTGGTGTTCATTGATGGGAGAGAAAATGTCCTATCAGAATTGTTGTAAGAACTTTTGAATGTTCTTGACATGCATGTATTTAAAGATATACTAAAAAGATTTTTAGTTTAACAGTTTTGGGTTACAGCTCCAGGGATGGGGGTGGGGATGATTGACTATGCATTTGATATGTGTCTTATTTAATCATAAGGTTCTTTCCCCCATAGCACAGTACATATAAATGCAAAGCGTTAGTGCTTTGACTGTAATAGGATATCTGCATAAAATGAATAAACTTAACACCTCATCCAATAAGCCAGAAAATACCAGCACTAAGAACGCAGACAGCGCCAGCTTCCCTCCCCCGAACTGTGCTGCCGCGAGAATCCCGAGCAAACCATAAAGCCAGCTTGGAAAAGATGCTCCCAGGAACAGAGATGGAGTAAGGCACCAAAGCAGGACGCCATTCCACAGCACTGAGATGATACAGAAGTGGGAGAAGTGGGAAAAAAATATCTCTTGGGAACATCAAAGGCGCGGCAGGCGGTGGGGCGTGGCGGCCCCCAACACTTGGATTTCCCAAAGCGGATCAGATCCTGGAAGAGCGTGCAGCCCAGGAGCAGGCCGGGAGGCAGGAGCTGGAGCAGAAGGGTCAGCAGGAAGGGGCAGCCGGCGGGAGCCACAGCGAGCACAGCGGGTTCAGCGCTCAGTGCTCGCATAGGAAGCCTTGGCCTACGCGCCAGCGTTCCGCGCTGCCGGCACCGCCACCGCCGGCCCGCAGAGTAGTGGCGCGCCGTGCGCCCCGCTTAGCCTCTCTCTTTAGAGCTTTAAATCTTTTTTTTTTTTTAGACGGAGTTTCCCTCTTGTTGCCCAGGCTGGAGTGCAATGACGCGATCTTGGCTCACCACAACCTCCACCTCCCGGGTTCAAGCGATTCTCCTGCCTCAGCTTTCCAAGTAGCTGAGATTACAGGCATGAGCCACCACGCCCGGCTAATTCTGTATGTTCAGTAGAGACCGGGTTTCTCCACGTTAGTCAGGCTGGTCTCTAACTCCCGACCTCAAGTGATCCGCCCACCTTGGCCTCCCAAGGTGCTGGGATTACAAGTGTGAGCCATCACGCCCAGCAATCCTCCTTTCAAGTCACACACCGGGGCCTATTATGGGGAGGGGGAGGAGGGAGGGGGGAGGGATGGCATTGGGAGTTATACGTGATGTAAATGATGAGTTGATGGGTGCTGACGAGTTGATGGATGCAGCACACCAACATGGCACAAGTATACATATGTAACAAACCTGCACGTTGTGCACATGTACCCTAGAACTTAAAGTATAATAATTTAAAAAAAAAAAAAAAATGAAGCATCACAGCTTTGGGACACTGATTACGGTTCTCACTCTCTGTCTGCCTTTACCACCCCTGGCTCCCATTCTGGACTTGGTGGGCTTTTGGCTTAAGGGACAATGGAAAAACAAGAAATATTTTATGAATGAAAGTAACAAGTTCCTTCCAAATGAATGCTATATATGAAAGAGACTAAATATGCAAACTCGATCCACTCTTGGTCCTGATTAAGACAAACATTCTTGCATGTCTTCATTGCTGAAATGGAAACTACCCACTCGTACCACCATTTTCTGAGTTTTCCAGCTAGTTTTCATTCTTAAATTACTGAGGTTTTTTGAAGGAGAAGGACAGGAGGGGTATGAATATACTGTTTATATTTAAAGGATGATGAAAATGTCAAGTAATGTTTTCTATGAAAACACTGAACAGTTTCTATGAACTGTAACCAACTTTAGTCCTAATTAACACACAAATCCTTGCTGGTCCCCTTACTAAAACAGAAAGCAGTAGCTGCGTTGGTGCAGCAGGTCTATGTGTGTTGGTTGCCTATTGTCTCACTACCATCTGTGCCTTTCTCTGCCCTACAGTGTTGGAGCCAAGAGTTCAAAAATTAGATTTTCCAGCCTCCCATTTAGGTTCTGCCAGCAGGAAACACTGATGGAGATTAAAAGACGTCTATCTTCACCCAGTTATTTTCAAATAACAAATATCTAGTCAATAAACCCCATTGACTAAGGTTTCCCAATATGAATAGGATCACACAGGCAGGACTTGAGCCCTCAAGGTTTTGTTAGAAATATCTCAAGAAGATCCTCATGAGCATGTTCCAGAATGATGTTATTACTAACTGGAGAGTGGTCATTGAAATAAAGAAGGATGGTCCTAAGGGATCACTAAAGGCTTAGTTCCTAGAGTGCCAAGAATAAAAACTAATCTCACCCTATTGATCTTGAAGAAAGATACAGAAATATTCTGCTATCGCTGTTTCCCAAAGCCATGGGCCTATAGGAGGTCAAACTTTATACTCTTATTTCCTGGTTGATCCAACGGTGTTCATTTCTGTCATGGATACTAAATCTTTCTTAAAGGAATTAAACAACTATGTAGGATTATTCTCAGTCTACTGTATTTAAAACATGACTTGTACACTAACAGCAGGTGGAGGACAGAGACCCTTCCATGCCTACATCCCAGCCTAGGTTGTTTTGAGATTATAACCCGGTCGTCAAGAAGCAAAGGCACAGCATATTTTATTTGTAAGATCAACTCCACATAAAAATTATACTTAGACATCATATTATAAGAGACTATGCAAGGGCAGCATGGCCTGTGTTTAAAAGGAACACTTTTTAAAAATATATGAAGCACTGGGCACTATCCCAACCCAATGTTCTCTCAGGAAGTGGCACCAAAAATTGATAAATCTGTAGTGAGTGGTTCAAAAATTAAATTTTAAGTAAGCTGTAGCAACAGAGTTATCAGGATTGCCATGGAAGAACCTAGAATATAGCTACATTTGCACTCTCATGGAGTAGTGGATGAGACATATTAAGTAGGAGTGACGGATGAGATGCCTCTACCTACAGAGAAAAAAGAAAGGTAGTTAATGAAAAGTTTCCAATGTAACCACTTGATAAACTTGGCACAGAAAACACATTGACTAATACATTGACCAGTGAACATGGAAGACCTACTATGTGCCAGGGATTAGAGGGAAGGGTTGAAAGACTTGAAAATTTTTATTCAAGTGTCTGAGCACTACTTAAAGTGAACAGTTTATTGACTCAGATTATGTTTAAACTATACTAGAGATTTTTGTCTATTTGTCATAACTAGGGTAAAGGGAGACTTATTGACAAGACCAGGATATATGTAGACACATGGAAGTAGCATTTTTTCTAAACATGATTGAAATGTAATGTGAGACCCATCACATAGACACTATTTAAACAACAAATACCCTCCTTAGTAGAGATTCTAGCTTTTTCTTCCTTATGTCAATACGATCATTTCTATGTGGACACTGCCATGTTTTGTCTTTTCTAAGGATCCTCACTGAGGAGTCCTGAAAATATGGAATCTGAGTCAATCCAAATAAGCTAGGGTTGGTTAAGTTCCAGGGAGAATGAGAATTGGTAGAGGGAGGGTCATTTTGGAATTCTGTAAGATTGTTATGGATAGAGCTTGAAGTGGTATCCAAAGATGATGAGCTGAAAGTTTTAAAGAAGACACAATTTGCACATCAGATTACATTTAAACATAAACCAGTAAGTCTCATTTTGTCTCAATTCATTTTTGTTCCTTCTACTTTCGCAGTAGTAGATTTACTACCACTGCTACCTCTCTGCCTTCTACTTGTCTTTTTTTTTTTTTTTTTTTTTTTAAGGATTAACACACTTCCATTTAGGGGTGTTAGTTCAAACAATCAACAACAACAAAAAGTCCTACCACAGGAAAATGTATTCTAAACAGAAAACGTTAGCTCTGATAAGCTAAATAAAATCCCCAAGACAATCTCTTACAAGCATAAACTGAGAATCCTGGCTCTTTTAAAAGTTGTCGTTCATAAACTACTAAAACGTTAACAGCATTCATCCATTGATCCTGAAGATATAGCAAAGTTTCAGGGATTTCCCCAAAAGTCATCGGGCCATAGTATATTAAGAAAACATCTGGCCGGGCGCGGTGGCTCAAGCCTGTAATCCCAGCACTTTGGGAGGTCGAGACAGTCGAATCACGAGGTCAGGAGATCGAGACCATCCTGGCTAACACAGTGAAACCCCGTCTCTACTAAAAAATACAAAAAACTAGCCGGGCGAGGTGGCGGGCGCCTGTAGTCCCAGCTACTCGGGAGGCTGAGGCAGGAGAATGGCGTAAACCCGGGAGGCGGAGCTTGCAGTGAGCTGAGATGCGGCCACTGCACTCCAGCCTGGGCGACAGAGCAAGACTCCGTCTCAATAAATAAATAAATAAATAAATAAATAAATAAATAAATAAATATCTCACACTGACAGTACACACAGTGCTACTGCAGGGTACAACCTAGGGGTTAGTTTATTATTTGAAACGCTTGCAGCTCTTACCTCTTTCTGAATCCCACACTCAGTGGCAGGGTAATTAAACTCATATCCCTTCGCAGTTACATTGGTTACAGGACAGCCAGTTCCTAGAGATGCTTCATCAGAATGCAAAATATGATCCTGACCAAGTAAAGTTGGTTCAGCCACAACCCAGAACATAGAGGAAGTACATCCTACTGACACTGTTGAAAAAAAATATTAAAAAGATTTAGATAGCAATTTTATGCTAAAGGACACCCAGAGAAAGTTTGAACATAGCATATTTAAAAAAAAAAAAAAAAAAAGATACCGCTGTAAAACAGCCTTGAGAGATACAATATGATCACTCAGATGAAACGGTAAAATTGTAAATGAAGGATCAGTCCCATTCAAGCTTATCTGGAGACAACCTGTCTCCTCCCCTTCCAGTACTGTTTCCTTAAAAGTTAACATTGGCTGGGCACGGTGGCTCACGCCTGTAATCCCAGCACTTTGGGGGGCTGAGATGGGTGGATCACGAGGTCAGAGATCGAGACTATCCTGGCTAACACGGTGAAACCCCATCTCTACTAAAAATACAAAAAAATTAGCCGGGCGAGGTGGCGGGCACCTGTAGTCCCAGCTACTCGGGAGGCTGAGGCAGGAGAATGGCGTGAACCGGGAGGCGGAGCTTGCCATCAGCCGAGATCGCGCCACTGAACTCCAGCCTGAGCAACAGAGCGAGACTCCGTCTCAAAAAAAAAAAAAAAAAAAAAAAAGTTCAACATTAAGCTAAATATGGGATGCTGTCTCTGCTTCTTTTGCTGTGTGGGGTTTACTCTGGATTGGGGGAGCCTCAAGCTGGTGTGCTGGCCTTGAGTTTACATAACTAGGCCGGTGTAAATGACTGATAGGGCACTGAAGCTGCAGCTTCTATGGCCTCTGACTCTCATCCCTGGCAGACATCTACGACCCACGTGGGTGAAGAGACAAGGGAAACTGTACCCTGGGGCATTTGTTAGACCTGCCAATAAGATGAAGATCTGCACCTGCTCTGTCTCCACCCTGTATCCTTCTGTGATGTACAAGGAAGACAGTCTCAGATTAAAACCTTGTGTGGTGAGTCTGTCAACTCAAAACATTCACAGCTGTGGTGCTACAACAGCATTTCTTCATTTTGTGTCCATTAATTCTACTACCGGAAGCATATCCAAAAAACGTTTTTAGACAAAAACATGTCCCATAGATAAAGCAATTCATCACTGTATTTTCATGAAGAAAAAAACTAGAAATAACAAAATTACATGTATTTTATACGTAGTATTTCTATCCATTAACTTTTTAAATAAAGAAAAATATATAGTTTAGATGAGAAAAGATTACTGTAAAATATGGAAAAAGTAAGTGGAATGTAAACAAAATGATTAATATTAATGGTAACAACTTTATGACTTAGGGAGAATAAGAAGTGAAAGAAGAAAGAATGAAGAACTTTATTTTCACAACCTGATTTATGATCACTAACTCATGACCATTTAGGAGGCAACAGGGCCGGACAGGAGGCAGGTGGCAGGATTATGAGTGGGAGATCAGGGTGGGAGGTGGAAGAGCAAGTTGAAACCTTAAACAGAGAAATATTTTTCCACAGGTAGGGTGAATAGGGTGAGAAAACACAACAGAAAACACCTAAATCCAGAGGAAGAATAAAACTAGCTCTTTCCTAAGCATTAGGATAAACTAGATAAATCACTTGCTTTGCGGGGTGGTAGAGAGCAAACAAGAGAAAGCAATACCACTACGGAAGTCAGAAAACTACACTGGAAAGTCACTTCTACTCAAAACAGCAAACAGTAAAAGGCCCACAACCGCTAAGAAACTATGCCTTCAAACAACAAAATAGAAGGGTCACTCGTACCTGACTTTTGCTCAGAAAGAGTCAAAATCATGCACAAAAGGAAAGACGATTGTAACCCCACAAAATCCTTCATGACATCAGCTGCCAACTAATGACCCCCGAAAAATTCAGGAAATTGGAAGCAGCTGCCCTGCTTTGGATACTTTTATACCCGCTACCACACCCAGCTGACGACATTTACAAATCACTTTTTGCCAATGGCTCATATTTTCCAGGAACATACTGTTTTTGCCAATTTAAATTGTTTAATGTTTGGAAAATACAGAAAGTATAAAGAACAAAATTAAAACTCTTTATAAAAACCGCTACTTTTATATTCACAGATAGAATTTTTTCTCCCTGCTGAAACTTGACATTCTCTTGATCACTCCAGAACCAAAATCAGGCTGCAAACAAAGTACCACTGACAAATCTTTGAGAACTGTGACTTCTTCAGGCCCTCAATGTTCCTAGAACAGAATGTTCACAGAGTGTCAATGCATGTTTATTGAATTGTTAGGAAATGATTTTCAAACTTTAGCAGCATCAAAAACACCTGCAGCACTTGTTAATCCACCGATAGCTGAACTGTGTTCTGGAGACTGTTATTCACGGCTGGGAATCAGAGGGCCAAGAATTTACAATTCTGAAAGTTTCCAGGTGCTGCTGATGCTGCTGACCCCAGGATCACACTCTGAGATCGTGCCTCAGGCATGGTCACTTTAGAGAGTATTTATTTCAATGGCTTCCAAATTTTAGATTAACTTTCAAAATCATCTGGAACACTATTTAAAAATATGTGTATCAATCAACCCAAGTGTCCATCAGTGACAGACTGGATTAAGAAAATGTGGCACATATACACCATGGAATACTATGCAGCCATAAAAAAAGGATGAGTTTGTGTCCTTTGTAGGGACATGGATGCAGCTGGAAACCATCATTCTCAGCAAACTATTGCAAGAACAGAAAACCAAACACCGCATGTTCTCACTCATAGATGGGAATTGAACAATGAGATCACTTGGACTCGGGAAGGGGAACATCACACACCGGGGCCTATCATGGGGAGGGGGGAGGGGGGAGGGATTGCACTGGGAGTTATACCTGATGTAAATGACGAGTTGATGGGTGCTGATGAGTTGATGGGTGCAGCACACCAACATGGCACAAGTATACATATGTAACAAACCTGCACGTTATGCACATGTACCCTAGAACTTAAAGTATAATAAAAAATAATAATAAAAATAAATAAATAAATAAACAATAATAAAAATTAAAAAATAAAAATAAAAATAAAAATATGTGTGTCTTAACCCCAGTCTAGTCCATTGAGATCTGTTGTAGCTGGAAATGTAAGAATGCATATGAGTCACTGTAGCGTCTTGTCAAACATGCAAATTCTCAAGTCTAACTCAGTGGGGCAAGACCTAGGAATCTGCATTTTTAACAGTTTCCCCAGGTAACTCCTAGAGGCTGACACTTTCAGAAACTCTGAGCAGAAGTCCTCAGGGCTGCTGATGAGGGAGGGAGGGAGGTAGACCTCTAATTCTCCTTCAGTTATTTTCATTTTATTTATATCTGTTTTATGTTAGATCCTATTGGGGTTTTTTTGAAAACACCAACATTATAAATTCTCAGCATCCTTTGACCTGAAATGTAACATCATAATTTTAAATAAGAAATCAGATGTACCTGGGGCTACCCATTAAATGACCTCTTTGATGGATCAATAAGGAATAAAACAATGAATCCAACTCCTATTTCTCATCATATAGTCTCCTGACACTCCCAACATCTATAATATAAACTTTGCAAAACAAGTATGTTATCTGTGCTGCTAGTCATTATCTTTTGAGAATCTGGGATGACCAAAAAGAAAACAGAGACCAGTCCAACTAGCATGACATTGGGCCAAGTTCCAGAATCAGTAGTCTACACACAGCCTTCCCATAACAGATATAAAAAATAAAATAAAACAAAAATTCCTTCACCCAAAGAAACATTTCACATCTCCCTCCCAATTTAGCTTCTTCTACACACCCACATATTATAACAGAAAAAAAAGACATGGAAAAAATCAGTTTGCTCCCACACCACTTTGAATCACCCTCAGATCTGGGAAGGAAGAGCCTCTGCTCAGGGACCCATGCTTTAGAGGGTATCGCCCTGAACTACTCCATCATGTTCTTCTCTAGGCACAAGAAATGTGTTGAAACAAAGGAACATGCCATCCAAATCCCAAGCCTTCATAATTTCCTGCCCAAATGGCCTTGAACTTACATCCGAGGACTGCTTGAGCCCCTTCCCTGAGTCAGTTCTCTCAGGTGTATATAGCCCTGGGCCTAATGGTGGCCAAGGGGCAGTTGTCTGCTGGAAATATGGACGGAGCTTGGACACAACGCCTGGAGTGTCCACACATGTGCACTTGAGGCCCCCTACAATGCAGGTCAGAGTGGGGTTAGAAAGAGGAAGGATTTAACCATGGGCCATAGGCAGGGGAGGGTAGTAGAGCGGAGATAGATGGTGGCTCTCACCACATTGCAGTGTTCCAGTGTGAAATTCTAGAGATTCTATACTCTGAGAATTCTAGATTAAAGTCTATCTTTCTATCTCATTATGAAAGTCAGTTTGTCAAAATAGGAGACATAATGTATCTTGTTTAACAGTTTCTTCATTTAAAGCTTTTACATAAATATACATGTATGTGCCTCCACTTGTACCCTTGCTCCAGTCCCCATGCATGTGAGGTGGGAGCAGACTTGGGGCCATTTGTCCTCCACGCAAAGTATTAGGGTGGTGAAAAAGTAATCTCGGTTTTTGCCATTACTTTTAATTTGCAGTTACTTTTAATGGCAAAAATCGTGATTAGTTTTGCGCCACCCTAATAACTTATCTTGGGAGAGATCTACTGATTTCCTTGGGAACTCTCTTAGGACCTTGTCGCTTTGCCAATAAGCCTGAAAGGAGCTGAGTTTTACTAAACATCCTTGTGCTTAGGTCACTCGTCAAAGTTCACCCTCAGTAAGTCAAGCAAATAATCAGAATTACGTAACTCTTACTTAGCATGGAGAGAGGTGAAACAAAAGGTGTTGATTATTTCAAAGTGGATCTGTTTGATGAGATAAAGGAATTCCGGGTAAATGTCGACAACATATTTAATGCTTGGGCCACTTTGACTTCAACCCCAGATGTTTACATCCCCACGGCACTCTTGATTTCCATGGAAGGCCTCTCTATCATTTACTTTTTTTCTAGTTTGCTCCTGTAAAAACTTCTAATATTTATCCAATGAGATTATGTACTGATATGTGTTATTAATTTATCATTTGGCTTAAGGATCTGAGGTTCCTTTCAGCAAACATTTGATAACCTCTTACATCATAGGCATTTAGCATGGTACAGCGGAGGACACAATAGTGAACGAGAAAGACGTATCCCGCCTTTGATGAATTCACAGCCAGGCAGGGAGACGAACATTAAATACACACAGTTAAGAAATAATTCTGCAAAAATTAATTGCTGTTCTCATAAGTGCCGCAAACAAACGTACAGAGTGTCAAGAGAGTGGCTAACAAACGGCCAGAAAGTACTGGTTCTTAGAGATCACATTTCAAGTCTGGAGTTTTATTCGAAATGCAGGAGGTCAGGAGTTCAAGACCAGCCTGGCAAACATGGCGAAACCCCGTCTCTACTAAAAATACAAAATTAGCCGGATGTGGTGGCGGACACCTATGATCCCAGCTACTCAGAAGGCTGAGGCAGGAGAATCACTTGAACCCGGGAGGTCGAGGTCGCAGTAAGCCAAGGTCTCGCCATTGTACTCAAGCCTAGGCAACAAGAGTGAAACTCCGTCTCAAAAAAAAAAAAAAAAAATGAAGTTCTGATACATGCTACAACATAAGCGAAACTTGAAAACATCATGCTGAATGAAAAACTAGTTATAAAAGTTATATATTGTATGATTCCATTTATATGAATGTCCAGAAAAGGCAAAGTATAGAGACAGAAAGTAAATAAGTGGTTTCCTAAGACTGGGAGGACTGGTTAGTCACTGCTGATGGGTGTGAGGTTTCTTTTGAGGTGATGAAAATGCTTTATCATTGATTATGGGGTGATAGTTTGCACATATTTGTGAATACACTAAAAACCATTAAACTGTATACTTCAGTTCAGTGAGATGCCAGAAATTTGTGGTCAAAAGCTAAGAGAGATAAGAATTTAGGAGATTTACTATGTACAATATTAAGTTGCTTCTAGAACCATCATTAGGATTGGATCCCATTATGCCCCAAGGAGACAAGTACAAAATCTGTTCCAACTCACCTGGCCTCTTTCTTTCCTGGAAAGGCCCAGAGAATACTACCTTAACTAGACATTAACATATGAATTAGTAAAGGGAATTTGTTAGGATTGACAGTGAAAGATTTAGCCATTGAAATTATCTCAGTCACTATAATGTGATTCCAGATGAGCCAAAATTAGATGGCAGTATCTAATCATCAAAGACAAGTTGTAGAAATTACCATAGCTGGCTACAGAATCAGAGTGACAATAGAAGTGTTTTGATCCACAGTGATTTATGATATCATCTAACAAAACATGAGGTAACTGGGAACGAAATAGATGGTCAACTGATTAAAATACTGCTTGAACTATATAACTGGAAAAAATTCTTAGTATAGTGTGTTATTTTTCTACATAACTACCCCAAGACTTAGTGGCTTAAAACAATCATTTTCTCACAAATCTATGTGTAGAAACTTAGGCTAAATTTAGCTAGGCACTTCTACTGGTCTTGGCCAGTGTTATTCACATGACTTTAGTCATCTGGTAGCTCAACTAAAGCTAAAGGCACTTCATTCAATGTCAGGCAGTTGGCAGCCTACAGCCAGCATGTTTCAGTTCTCCTCTATATGACCTTTCTAGAAGGTCACAGCTATAACAACTAGAACATGAGCTCAGGTTTATACACATTGTGGGTCACAGAATTCAAAACACAAAACCCAATGCAGAGGAATTTTTAAATTTCCACCTATTTCATATTTGTTAACTACCTCTTGACCCAAGACAGTCACATGACCAGGCCTTAATTTAAATCTAAATTTAGAAAGATGTTCTATATAAAGATATAAATTTTAGAAACATTAGCACATGAATGTCATTTCAAGCCTTGGAATTTAAATGAGATCAACATAGGAGAATGAAGAGTTTTAGAAACTGAATCTTAAGAGATTGCAACATTTGGAAGTCAAATATATTAGGAGAAAGTAGCAAGAAAAGACAAAAAAGGAAGAGTCAAAAGGTAGAAAAACTCCAGAAAAGGATGGTGTTCCAGCCAAATGAAGTCAGAAAAAGAGAGTAATCAACTATCAGTTCAAGTAAAATGAGAATTTAGAATCACTGTTGGAAGCAGCAAAGTAGAAGTGACTTGTTAAAAACCAGTTTTAGAAAAATCTGTAATAGATACACAAAACATTAAGAGAAAGGAATTGAAGCATACAACTACAAAGTCATCAAATCACAAAGAAAGCAATAGAAGAAAAAAGGAAAAAAAAGAACTATCAAACAGTCAGAAAACAATGAACAAAATGGCAATGGTAAGTCCTTACTTATCAAAATTACTTGAAACTTAAATGGATTAAATTCTCCAATCAAAAGACAGAGTGGCTGCATGAATAAAAGACAAGATTCTTGGCCAGGCATGGTGCCTCACGCTTGTAATCCCTACACTTTGGGAGGCTGAGGCGACCAGATCACTTGAGGTCAGGAGTCTGAGATCAGCCTGGACAACAGGGTGAAATCCCATCTCTATTAAAAATACAAAAATTAGCCAGGCATGGTGGTGCTCACCTGTAGTCCCAGCTATTCCAGAGGCTGAGGCAGAAGAACCCAGGAGGCAGAAGCTGCACTGAGCTAAGATCACACCATTGCACTCCAGCCTGGGCCACAAAGCAAGACTCGGTCTCAAAAACAAGCAAACAAACAAACAAACAAAAAACAAGATTCTACCTGCAAAAGACTCATAGTAGCATAGTAGCTATAAGGACACACAAAGACTAAAAATGAATGAATGAGAAAAGATATTCCATGCAAATGGTAACCAAAGGAGAGCAAGGGTGGACTTATATCAGACAAAAGAGACATTTCCAAAAATTGTTACAAAAGACAAAGAAAATCATTATATAATGATAAAGGAGCCAATTCATCAAAAAGATATAAAAATTGTCAATATTTATGTACCCAACATTGGGTGCATAAAGCAAATATTAACAGAACTAATGTGAAAAATAAACAGCAAAACAGTAACAGTCGGTGACTTTAATACCCCACACTCAACAATGGATAGATAATCCAGACAGAAAATCAATAAGGAGCTACCATATTTGAACAATACTTAGACCAAAGAGACCTAATAGACATATACAGAACATTCCATCCAACAGCAGGGAAGTACACATTCTTCTCAAGCACATATAAAACATTCTCCAGGATAGATCACATTAAGTCATAAAATAAGTGTTAACAAATTTAAGAATATTGAAATTATATCAAGTATCTTTTCTGACCCCAATGGTATGAAACTGGAAATCAATAATGTGAGAAAAATTGGAAAATTTACAAATACATGGAAATTAAATAATATACTCCTGAACAATCAATGAGCCAAAGAGGAAATTAATGAGGAAGCAAAAAAGTATCTTGAGACAAATGAAAAGGTAAACTCAGTATCTGAAAACATATAGGATGCAGCAAAAGCAGTACTGAGAGGAAAATTCATAGTTATAAATATCTACATTAAGAAAAAGTAAAGATTTCAAATGAACAAACTAAGTTTAAATATTAAGGAACTAGAAAAATAATAATCTAAACCCAAAGTTATCAGAAAGAAGGAAACAACAAAGATCAGAGCAGAAACAAGTAAAATAGAGAATAGAAAAACAATGGAAAAGATCAACAAAACTAAGAGTTGGATCTTGGAAAAGATTAAAAAAAAAATCAACAAACCTTTAGCTAGACTAACCAAGAAAAAAAGAGAGAAAACTCAAATAAGTAAAATTATAAATGAAAGAAGTGAAGACATTACAACTGCTATCACAGAAATACAAAGAATCATAAGAGACTACTACGAACAATTATATGCCAGCAAATTGGATAACCTAGAAGAAATGCATAAATTCCTAGCCACACACAATGTACCAACACTGAATCACGAAGAAATAGAAAATCTGAGAAGACAAAAAATATAAATAAGGGGACTGAATCAGCAATCAAAAACCTCCCTACAAAGAAAGGCCTAGGACCATATACTTCACTGGTGAATTCTACCAAATATCTAAAGGATTAATGGCCATTCCTCACAAACTGTTCCCAAAAAATTGTAGAAAGAGTATTTCCAAACTTATTTTACAAGATGAGTCTTACCCTAATATCAAAGCCAGATAAGGACACCATCAAAAAACAAAAAATCACAGGCCAATATCCATAATAAACATAGATGCAAAAATCCTCAACAAAATACAAGCAAACCAAATTCAACAGCACATTAAAAGAAATAGATGCAAAAAAGAAAAAAGCAATCGAAAAACTTTAGCATCCTTTTGTGATTAAAAAAAAAAAACTCTCAACAAATTGGGCATAGAAGAATTCTACTACTGAGCCATTAAAAGGAACAAAATAATGTTAATAATAAGTGAGAAAATACGGTTTTTGGTTTTTCACTTCTGTGTTACTTAGAATAATTGCCTCCAACTCCATCCAAGTTGCTGTGGAATATTTGAGAAAATATTTGTGAACCTGTATCTGGTAATAGATTAATATCCAAAATATGTAAGGAACATGCAATTCAATAGCAAAATGAAAACAAAAACAAAACAAATAACCTGATTTTAAAATAGGCTAAGGACCACAACATTTTCCAAAGAAGACATAAAAATGGCAAACAGGCATGTGAAAACATGCACAATATCACTAATCATCAGAGAAATTCAAATCAGAATCATCATATGATATCACCTTATACCTGTTAGGGTGACTATTATGAAAAAGACAAAAGATAACAAAGTATTGGCAAGGATGTAGAGAAAAGAGAATCCTTTGTGTTTGCAGAATATAAATTTGCACAACCATTATGGAAGACAGTGTGGTGGTTCCTCAAAAAATTATAAATAGAACTGCAATATGATCCAACAATCTTACTTCTGGGTACGTATCCAAAGGAAACAAAAGCAGTGTTTCAAAGAAATATATGTACTCCCAGCTCGGTGTGGTGGCTCACGCCTGTAATCCCAGGGCTTTGAGAGGCCGAGGCGGGTGGATGACCTGAGGTCAGGAATTTGAGACCAGCCTGACCAACATGGTGAAACCCTGTCTCTACTAAAAAAAAAAAAAAAAATAGAAAAATTAGCCAGGTGTGGTAGCTGACGCCTGTAATCCCAGCTACTCGGGAGGCTGAGGCAGGAGAATCACTTGGACCCAGGAGGTGGAGTTTCCAGTGAGCCGAGATTATGCCATTGCACTCCAGCCTGGGCAACAAGAGAGAAACTCCATCTCAAAAATAAAAATAAAAATAAATTTTTTTAAATATATACATATATATATAATATATACTCCCATGTTCATTGCAGCATTATTCACAATAGCAAAGACATAGAAACAACCTACGTATCTGTTGATGGATGAAGGGATAAAAATTGTGATTTATATATATATGTGTATGCGTACATATATATATTTATATTTCTATAATAGAATAGTATTCAGCCATAAAAAAAAGAAGGAAATAGTGCCATTTGAGACAGCATGGATGAACCTGAAGAATATCATACTAAATGAAATAAGTCACAGACAAATACTATGGTCTCATTTATATGTAGATTCTAAAAACATCAAATATCAAATACATGGTAACAGAGAGTAGAATGGTGGTTTCCACGTATGTATTATATAAATATAAGAGAGAGAGAAAGAGATTTATTACAAGGAGTTGATTCATGCAGTTATGTAGGCTAAGAAACCCCACAATCTACTGTCTGCATGCTAGAGATCCAGAAAAGTCAGTGCGGTGATTCAGGCCAAACTGAAGGCCCGAGAAGCAGGGGAGCCGATGGTGTAAATCTCAGTTTGAGGGTTGGGGAAGATAAGATATCCTAGCTCAAACAGGTTGGCAGGAAGCAAAAAAAGGGGTGAATTCCGCCTTCCTTCACCATTTTTTTCTATTCAGGATCTCAATAGATGGATTGATGCCCACCTACATTGGAGACAGCATTTCTACTTTCCTGAGTCCACCAATTAAAATGCTAATCCCATGCGGAAACACCCTCACAGATACATCCAGAAATAGTGTTTAATCTGGGCACTCAGGTGCCAGTCAAACTGACACAGAAAATTAACGATTGGCCGGGCGCGGTGGCTCAAGCCTGTACTCCCAGCACTTTTGGAGGCCGAGACGGGCGGATCACAAGGTCAGGAGATCGAGACCATCCTGGCTAACCCGGTGAAACCCCGTCTCTACTAAAAAATACAAAAAACTAGCCGGGCGAGGTGGCGGGCGCCTGTAGTCCCAGCTACTGAGGAGGCTGAGGCAGGAGAATGGCGTAAACCCGGGAGGCGGAGCTTGCAGTGAGCTGAGATCCGGCCACTGCACTCCAGCCTGGGCGACAGAGCGAGACTCCGTCTCAAAAAAAAAAAAAAGAAAAGAAAAGAAAATTAACCATCACAGAGGTACAATGCAAATAGTGGCTCATTAAGTCATGACGTCCTTAGCTAGGCTGACAGTATTCTCTAATAGTTCTCAGAACTGTGACAGGCAACACTTCTCACATGTAGCAACTGTCCCGGCAGGGCAGAAATTCACATTTGATGTATAGCTCTCTGGTTTTCCTCCTTGGTTAGGAAACTCGCAGGGAATCTATCTTAGGAGACAAATCATAGTTTGGAAACCACTATGCCAAAGATCGCCTCATGTGCTGGGTTCTCCAATACTGCCCGCTTCAGTTTCAGACTTACAACTTTTACTCCCGTTTTTTTATTTCAATTTTTTTGAGTATATAGTAGGTGTATACATTTTTGGGGCACATGAAATGTTTTGATACAGGCATGCAATGCATAATAATCACATCATAGAAAAGGGGGTATCCATCCTCTCAAGCATTTATCCTTTATGTTACAAACAATCCAATTATACTATCAGTTATTTAAAATGTACAATTAAATTGTTATTGACTATAGTCACCCTGTTATGCTACCAATAGTAGAGCTCATTCATTCTTTCTAATATGTTGTACCCATTAACCCTCCCCACCTCCTTCCCACCACTACCCTTCCGAGCCCCCCATAACCATCTTTTTATTCTCTATCTCTATGAGTTCAATTGGTTTGATTTTTAGATCACACAAATAAGTAAGAATATGCAATCTTTGTCTTTCTGTGCCTGGCTTATTTCACTTAACATAATGATCTCCAGTTCCATCCATTTTGTCACAACTGACAGGATCTCATTCTTTTATATGGCTGAATATTACTCCACTGTGTATATGTAGGACATTTTCTGTATTCATTCATCTGTTGATGGACACTTAGGTTGCTTCCAAATCTTAGTTATTGTGAACAGTGCGGCAATAAACATGGGAGCGCAGATATCTGTTCAACATACTGGTCTTGTTCCTTTTGGGTATATAGCCAGCAGTGGGATTGCTGGATCATATGGTAGCTATGTTTCGTTTTCTGAGGAATCTCCAAACTGTTCTCCATAGTGATTGTACTAATTGACATTCCCACCAACAGTGTACAAGGCTTTGCTTTTCTCTACATCCTTGTCAGCATTTGTTATTGCCTGTCTTTTGAATAAAGCCATTTTTAACTGAGATGAGAGGATATCTCATTGTAGCTTTGATTTCCATTTCTCTGATGACCAGTGATGTTAAGCACCTTTTCAAGCACCTTTTCATATGCCTGCTTCCCATTTAGATGTCTTCTTTTCCTTCCATTTTTATATATTGTATGTGTTTGCATGATAAAATCTACTTTATCAGGAAACATAAAACATAAAGTGAAATGGAAAAAAAAAAAAAGGAAACATTACAGGAAACAGTCATTCACCTAATATATGTTCACTGGGCAGAAGGCAAATAATAGATGTGAACCCTGAAGGTTTAGGACAGGAAACAAAGGAAAGTTATTTCCTCATTCTCCCTAACCATATCCTTCAAGTCTTCTTCCTTATTTATTACATCACATGGACAAATACTCTTGACCACACCTCCTGACATTGCTTAATATTTGCTTGAGTGAAAAGAGGCTAAGGCAACCTGAAGGAGGAGCTCTCATTACCTTCTGCCCATCACTTAATAAATAGCCAGTCAATTCCTCAACATTCTGTTACACTGTTGGAGAGATGAGACAGTCACACCAGCTGCCCCTAGTGGGGCTCTTATTGTTTTCTCTTATTCCAAGTCAACTATGTGAGATCTGTGGTGAGTACACTTTGAGCTAAAATTACTCCGGAGTGATAGTCTACTGAATACTCTTGACAAGAGACTCTATGTAGAGTTACCTGAGAAAAGATCCCGTTCCAGTTTCATATGTGGTTGGACTCCATGAATGATGAAAAGGGTGGCAGGAGATGGTGAGGAAAGTCTCACAATGCATTTTGTTGTAAGAGGAATTATAGATTGTGTGTTCATTTGCCTAACTGCTCTTTCTATGCTCAGATCCTCTGTAGCACAGCATCCCTACCAACCAACTCTCTATTCATGTGAATTTCCAATGACAAAAAATTTATGCTCCCAGAAACTTTTCTAGATCATGGAAAGTTATCTTTTGGTTTTGATATGCAATTTTTTTTTCCTGAAATTTGACACAAGATTTTTGGGTTAGCCCCCTTGTAACTACACAGAAAAAAAAAAAATCTCTTTCAAATAGTGATGACTGCTATCTTGTCATGAGTTAATTTAGATGTTCCAAGTTGCATGTCCACCTCCCTTCAACTCTTTCCGAGGACACATGGGATAAAGTTCCATCATCTCTTGCATGGGTGTTAGCCCCAGAGATTGTGTGGTTCTGTAAAAGAACATTAAAGTAAGAGAAAGGAAAACTAAATTCAAGCTCAGTTTGATCCCTTAGTCATTGAATGACCCAACGTTTCTGAATTTCTTTAGCTTCATTCATAAAAAAAAGATAATGAGGGGAGACGCTTGAAGCAAATTATCTCCTGAAGTCTGGTGCAGTTCTCAGGTGCATGACTTCTCTTTTCTGAGACTTTACTCTGAAATTAAGCTTCAAACCAGTCCAAAGATGACTAGGTAGTACTATCTGTGCTCTCTAACCAGTAAGAAAATACCACAGAAGACAGGTTTGTATACATACAGGCTAAAGCATAGACTCTTCTGACTTTAATTTTTCTTCTTGACCTGACATTTCCCTTGTTGGATCCTAAGAATAGGGGATGGCTATGTAGGTTTTGGCTTTCTATTCATTTTAAATAATAATAATAATTAAATTGATCTTTGAGAGTCAAGGAAGCTGATTTGAGTTGTTGACCAGGAACTGAAAAGTCTGTTTCAGGGCCAGAAAATCTGCTGAGCTGGATGCTTCCACAAAATCTCAGAGAATTGATTCACAATTGTTCCATTGCGTCTGCAACAAACCATGGCCTTTCTACAATCACTCTATTCAGATCTTCTTGACTCTTTCTTTTAAAGCAAAGAAAACTGGGCAAGGGAAATTACATTTCCTTGATTCTCAAGTATAGTGATAAAAACTCCAGTTATGCTGGAAAAAATAGTATGTGCAGCATTTTACAGTTTATTCGGCGGTTTCTTGTCCAATATCTATAAGGTAAGTGTTAATAGCCACAATGTTTAAATGAGAAAACTAAGGGTAACACGAATTCCATAACTTATTATCCACAGTCATAAGTTAAGGAGCACAGAATGTGGCCAAAATCTGAATCTAAAGCTCATGTTCTTTTCACTCTCCCACTAATCTATTAGGTAATCCGGAGGTGTGTAGGATTTGGGGCTACTCCTCAAGATTATGGAAAAATATATTGAGAAAGTGTCCTGTGTTTTAAATAGTAACTCTTTTTATTCTCCTCTATTTCCTTGGGAGCTCTGGATTCTCCCACTTCCACAGTATAATGTGACTTCCCTCCATCTCTGGAATTGAGGCATGTTGTAGGCTAAAACTGGAGAGTTTTTCACAACCTGTATAATGTTGAATAATGACCTCGATGCCCAGCCAGCTGGGCAATCAGACAATAAAGTTTTGGGGTCAATCATCAGTATAACATAGAATTTTTACCTGCATTTTCTCAGCATTAACCCAATTGATTTAGAAGATGGAGAAGGAAAGAACTGAATCCAGGAAGTAGAAAGTCCTGCTTACTGGGAGTCAGAAGACATGTAGTCTAGTTTCAGCTCAGCCTCCAGTTATGGAAGTTTCTTTAAGGAGACTCTCTCTAAGTTTCATATACAAAATTAGGGAATGATGCTAAATTTCCCAGGCAGGAGTCTGCGAGTACACAATGATAACTCTGCACCAGTTGTTAAAATATGAAAACATTTTCATGCTGGTTGTTAAAGGAGTAATGTCTGGCATGGGGGTAGGTTCAAGACCCACCTTTGTATTATTCCACCAACACAGTCAGCAGCCACTGGATTGGTCTAGGTCTGTGCCATACCTGTTACTAAATATTTTTATATAACCCCTGCTCCAAGTCTTACTATATTCTGACTGTGTGTTTCTTATTTCCTTCCTTCTGTACCACAGAGGTAAGTGAAGAAAACTACATCCGCCTAAAACCTTTGTTGAATACAATGAACCAGTCAGAGTATACCAGGGGAACCAGCTCCTCTGTCAATGTTCTGTTGTCCCTCCAACTTGTTGGAATACAGAACCAAAACCTGAAGCAAAAGCTGATCCAACAAATCGAATACACTGTGAAAAGGAGACGTAAGTTGCTGTATTCTCTGGAAGATTTAGAAAAACTTTACCTATTTAAAGATTATCTGCTACTAATCCTAAAAATCATGCATCCAAAATATCCCTGCTATATCCATTCTAATGGTACCAAACTTGAGGTAACAGAAACATGCCCAAAATACAATCCCACACCACTCACCCTAGAGCTAGGTCTTGCTTCTTTTGGTCTTAAAAATCATTTTTCTTCAAGAAGCCACAAACAAAAGCTATGGATTCTTACCCATTAATGCTGTTATATAAGTTAGCTTAGTTCACAACCACATGAGAATACAGATCATAACTAAGAAAGCTGGTGATGGAGAGGCAACCATGGAACAATCCAGATTTGGACTAGGTGTGGGTTGGGCTTGAACCCGTCATGTTAATACTGAGCCTCAGTTTTCCAATTAGTATAAGGGGAAATGAAGCCACTCTTACCTACCTCATAATATTATTATAAGAATTATGAGAAGCCTGAGAGTTTTGATACTCTGTAAGACAGAACATAAAAAGTCAAGTATTACTATCCTAGCAAGCTGGTACCACAAAGAGAAAGAAAAAAAAAAAACCCAAGATCTTGTTGTTTATCTATTTTTCCTCTTTTTTCACTTTCATAAGGATTGCATAATTCCAAAACAATTCTGTGATTTTATGGAAAAGACCAAGATTTAGTTTGTATTTATATAATACTGCTCTAAAAGGCTCTGCTTTGAGGATAAAGAACAGAGGAATCAAATATTCGTACAGGAATGTATCACATAATGGTGAACATATATGATGGTGGTCCCACAAGATTTTAATACTCTATTTTTATTGTACCTTTTCTGTGCTCAGATATGTTTAGATACACAAATACTATTGGGCTACAGTTGCCTATAGTATTCAGGACAGTAACATGCTGTACTGGTTTTTAGCCTGAGAGCAACAAGCTGTACCCTATAGCCTAGGTGTGTAGTCCACTATACCATCAAGGTTTGTGTAAGTACACCCTATGATGTTTGCACAGTAATAAAATCACTTAACAACCAGTTTCTCAGAATTTATCCCTATCATTAAGTGACACAAGACTGTATAGAGCGCAACAGAAGAAAGAAGTGATAGGCAATATAAGTCTCAAGGAAATCAGGAGGCCCAAAAAATCACAAGCATGTACCTTGTTAAGCTTGAATACTTTTCTTTTCAGTGTCACAGGTAAGCTCAGGAGAGCTTGCCTTGATTATACTGGCTTTGGGAGCATGTCGTAACCCTGACGAAAACTTAATATATGATTACCACCTGATTGACAAGCTAGAAAATAAATTCCAAGCAGAAATTGAAAATATGGGTAAGAATCAAATATTTAGAGACCCTAGACAACATTGTCTTCTCCTCTGCTGATTCAGAACTATATGAAGTTTACCTCCACTCTTTCCTTCTCCTCTTCATCCTGTTCATCTCACGATGTCTTTGCAGGGCACTTCCCTTTTTCCCTTTCAGTATGCATCTTGAATTTTCTTTTTAAATATGTTCAGCTGAGCATTGACCCTATGTCAAGTACTACTTTACATATGATGGCAGACACACACACACACACACACACACACACACACACACACACACACGACACCATTCGCTAATCTTCCAGGAGCTTGGCTTTAAGTCAAATGATGAAATACACCAGAAATAACTGAACAACACAGGACAAAGTGTCATAAGTACCAAAATACAGAATGCTAGTGTATGAGCTAAAGGCGGCCAGAGTACATTATTACTGGGAAAAATCAACCGCTCATGGTGGCCACTAGTGAGGTGCACTGTTTTATTTCAATTCCTACCCAACATTTATTCTAGTTTTCATTAAGTCCATCTTCCTTTGAGATGGCCTCCAACCTAGGTTTCTACTTACAGTTTCAACACCTTACTATGGAAAACGCAAGAGGCTTGGAGGTAGAAAACCTGTATTCTGGCCCTAGCTCTGTAACCACCTGAATATTTAGATAGCATCTTAATCTCTTTAAGGCTATGTCCCCTCAGTAATAAAATGAAAGAAATTGAGTGGCATTTAGTGGCCCTTAAAAGCCTTTACATTTCTCAGGTTTTCTGATTCTATGAGTGACCTCCCCTTCTATTACCCACCTTTCCTTAAATGTAAAGAAATTGAAATAGAGTAAGTAGGAATAGATGGAAAATGCATACTCCATTACCACTTCCATGATTAAGGGAGGTATTTCTTCTCTTTTCTAGAAGCACACAATGGCAATCCCCTGACTAACTACTACCAGCTTAGCCTGGACGTTTTGGCCTTGTGTCTGTTCAATGGGACCTACTCAACCACCAAAGTTGTCAACTACTTCACTCCTGAAAATAAAAACTATTATTTTGGTAGCCAGTTCTCAGTAGGTGAGTTTACTAAGCCCAATTCCCTTGGTACAGAGGACATGGTCACCAGTAGGTCTTGCCCTTTGAGTTCTTCTACCAGTAAGTACTTGAATTTTATTTTCTACCCTCTTTGCTCCAGTCCTCTCAAAAGGGAATTTTCTTTTTGAGAAGAATGGATGATGGATGGCATTTAAGCCTCTTTCTAGATTTGTGGTATACTAGAAATACCCGGTTCCTGCTCCAGCTCTTCTTTGAGTTATATAAACAACGAATGTTAACTCTTGATCTTAATTTTTCCATCTGGAAAATGAGGATAAAGCATGAGTATATTCACAAGAAATATTTTAGAAAGGGTAAGTTTTAGAAAAGGGAAATGCAATGGAATTCGTTTAACTTAACACCGTCTCTTTCTCTAGTTTATTGGGACAATTTGGATACCTCGATAGTCTTGAACAATACTACCTCTCCAGTGACAAAGTCCAATATTATAATCAATAGGTTATATATTCACCTTGGGAAATGAACCAGAAATTTCCCACTGTGTCAGCCTTAACATCCAAAAAGAAGTCTTTAGACAGTTAGTATAGGTGCTTAGCCTCTATGGATCCAGATATACAAGTTCATCTTTCTCCAAATTCAAAGTTCAAATTTAAGTTCAAAGCAAATCACCATTTTAGTATTTCTGGATAGTAAGGAGAATGTGAGATTTCTCAGACTTCTTTTCCCATGAGAGAGGAAAGATCCCATGCTAAAGAACACAGGAGAGACCAAGTATCAAGCCAGAAAACGAGTCCTTATCTTTCCTTCTTCCAATCTCTGGCCTCATCCTCTTTTGTAAAGAGGTTTGCTGGGCAACAACTCTGTTAAGTACTATTTTCTAATCAGTCTAATGAAACCCTTGAGAGGCTTACAAAGATGTAGTTTATTTGATGCATTGTCCTAGGTTTTCTCAATCCCTCAGCCAACATGGCTAAAAGATTAGAGAAAGATAGAAAAGATGGGAGCAACCAAGATATAAAAGTGAAATACTGTCCATGTGTATGCACCTACAAATCCATAGGTGTTTTATGACCAAGGTATGTGTAATGAGAAAAATGTGTATTGAAAAAAAAAAAAAAAAGGGCAGGGCATGGTGGCTCACGCCTTTTATCCCAGCACTTTGGGAGGCCGAGGCGGGCAGATCATCTGAGGTCAGGAGTTCAAGACCAGCCTCACCAACATGGCGAAACACCGTCTCTACTAAAAATACAAAATTAGCTGAGTGTGGTGGCTCACTCCTGTAATCCCAGCTACTCAGGAGGCTGAAGCAGGAGAATCACTTGAGCCCAGGAGGCAGAGTTTACAGTGAGATTGGAGCACCGCACTCCAGCCTGGGTGGCAAAAACGAGACTCCACCCCAAAAAATAAAAATAAAAAACACTCTAGACAGCAGCAAGAGAGCTTTAGAGATCTGTGCTACATCCCACCCCTAAACTGTTTTTAAGCTAATTTCCTGGCTGTTTACCTGCTATGTGTGTGTGATGGGTCTCTTTTCCTTGGCAAGTTCTTAGATACTTTCTAGGATGTTTGGATTCTTAGACATGCCTGTTCCTCAGTTGGGCTCCACGACCTGGACTTCAAAGTTCAGGCAGCAGACATATCTTTTCTGGGCCCTTCCCTGTTTCTCTTTCAGTATGCATCTTGAATTTTCTTTTTAAATGTGTTCAGCTGAGCATTGACCCTATGTCAAGTACTACTTTACATATGATGGCAGACACACACACACACACACACACACATACACACACACAAGACACCGTTCTCTAATCCTCCAGGAGCTTGACAAATGATGAAGTCAAATGATGAATTACACCAGAAATAGCTGAACAACACAGGACACAGTATCATAAGTACCAAAATATACAATGCTCGTATATGAGCTAAAGGTGGCAGAGTACATTATCACTGGGAAAAATAAACTGGCCATCGTGGCCACTAGTGAGGTGCATCTCCCTTAAGTAACCTGGTGGGAGGCCCATCGCACTACAGTATGAGGCATGAACTATGGAGTAAATGGCAACTGAACATTGGGAAGAAACCTTTAAATAATTTGACTGGTTAGTGCTGGAGAGATGATTGCTGCATCTTGAAATCTTTCTTCACCAATTAGCATGACCAACCACACCAGTTTTTCTAGATCTGTTTTTCTTTCAGCACTGAAACTCTCACATCCCAGGAAACCTCTTAGTCCAGGACAAATGACAAACTGAGATGGCTGGTCCCCTATCGACAATGTTTTGTTTCCTGACAGATACTGGTGCAATGGCTGTCCTGGCTCTGACCTGTGTGAAGAGGAGTCTAATAAATGGGCAGGTCAAAACAGATGAAAGCAATTTAAAGAACATCAGTATTTATATAAAGTCACTGGTAGAAAAGATTCTGTCTGAGAAAAAAGAAAATGGTCTAATTGGAAACACATTTAGCACAGGAGAAGCCATGCAGGTAAGTCAGAGGGTAAAACAGGAGGCAGAGAAGGGAGTCTTCTCTGGAAGAAAGCAGTATCTTATTTTTTATTTTTTATTTTTTTGAGATGGAGTTTTGCCTTTGTTGCCCAAGCTGGAGTGCAATGGTGCAATCTCGGCTCACTGCAACCTCTGCCTCCCAAATTCAAGCGATTCTCCTGTCTCAGCCTTCTGAGTAGCTGGGATTACAGGCACCCTCCACTACACCCAGCTAATTTTTTTCTATTTTTAGAAAAATAGAAAAGAGGCATGGGTTTCATCATGCTGGCCGAGCTGGTCTCGAACTCCTGACCTCAGGTGATCCACCCGTCTTGGCCTCCCAAAGTGCTGGGATTACAGGTGTGAGCCACCGCACCTGGCCAGTATATTTTTCCTTTCTTATTGGCCTCCTAAGACCTTACTATCTATTCCGCGGTTCCTATACTAACTTTGATTTTGCTCATATGATTCCCTTCCCCTGCCTGACGTACTCTTCTCATCTTCAGCTTTCCTTCCCCATAACCAATGCTTCCAGGAAGCTTTTCCTAACTACAATTTCTCTAAGAAACTCTAGAATCTACTACAATCTACTTTGTTGTTCTATCACACATGGTTGTACACTTTCACACACACAGTAGTCCCCCCTTACCCACAGTTTCACTTTCCACAGCTTCAGTTACCCAAGGTCAACCGAGGCCTGAAAATATTAAATGGAAAATTTCAGGAATAAACAATGCACAAGTTTTAAATGGTGCATAATTCTGAGTAGTGTGATAAAATCTTGCACCTTCCCGCTCTGTTCCACCCAGGAAGTGACTTATCCCTTTGTCTATGCACGTTAATCACTTAGTAGCTGGTTATCAGTCAACTGTCCCAACACTGAAGTGCGTGCGTTCAAGTAACCCTTATGTACTTATTAATATACTACAGCAATGGTGCTGTAGTGTATTATCATAATTGTTCTATGTGATTATTGTTGTTGTAAATCTCTTACTGTGCCTAATTTATAAATTGAAATTTATTAGAAGTGTGGATGTATAAGAAAAAAACGTAGTATATTTAAGGCTCAGTGCTATCCATGGTTTCAGGAATCCACTGTAGGTCTTGGAAAGTAACCCCGCTGATAAGAGGGAATTACTTCATTACCTTCATTTCCTAAACTAGGAGCATGAGTCACAGTAACTGTGTCAGTAAACTACCTAATCTCACAAAACCAGAAAGTGGTACAGATTGGGATGGGACCTGGGCCATTGTTCTCAAAACTCACACTCAGCACCTACACTGTCATGCATACGGTCCTTGAGATCTGAGACTTTATTCCTGCATTCATTGAGCCATTGATTTACAAACTCTAAGGGGAAGATATAAGAAGTGATCAAGGAAGGTTTACAGAAAAAAAAAAACACTTTACTGCATCATCAGTATGAATAGATATTTTCCAGGCTGACTCAGGGCTAGAGGACTTTCAAGGGAGAGACAAAGACAGTGAGGAGAAAGACCCAAAAGCACAAAAGAATATTAGACATTTTAAGGTCAAGGTGTTCAGCATGACCAGCACAGAGTCTGTGAGAAACATAACAGGAGGCTGGAGGTGTAAGCACGGGTCCAATCATAAGGTTATCTGTATTGTTGTTACTATTTAAGTTGTTGATTGCCTTGCTAAGTTTGAACTGAATATAAACTGCTTTCCCATTTTGGCTGCACATTCGAATCACCTGAAGGAGCTCTTAGGCAACACTAATACCCAGGCCCACACCAGACACAGTTACTGACACAGAAATTTAGAGGTGGAGCCTGCGCCTTGTTCTGGCTTAAAAGCCCTACAGGTGATACAAATTCACAGTAGGATCAAGAGCTACTTGCCTACAAGATATTGCTGGGTATTTTTAAATATTAATAACATTTAATTTGTTGTTATGTATGTTAATAACATTTATTGATGTGTCTTAAGAGGAAATGTGCTATGACCGGTTTTTCTTTTTTCTTAATATCCCACAAATTCTTGTGGACCACTTGGTGAGCTTAAGAACCTCCAAGAAACGATGAAAACAGGAACAGTCCATCCCTGGGAACTACAGAGCAGCATGTTCAAGTCCGACCCACTTTAATTCCTGTCTTGCTCACCCCAATGTCCTCCTAACTTTTACTACCTCACAATTCTGCCCCTTCAATCGAGCTTACATTCTGCTGCCAGGAGAGTTTCTGTTTAATGAACTATTAGACTCCCCATTGTCAATCAAATAATGTCAGACACCTCCTCATTGTTGTCAATCAAATGAGGTCAGACATCTCACCATAAAATTCAAGCGTCTACTAGTCTAGTCCAACTTCCTTCTCCAGCCTATTCTTCCACAGTTGCCTCCAATGTTCCTCATACACCAGTTCTCCTAAACCAGGAGGAATCCCCTGAGGAACTTTGCTAAAATGCAGATACTCTCATCACTGCCCCGTCATGTCCTGGCCATTCCTACCTAACACCTTTGTTCATGTTTGAGTGCAGAGCTCCTCACCTCATCTCAGAAGCCAAACTTCTATCCTACTCTCCAAGGCCTAACTCAAATACCACCTTCTCCAGGAAGCTTTTTTTTAGCTTCATTAAATGTTTGTGAGCTCCTCTCCTCTTTAGAAAGACGCATCCCACTAGAGGCATCCCTTAGGGCATTCCTCTGGCATCTCCTTTTACAATAGTTTGTTAATATTTATTGAGTGTCTCCTATGTGACAGGTATTTCCCAGCATTGGGATATAGAAATGAATGTGGCAAAGTCTGCTTTCATTGGAACTATTATAGCTTGGGTTATTAAGCAGTTCCAACCTCCCTGCCCAAACAGGTTTGTAAGCTTCTGGATAACAAGAAAGGTATCTGAGTTATCTGAGGTGCTTCCTAGGTAGTCAATGTTCAATTAATACTGAGTTAGTTATCAAGAGGCTTCCCCTTACTTAAAGTGTCTCATATTCTCATATTCTCTGTCTCTCTTTATCTCTCGTTCCCCCCCCCCCGCCCCCCTGCCTCATTAGGCCCTCTTTGTATCATCAGACTATTATCATGAAAATGACTGGAATTGCCAACAAACTCTGAATACAGTGCTCACAGAAATTTCTCAAGGAGCATTCAGTACTCCAACTGCTGCAGCCCAGGTCTTACCTGCCCTGATGGGAAAGACCTTCTTGGATGTTAACAAAAACTCTTCTTGCCTCTCTGCTGCAGGTAAAAGCATTAAAGAGCAGACTGTTCTGCTTTTCACCATAGCACCCAAAGCATGTGAGATTCAGGTGTCCTTTGAAACCAAAAATGACCAGATAAACCTCTAAAACAAAACAGTTGCCAGAGAGAATTCAGTTTTCATCACGTTATCAGGGATTACAGCCACCTGAGGATCTGTTCTTAACTGAGTGCTAGATGTCCTTCTTAGTTCAAACATAACAAGGCAGACCTGATTCAATAATGTCTATCTTCAAAGGCATATTTTCTGACTGTTGGATATAGAAGGATCTAAGCACCATTCTCATCCTAAATAAAGTACAGAGGATTGGTACCGTGCTCTGACTTTGCGCAGTGAGTGATGCCTCAGGGAGATGAGACATCTGTGTGGAAGGGATATGCCCGTATTTGAAAATTATAGCATACGTTACTTATTCAAATGACTTTGCAACCAGGTAGAAAGAAAGGAGACATTTCCTTACATCTCTGTCTGTTCCTGGTTCAGCCACTTACAGGTTTAGGAAACTTGGACAAAATGTTTAACCTCTAAGCTTCAGTTTTCTAATGTAAAAGTTGGCAACTAGGACAGTATCTAACATAGGTTTTTGTAAAGATTGAATGAGACAATCCATATAAAATGATTAGTGCAGTGCCTGGCACTTCATGTGTTTTCAATAAATGTTAAGCAATAAAAAGGAGAAAAGACAAGCATGATTGTATGCTGTACCAAGGCAAAAAAAGAAAAAAATCAGGTTCCTCTGTGAGAAATAGAAGTTAGAACAACTGAATTGCTTAAACAGCTGGGAGTTGAGCCAAGTGCCAACATTCACAAGCTGGTGAGTTTTGGTCTTAGTTTCTGCTTTAGTTATACAAGAAATTTGCCCCTTGACTGATGATAATTGCTCCTTATAGTAAATCCATGTCTGCATAAAGGCAAGGAGTCCTTGGATAGGGGTTGAGGAGGTCTGCAAACTCTAATATCATTTTTAGTTTTCCGAATATTGCTCTGGGCTTTTCTGTCTCTGCCAGGTAACTTCAGCAACTCCACTCACGAGCCTGTAACTGTGACAACTCCTGGCTCACAATCATCTATCTCTGTCAATTACTCTGTGACAATCAATGAAACATATTCCGCCAATGTCACTGTGCCAAACGGTTCTGTCTTCCTCGATGTGATGGAGAAAGCTCAGAAAATGAATGATACTATATTTGGGTAGGTCTGTACCTAACCTAAGGTTAAGGTGTTTGCTGTCATTTCTAAAGATGCAGTAAGAATACATTTGCACCTAAATACAAAGTATATTTAAGATGCTTCTGGGTCAGTAGCTTTGCTGTCCATCTGCATCCCACAGCAGGATTTTAAAATAGGAGGAGAGATATTTCATCTTCTTTCACATAATAGGTAGTAAATTAATGTTTACTTAATAGATTAATGAATCTTACAGCTCTCTCTTATTTCAATAAAATTCTTTCAGTAAATGCAACTTCTAAAGTCAAACATCTGAGATCTAGAACCGTGGTTCTTACTCTTTTTGAATCACTGACCCCTTTGAAAATCAGGTGAAAGTAATGAATGTTCATCCCAGAAAAAAATGAACGTACACACAAAAATTGGCATTTGTTTACTTATTTATTTTACAGACGGCATTTTACTACGTTGCCCAGGCTGGTCTTGAATTCCTGGGCTCAAGAGATCTGCCCACCTCAGCCTCCCAAAGTGCTGGGGTTACGGGCATGAGCCACTGCCAAACTTAGCATTTAAACTGGGAGTTTCACAGATGCCCTGAAGCTTCCCCCTGCCCTCGCTTTCAGAAAATTCATAGATCCCTAAACTAAAGTTACTGGTCAAGGAGGTCAAGTAATGGCTCTGCCTCTGAAAAGTATGATTTATTTGGCTCCTTAACTCTAGTTGACAGTTATTTATCATATTTAACAACATAGCGTAGGATGCTATAAAGAAAATCAGATAATAATATAATATATATTATAAAAGCTACCCTCATGGGCTTTAAGGGAGGTAGAAAAATGACTACGGAATATAAAACAGATATTGACCATGTCACTTTTTAATAAACACAACATGAAATATCAAATTATCCTTTCCTGTTCCTCTTTTCTAAGGGAAAACCCACTAACTTATGGTGCCTCTAGCACATGAGGATAACATGTTCTTCTACTGAATCAGTATCTTCAGCAGTTACTATCTTGGGGTGGAAGGTTGAAGCTGTTATCTGAAAAGTATCTACCATGGCAGGTTGGGGGGAGCAGAAACCAAGAGCATCATTTCTCTCATTTAGCATGGAGTGTCTGCATTAGAATCAGCTGGAGTGTTTATAAAGCATGCAGATTCCTGACCCCCAGCTCATATCTAAAAATAAAAGTATCTATGGATAGGGCCAGGAAATCTGCATTTTTTGTAATGTCATCAAGTGATTCTCAAGTACATTAAAGTTTGAGAAATGCCTATTGTGGGTTTCCTTTGACAATTCTAAGTTCCAGTAACCTATTGGATGTCACCCACAGTTTCACAATGGAGGAGCGCTCATGGGGGCCCTACATCACCTCTGTTCAGGGCCTATGGGCCAGTAATAATGACAGAACCTACTGGGAACTTCTGAGTGGAGGCAAACCACTGAGCCAAGGTAAGGGAGAGACATGCCAAACAGACCCATGCTAAAAATGCCCAAATGAGGCCGGGCGCGGTGGCTCAAGCCTGTAATCCCAGCACTTTGGGAGGCCGAGACGAGCGGATCACGAGGTCAGGAGATCGAGACCATCCTGGCTAACACGGTGAAACCCCGTCTCTACTAAAAAATACAAAAAAAAAAAAACTTAGCCGGGCGAGGTGGTGGGCGCCTGTAGTCCCAGCTACTCGGGAGGCTGAGGCAGGAGAATGGCGTAAACCCGGGAGGCGGAGCTTGCAGTGAGCTGAGATCCAGCCACTACACTCCAGCCTGGGCGACAGAGCCAGACTCCGTCTCAAAAACAAACAAACAAACAAAATGCCCAAATGGAGAGGGGTGTGAGCCTTTGTGGGGATTGGGCCAAGGGCTTAGTAGAGATGACATCCATTATTTGGTGATTTAGTGGTCGAATCATTTGACCCAGTTCTCGGCCTTCTTCCTTTTCAGGAGTTGGTAGTTACGTTGTCCATGATGGAGAAAACTTGGAGGTTCGTTGGAGCAAATACTAATAAGCCCAAACTTTCTTCAGCTGCATAAAATCCATTTGCAGTGGAGTTCCATGCCGATTGTCCTTACGCCTTCTTCATTTATCCCAGTACGAATAGGAGAGTTAACCTCCCCTTCTCTCTCTACACGTTCAATAAAAATTGTTAAAAATTAACAACCATACAAAAAGAGCATGTTCTAGTTAGTTCATTCTGAAAGGATTTTAAAATTTGTTAGAGGAAAGTCCACCTAAAGAAGAACTGAAGTGAAAAGAAATGAGACCACATGTCTAATAAATGGGGTTCTACTCAAGGTTCTACTAACTATCTAAGTGGCATTGGGCAACTGGGTAAAATGGGGATGAGGTTCTAGGTCTAATGTTGCAGCACAACCAATGAGATCAAGCATAAAGGCTGTGAGAGACTGAGCTCTTTGAGGCCCAGATGCTAGAGAAGAACCCATTGGTCACACTGACTTCATACAGGCAGTGGGTAGAAAAACCATGTTGCTCAGAGGAAAGGGGGAAAAGTGAGGCATATACGTAAAATGTCCACTCGTAGTTTGAGAAACAGTCTCATCCCCTGCCTCCAGCTGTCTCCCTTGGATCCCACTTGTTCTTCTTTTACGTTTGTTTTCCCTTTATTTCCCCATAAAATCACCCCAATATTCATATCATCAAAATACACATGCAAAAAAGTCACTTCCAATGTTCATTTCCACAGAATTCACTTTTTTCCTTTTTTTATTTTTCTAATCAATTTTTGTCATGCTAAGAAGTCACATCTTAAAGGAAAAAAGCTGAATCGTATCAAGGCAGCACGAGCTTGTACTTATACTGAGTACTGGGGCTACATGCAGTACAGTCAGAAACCAGAAGGACATTTCAGATACCAAAGGGCAAAAGGTACTTTATGTAAAGTGTAAAGTAACCCATTTAAAGTAATTTCCTGCAAATAAAAACCACAATGAGACACCATGCCACACCAGTCACAATGGTTACTATTAAAAAGTCAGAAAATGCAGACTGGATTAAGAAAACGTGGCACATATACACCATGGAATACTATGCAGCCATAAAAAAGGATGAGTTTGTGTCCTTTGCAGGGACATGGATGCAGCTGGAAACCATCATTCTCAGCAAACTATCGCAAGAACAGAAAACCAAATACCGCATGTTCTCACTCATAGGTGGGAATTGAACAATGAGAACACTTGGACACAGGAAGGGGAGCATCACACACCGGGTCCTATTGTGGGGAGGGGGGAGGGGGGAGGGATAGCATTAGGAGACATACCTAATGTAAATGACGAGTTAATGGGTGCAGCACACCAACATGGCTCATGTATATATATGTAACAAACCTGCATGTTGTGCTCATGTACCCTAGAACTTAAAATATAATAAAAAATAAAAATTTTTTAAAAATTTTAAAAAAAGAAATTAGAAGAAAAAAAAAGTCAGAAAATGCTGGCGAGGTTACGGAGAAAAAGAAACACATACGCTGTTGGTAGGAGTGTAAATTAGTTCAACCACTGGGGAAAGCAGTGTGGAGATTGCTCAAAGAGCTAAAAACAGAACTACCATTCAACCCAGCAATCTCATTACTGGGTATATACCCAAAGGAATAGAAATCATTCTACATCTAAATCTAATATAAACCGTGTGTGTGTGCATTGCAGCACTATTCACAATAGCAAAAATATGGAATCAACCTAAATGTCCATCAATGATTGACTTTTAAAGAAAATACAGTACATAT